>NC_059211.1:44997470-45307470 GCF_020615455.1 Coregonus clupeaformis | reverse complement strand
ACTGTCAATCTCCCTCGGCCTGGGGCTCCATGCAAGATCTCACCTTGTGGAATGATCATGAGAACGGTGAGGAATCAGCCCAGAACTACACGGGAGGATCTTGTCAATGATCTCAAGGCAGCTGGGACCATAGTCACCAAGAAAACAATTGGTAACAAACTACGCCGTGAAGGACTGAAATCCTGCAGCACCCGCAAGGTCCCCCTGCTCAAGAAAGCACATATACAGGGCCGTATGAAGTTTGCCAATGAACGTCTGAATGATTCAGAGGAGAACTGGGTGAAAGTGTTGTGGTCAGATGAGACCAAAATCGAGCTCTTTGGCATCAACTCAACTCGCCATGTTTGGAGGAGGAGGAATGCTGCCTATGACCCCAAGAACACCATCCCCACCGTCAAATGTGGAGGTGGAAACATTATGCTTTGGGGGTGTTTTTCTGCTAAGGGGAAAGGACAACTTCACTGCATCAAAGGGACGATGGATGGGGCCATGTACCGTCAAATCTTGGGTGAGAACCTCCTTCCCTCAGCCAGGGCATTGAAAATGGGTTGTGGATGGGTATTCCAGCATGACAATGACCCAAAACACACGGCCAAGGCAACAAAGGTGTGGCTCAAGAAGAAGCACATTATAGTCCTGGTGTGACCTAGCCAGTCTCCAGACCTTAATCCCATAGAAAATTTGTGGAGGGAGCTGAAGGTTCGAGTTGCCAAACGTCAGCCTCGAAACCTTAATGACTTGGAGAAGATCTGCAAAGAGGAGTGGGACAAAGTCCCTCCTGAGATGTGTGCAAACCTGGTGGCCAACTACAAGAAACGTCTGACCTCTGTGATTGCCAACAAGGGTTTTGCCACCAAGTACTAAGTCATGTTTTGCAGAGGGGTAAAATACTTATTTCCCTCATTAAAATGCAAATCAATTAACAACATTTTTGACATGCGTTTTTTCTGGATTTTTTTGTTGTTATTCTGTCTCTCACTGTTCAAATAAACCTACCATTGAAATTATAGACTGATCATGTCTTTGTCAGTGGGCAAACGTACAAAACCAGCAGGGGATCAAATACTTTTTTCCCCTCACTGTAAGTATTGTATAAATGTGATGTATATGATGATGTATTATACACTATTTTGTACAATTTGATGTGTATGATGTATATTGTTCTTGTATATACTGTATGTGTAAGCGTATATACGCGTATATAACAATATAACAATGTACAGTACATATGCCTTTGCTCCCCTGTATATCTACTGTGTGTCTGTGTGAGTCAGTGTCCCTATAGAGAGCCCATCCTTGGTGCTGCCTGTGAGTGGAGTGCTGCAGTATTTCCCTCTGGGCTATGTACTGTACTCTGATCAGGCTGCTTGGCTAAAGCCAATTGTGTGACTAATTGGGATTCAGGCAGGCTGCAGTGGATAAAAGGCTCTGTGGAAGACTGGAGTGGATGGCAGTGTGGAGGGAGGAGAGTGTAAGTTATGCATAAGACAAAATACACACCATTTGTGTACAGACACACACCCACACACACACACAAATGCACACACACAACGTTCATGCACAAACACACACAGCGTTCAATTCATACACAGTGACAAAACCATGTGATGAGGTGTGTATGAAGGAGTCAGGCGCAGGAGGTAAAACACCGAAGTCCAGAGTTTATTCCGTTTATATAAATAAACGCACCAAGCGTCAAAACGAAACTATCACAAGGGAAATATTCCACCTTGGCAATAACAAATGGAAGAGTAGCTCAACCGAGCTACTCGCTCTCACAAAGAAACAATCACTCACAAAGACAAGGGGAACAGAGGGAACACTTATACACATACTAATTAGGGGAATGAGCACCAGGTGTGTGTGATTGACAAGACATGACAAGTGGAGTGATGAGAATGGGGTCGGCAGTAGCTAGTAAGCTGGTGACGACGAACGCCGAAACCTGCCCGAACAAGGAGGGGAGGCAGCCTCGGCGGAAGTCGTGACAGTACCCCCCCCACCCTTGACACGCGGCTCCAGCAGTGTGCCGACCCAGCACCGTTCCTCCGGACCGTAGTTCTCCCACTCCACGAGATACTGAAGGCCCCCCACCCGACGCCTCGAATCCAGGATGGAACGGACCGAGTATGCCGGGGCCCCCTCGATGTCCAGAGGAGGTGGAGGAACCTCCCGCACCTCAGACTCCTGGAGCGGACCAGCTACCACCGGCCTGAGGAGAGACACATGAAACGAGGGGTTAATACGTTAATCAGGGGGGAGTAACAACCTCCTTTGTAACCTCGTTTATTCTCCTCAGGACTTTAAACGGCCCCACAAACCGCGATCTCAGCTTCCGGCAGGGCAGGCGGAGGGGTAGATTCCGGGTCGAGAGCCAGACCCGAAACCGGGGCCTCCCTGCGGTGTCGGTCAGCGTTCACCTTCTGACGACGCACGGTGCGCTGGAGGCGGACGTGGGCAGCGTCCCAAGTCTCCTCCGCGCGCCGAAACCAGTCATCCACCGCAGGAGCCTCGGTCTTGCTCTGGTGCCACGGTGCCAGGACCGGTTGGTAACCCAAAACACATTGGAAGGGTGTTAGGTTAGTGGAGGGGTGGCGGAGAGAGTTCTGAGCGTATTCTGCCCATGGCAGGAACACCGACCACTCCCCCGGCCGGTCCTGACAGTAGGTCCGCAGGAACCTACCCACATCTTGATTCACCCTTTCCACCTGCCCATTACTCTCGGGGTGAAATCCAGAGGTCAGGCTGACCGAGACCCCCAGATGTTCCATGAACGCCTTCCAGACTCTAGACGTGAACTGGGGACCTCGGTAGGACACTATATCCTCTGGAACCCCATAGTGCCAGAAGACGTGAGTAAACAGAGCCTCCACAGTTTGTAGGGCCGTGGGGAGACCGGGCAGAGGAAGGAGGCGGCAGGACTTCGAAAAGCGATCCACAATGACCAGGATAGTGGTGTTACCTTGGGAGAGGGGAAGATCAGTAAGAAAATCAATACTAAGGTGAGACCATGGTCGTTGTGGAACTGGTAAAGGTTGTAGCTTACCCGCTGGGAGGTGCCTAGGTGCCTTACTCTGGGCGCACACCGAGCAGGAGGAAACATATACCCTCACGTCCTTAGCCAAGGTAGGCCACCAGTACTTCTCGGTCAGGCAGCGCATTGTACGACCGATACCTGGATGACCAGAGGAGGGTGACGTGTGTGCCCAGTAAATCAGACGATCACGGATAAGCAAAGGCACGTACTGCAGCCCAGCTGGACACTGCGGTGGAGATGGATCTGTGCGTAATGCCTGCGCTATATCCGCGTCCATCGCCCATACTACCGGTGCCACAATGCATGAGGCCGGGAGTATGGGGGTGTTGTCTCTGGGCCTCTCCTCTGTTTCATACAGCCGAGTGCGTTTGCCTTCACGTTCTTCGTACCCGGAATGTATGAGAGTGTGAAATCAAACCGGGTGAAGAAGAGGGCCCACCTGGCCTGGCGAGGATTCAGCCTCCTCGCTGCCGAATGTACTCCAGGTTACGGTGGTCTGTCCAGATGAGGAAAGGGTGTTTCGCCCCTTCGAGCCAATGCCTCCACACCGTCAAAGCTCGGACAACAGCCAGCAGCTCCCGATCACCAACGCCGTAGTTCTGCTCCGCCGAGCCGAGCTTCTTCGAAAAGAAGACACAGGGGCGGAGCTTGGGTGGCGTGCCTGAGCGTTGGGATAAGACAGCGCCTATCCCTACCTCGGACGCATCCACCTCCACTACGAACGGTAGTGATGGATCGGGGTGAGCCAGTCCCGGGGCGGAGGTGAACAGACCCCGCAATCTACTGAATGCCAAATCAGACTCAGCAGACCAGCGGAGCCGGGACAGCCCACCCTTCAACAAGGAGGTAATGGGAGCTGCGACCTTGCCAAAGCCCCGAATAAACCTCAGATAGTAGATGGCAAAGCCAAGGAAGTGCTGCACCACCTTCACAGTGGTTGGAGTCGGCCAATTATGCACGGCTGAAATGCAATCTCCCTCCATCTCCACACCTGTGGTAGTAATGCGGTATCCGAGGAAGGAGATTGACTGCTGGAAAAACTCACACTTCTCTGCCTTGGCATAAAGATCATTTTCCAGCAGTCGGACCAGTACCTTGCGAACCAGGGACACATGCTCGGCGTGCGTAGAGGAATACACCAGGATGTCATCGATGTAGACCACCACACCGCGACCAAGCATGTCCCGAAACACCTCGTTCACAAAGGACTGGAAAACGGATAGAGCATTCATCAAACCGTAGGGCATCACCAGGTAATCATAATGCCCTGATGTTGTGCTGAATGTTGTTTTCCACTCATCCCCTTCCCGAATACGCACCAGGTTGTAGGCACTCCTGAGGTCTAATTTGGTGAAAAAACGGGCCCCATGCATTGACTCAATCACTGAAGGAATGAGGGGAAGAGGATAACTAAATCGTACCGTCACCTTATTCAGCAGTCGATAATCAATGCACGGGCGTAAACCGCCATCTTTCTTCTTCACAAAGAAGAATCTCTAGGAAGCAGGTGAAGTGGAGGGACGTATTTACCCCTGCTGCAGGGACTCGGTGACGTATGTTTCCATAGCCTCCGACTCAGCCTGCGACAGAGGATACACATGACTCCTGGTAGGTACAGCGTCTACCCGAAGCTTTTATCGCGCAATCCCCCTCCCGATGAGGTGGTAATTTAGTCCCTTGCGTCTTGGAAAACGCGAGCGCCAGATCATGGTATTCAGGGGGAATGCGCACGGTGGGGTTACCGTCTGGACTTTACACCGTGGTCGCACCAACGGAAACACCTAGACACCTATCCGGACACTCACGCGACCACCCCGTAAGAACCCTCTGCGGCCATGAAAAATTGGGGTTGTGAAGTGCTAGCCACGAAATACCTAAGACTACAGGGTAAGCAGGAGACTCAATAATCAAAAAGTGATCTGCTCAACATGCGTCTCCTGTGTAATCATGGTGACTGGTACAGTAACCTCCTTAACCAACCCGGACCCTAATGGTCGACTATCAAGTGCTCTGATGGGGAGTGGAATGGATAGGGGAACCAATGAAATGCCTTGACGGCGTGCAAATGCCCTGTCCATAAAGTTCCCAGCTGTGCCTGAATCGACTAGCGCCTTACACTGGGAAACTACCAGGTGATCGGGAAAGGAGATAGATAAGGTACAGTGCGCCGCAAAGAGCTCTGAACAAGTTTGGGTGTTCGTTACCTGGGGTGATGCGTGAGTACCCTGCCTACCGCCTCCAGATCCAAAGGAACGTTGACTGCGACGTGAGGTGGATTGTCCCTTCGTGCCACCAGAGTGGCACTGTCGCTGTCCTCCTGCGCTCTCTCGACCGACGGCTCACCCCAGCTCCATCTGCTCGGGGTTAGAGTCGTCCGGAGTGGGAACGGGCAGACCCCTACCAGGACGTCCTCTGGCTGCTAGCAGATTGTCCAGCCGGATGGCCATGTCCACCAGTTGGGAGAACGATAGCATGGCATCACGGCAGGCTAGCTCCCGTCTGACGTCCTCCCTTAGGTGGCACCGGAAATGGTCGATCAGTGCCCGCTCGTTCCACCCGGACCCCGCTGCTAGCGTCCGGAACTCCAGCGTGTAGTCCTGTGTGGTCCTCGTCCCCTGCCTCAGATGGACCAGTCGTTCGCCCGCCTGAGGAAAACGGCCCGAAAACGGCCCGAAAGAGGTAAGCAAACTCCCCGTAGTCCTCCAACGCGGCACCTCCCTCGTTCCACACCGCGTTGGCCCACTCCAGGGCTCTCCCATAAAGGCAGGAAACGAGGACGGATACCTTCTCCCGCTCCAGTGGCGCCGGCCTGATGCTGGAGAAATACAACTCTAGTTGGAGCAGAAATCCCTTACATCGCGCAGCCGTCCCATCAAACGCCGGTGGCCGGGATATCTGGATCCCTCCAGGGGCTGGGTTGTAGGTGGCTGGATCCGGTTGACCAGCTGGTCTTGATAGATCGGGTCTTTTCCTCTCCAGGCGTTGTACTACCTGAAGAACCCGATCCATCGCTTCCCCCAAGCTGGCCAGCATCGAGGAATGCTGCTGGACCCTTGCCACAACTCCAGGCAGGCAGTCTTCTCCTGCTGACTCCATTCAGTGGGTGAGTGATTCTGTGACTAGGTGTGAATGAAGGAGTCAGGCGCAGGAGGTAAAACACTGAAGTCCAGAATTTATTCTGTTTACATAAATAAAACGCACCAAGTGTCAAAACGAAACTATCACAAGGGAAACATTCTACCTTGGCAATAACAAATGGAAGAGTAGCTCAACCGAGCTACCTGCTCTCACAAAGAAACAATCACTCACAAAGACAAGGGGAACAGAGGGAACACTTATACACATACTAATTAGGGGAATGAGTACCAGGTGTGTGTGATTGACAAGACAAGACATGACAAGTGGAGTGATGAGAATGGGATCGGCAGTAGCTAGTAAGCCGGTGACGACGAATGCCGAAACCTACCCGAAGAAGGAGGGGAGGCAGCCTGGGCGGAAGTCGTGACAGGTCAAGTCAAGAGCAAACATTTGGTACAAATACAATCTACTATTACCATGTATCCATGATTCTATTACGGTTACATTTATATTAAATGTTTTATCTTTGCAGGCCATTTGTCGAGTAATATCTTCCAGTGAATGTGTGTTTGGTTCTGTCTCCCTGTCTGCCTCCCTGCCGGTACCAAATGTCTGATGCTTCTCTCTCTATAAACAGTCTCACACTAGGATGCATTCATTCATTTAAGTGTAAAATGTACTGGCAGGGATTCTTGCGACCAGATGCAGTGTGTGTGTGTGTGTGTGTGTGTGTGTGTGTGTGTGTGAAAAGAGAGAGAGAGAGAGAGAGAGAGCGAGACAGACAGACCGAAAGAGGAGAGCAGTGAGAGACTGGAAGCGGGATAGAGAGAGAGTGAGAAGAGAGGGAGAGTTTGTGTGTACATCTGGGCCTGCTGGCTAAGGGGCAGACGGTGGATGTCAATGTTGAAAAATTCATGATGCTATGTTTGGAAAATCCTTGGGGAGCTGTGTTGTTTAACTGGCCCAAAACAGCTGGGATCTGGAGCACAGGAGAGTGTGTACAGGAACAACACTCCCTGAGTGTGTGTGTGTGTGCATGCGTGTGCATACATACAATATGCACACATGTAATGAGAGAGAAAGACAGTAGTTGTGTTGTAGTGCATGTCTGTGCGTGACTATCCGTGTGAACAAAAGGAGAGAGGAACTCAGTGCATTACACCAGATACATCCCTGAAATGTCCTTTGTTCAACAGAAAACAGCATTGAGAAAGGCTTACTGTGTTCTACCCAGCCAATACATGAGTCAGGCTTTGTTCTGGACCTGGTAATGGAAACTGGCTATAAAGAGACAATCTAAGGCCACAGACACTGCTGACTGTGTTGATATTTTCATTGAAACTAGATTCAGCTCTTTTTAGATCAAATCTCTACAACAAGCTGAAATAAATCTCCAATAAAGATTGGAGATACTGTATGTGTGATGAGGTGGTGTTGAAGGAGTCAGGCGCAGGAGGGTAAATCACAGAATAACAGGCTTTAATCCGCAAAATACAGGTTTACGCAGAAATGCGTCAAACACACTCCAGGGCACAAAACAGGCGCACTGGAAAATACAAGGCACACAGGAAATACTCCCGTCAATACACAATACACGAGCTCCACCGAGCTTCACAAACCTCCACAATAAACAATCACCCACACAGACAAGGAAGCAGAGGGAACACTTATACAATGACTAATGAGGGAATAAGGACCAGGTGTGTGTGATTGAAGACAAGACAAATGGAGTGATGATAAATGGATCGGCAGTAGCTAGTAAGCCGGTGACGCCAAACGGCGAAACCTGCCCGAACGAGGAGGGGAGGCAGCCTCGGCGGAAGTCATGACAGTATGTTACATGTTTACATTTTTAGATTAACCTAGATCAGTACATTCCTGTGGAGGTCAGAGGAAAGGTTCCATCCACAAACCTGTAACAGATTAACACTGCAGGCTCTGTAGAATGAGATACCTTTTTATCTTCATCTCTAATGAAGTCTCTACTTTAGTGTGAGTCAGACAGTTGATTCAGAGCCATCCTAGACTCAGAGTTTGACCCCAAGCCATATCGCTACTCCCCCACACACCATATCCCTCCTTCCCCCTCACACCGTATCCCTCCTTCCCCCACACACCGTATCCCTCCTTCCCCCTCACACCGTATCCCTCCTTCCCCCACACACCGTATCCCTCCTTCCCCCACACCCCGTATCCCTCCTTCCCCCACACACCGTATCCCTCCTTCCCCCACACACCGTATCCCTCCTTCCCCCACACACCGTATCCCTCCTTCCCCCACACACCGTATCCCTCCTTCCCCCTCACACCGTATCTCTCCCTCCCCCACACACCGTAAACCTCCCTGGCCGACACACCGTATCCCTTTCTCCCCCACACACTGTATCCCTCCCTCCCCCTCACACCTTATCCCTTCCCAGCCGTATCCCTCCCCCAAACACACCATATCCCTCCCCAGCCGCATCCCTCCCCCAAACACACCGTATCCCTCCCCAGCCGCATCCCTCCCCCAAACACACCGTATCCCTCCCCAGCCGTATCCCTCCTCCCCCACACACATACATGATGAGCTGTTTAATCGTTACATGCAAATCATTAATATTGTTTTGTTTTACAGAATGGAAGTAAAGATGAGTAAATGGAAAGATAGGTCTGACAAACAGATTAGGTATTATACCCCCCACCCCTCATCTCTTTCCCTCTCTTTTTTCTCTCCTTATCTCTCTTTTCTTCCCCATTCTTCCTCTCCCTATCTCTCTTTCTCCATATCCCTCTCTCTGTGCCTCTCTCCATCCCTCCCTCTCGCTCTTCCTCCTTCCCTCCCTCCCTCTCTCTCTCTCTCCACACACAGCTGTGGAATGGCCAGGCAGGTTGGCTGGGTGCCTGGGCCATGTCATGCCAATTAAGTTCAGCAGCTAAAAGTCTTCCATCTGGGAATTCCTCCTGTTACTGACAACATTAACCCTTCCCTGAACTGAGAGTAACGAATACACACACACACACTGTGACGAACATGCAAATACACATACATAAATATTTATGCACATATACATTTAGAACACACGTAAACACAGCCACAGCAATTTATACTCAAACTGACACATACAGTTGAAATCGGAAGTATACATACACTTAGGTTGGAGTCATTAAAACTCGTTTTTCAACCACTCCACAAATGTCTTGTTAACAAACTATAGTTTTGGCAAGTTGGTTAGGACATCTACTTTGTGCATGACACAAGTAATTTTTCAAAGAATTGTTTACAGACAGATTATTTCACTTATAATTCACTGTATCACAATTCCAGTGGGTCAGATGTTTACATACACTAAGTTGACTGTGCCTTTAAACAGCTTGGAAAATTCCAGAAAATGATGACATGGCTTTAGAAGCTTCTGATAGGCTAATTGACATCATTTGAGTCAATTGGAGGTGTACCTGTGGATGTATTTCAAGGCCTACCTTCAAACTCAGTGCCTCTTTGCTTGACATCATGGGAAAATCAAAAGAAATCAGCCAAGACCCTGGTTCATCCTTGGGAGCAATTTCCAAACGCCTGAAGGTACCACGTTCATCTGTACAAACAATAGTACGCAAGTATAAACACCATGGGACCACGCAGCTGTCATACTGCTCAGGAAGGAGTCGCGTTCTGTCTCCAAGAGATGAACGTACGTTGGTGTGAAAAGTGCAAATCAATCCCAGAACAACAGCAAAGGACCTTGTGAAGATGCTGGAGGAAACAGGTACAAAAGTATCTATATCCACAGTAAAATGAGTCCTATATCGACATAACCTGAAAGGCCGCTCAGCAAGGAAGAAGCCACTGCTCCAAAACCACCATAAAAAAGCCAGACTACGGTTTGCAACTGCACATGGGGACATAGATCGTACTTATTGGAGAAATGTCCTCTGGTCTGATGAAACAAAAATATAACTGTTTGGCCATAATGACCATCGTTATGTTTGGAGGAAAAAGGGGGTCGCTTGCAAGCCGAAGAACACCATCCCAACCGTGAAGCACGGGGGTGGCAGCATCATGCTGTGGGGGTGCTTTGCTGCAGGAGGGACTGGAGCACTTCACAAAATAGATGGCATCATGAGGAAGGAAAATTATGTGGATATATTGAAGCAACATCTCAAGACATCAGTCAGGAAGTTAAAGATTTGTCGCAAATGGGTTCAATGTTTGCCTTTTCGACTGGGTTCAATGTTTGCCTTTTATTCAGTGTGTGATTTAGTTAACAGTAAGCAGATGCCTGGACTTTGTGGTGTTGAGTAAAGCTTAAACCATGTATTTAGATCGTAGGTAGGTAGTTTATTTGGGTGGTTGTTGTAGGTTTCCGTGGGCAATTATTGTAGGTAAGTATTGTTTACGTATTGTTTAAGTATTGTTATGGCGAAGCACGAGGCTAGCTAGCTAGCGGGTAGCTACTGGTAACGTTTATTGGTTATTATCTGTTTAGTGCAATGGTGGAGAGTGGTTTCCAATGTTAATGTGCTAGCTAATGTACTAGCTAGCTAGCCAACGTTATTTTTTTTTGCTGCGTTATGAAAGGAACTTGACACGGACATGAATGATCTGTTTTGTGTGTTAACACACTCTCGGTATGCTAGCTAGCTAGCGGGTAGCTACTGGTAACGTTTATTGGTAATTATCTGTTTAGTGCTACGGTGGAGAGTTGTTTCCAATGTTAATGTGCTAGCTAACCAACGCTTAATTTTTGCTGCGTTACGAAAGAAACTAGACACGGACATGAATTATCTGTTTAGTGTGTTAACACACTCTTGGTGGTTTGTTGTAACCAAGTATTGGTGCTAAACTGTGTGTTATTGGATGCTAGCATGCTAGTTAGCTATGGCGTCATAGCTAGGCATCGTGGGCTGTTGTGGTTAGTTACTGTGGGTTGGCATTGTTGTTCGGCGGTGCCGGGTAGCACGAAGCTAGCTAGCTAGCCGTTCTTCAAACAAGGTCAACACAGTGGCCATTGCTAGCTAGCCAACAGACACGGACACGAATTATCTGCTTAGTGTGTTAACACACTATTGGTGGTTTGTTGTGACCAAGTGTTGGCGCTAAACTGTGTGTTTTTGGATGCAAGTGTTGGTGCTAAACTGTGTTTTTTTGGATGCTAGCATGCTAGTTAGCTATGGTGTCATAGTTAGCTAGCTGAATAAAGTGGGTTGAGTCTATTCCTTTAAACATTGAACCGCTGTGGTTCACAACAATTCTGATTTCTAAAGGTGGAAGTTGGTAGAGTTTTTGTTCGGGTGGTTCAGTGAAACAATTATAGTTGTTAGAAGTAGAAGTTTTTGGTGAGGGAGGCCCTGCTCTCTACTGTCCCAGATGTTTAGTTCATTTCATTCCGATCTCCTCTGCATTATTGTAGCCATTTGCTACAGCCTGTCAACTATGCCTCTGCCTATCCCTGTTCTCTCCTCTCTGCACAGGCTACACAAACGCCCCACACCGCGTGGCTGCTGCCTCTCTAACCTGGTGGTCCCTGCACGCACCCCCACACCTGGAGTTCCAGGTCTCAGGCAGCCTCTTGAACTGCCGTTCTGCTGCCAACAAAGCTGACTTCATCCCAGCCTATGCTAATCTCCAGTCCCTCGACTTCCTGGCGCTGACGGAAACATGGATTACCACTGAAAACACTGCTACTCCTACTGCTCTCTCCTCGTCTGACCATGTGTTCTCGCATACCCCGAGAGCATCTAGTCAGAGGGGTGGTGGCACAGGAATCCTCATCTCTCCCAAGTGGACATTCTCAATTTTTCCCCCTAACCCATCTGTCTATCTCCTCATTTGAATTCCATGCTGTCACAGTCACTAGCCCATTTAAGCTTAATATCCTTGTCATCTATCGCCCTCCAGGTTCCCTTGGAGAGTTCATCAATGAGCTTGACGCCTTGATAAGTTCCTTTCCTGAGGATGGCTCACCCCTCACAGTTTTGGGGGATTTCAACCTCCCTATGTCCACATTTGACTCATTTCTCTCTGCCTCCTTCTTTCCACTTCTCTCCTCTTTTGACCTCACCCTCTCACCGTCCCCCCCTACTCACATGGCTGGCAATATGCTTGACCTCATCTTTACTAGATGCTGCTCTTCTACTAATCTCACTGCAACTCCCCTCCATGTCTCCGACCACTACTTTGTTTCCTTTTCTCTCTCGCTCTCCTCCCACACTACTCACTCTGCCCCTACACAGATGGTAATGCGCCGCCGCAACCTTCGCTCTCTCTCTCCCACTACTCTCTCCTCTTCCATCCTATCATCTCTTCCCTCTGCTCAATCCTTCTCCCTCCAATCTCCTGATTCTGCCTCCTCAACCCTCCTCTCCTCCCTTTCTGCATCCTTTGACTCTCTGTGTCCCCTATCCTCCCGGCCGGCTCGGTCCTCCCCCTCCAGCTCCGTGGCTTGATGACTCATTGCGAGCTCATAGAACAGAGCTCCGGGCAGCGGAGCGGAAATGGAAGAAAACTAAACTCCCTGCCGACCTGGCATCTTTTCACTCCCTCCTCTCTACATTTTCTTCATCTGTTTCTGCTGCTAAGGCCACTTTCTACCACTCTAAATTCCAAGCATCTGCCTCTAACCCTAGGAAGCTCTTTGCCACATTTTCCTCCCTCCTGAATCCTCCCCCCCCGCCCCCCCCTCCTCTCTCTGTGGATGACTTCGTCAACCACTTTGAAAAGAAGGTTGACGACATTCGATCCTCGTTTGTTAAGTCTAATGACACTGCTGGTCCTACTCACACTGCCCTACCCTATGCTTTGACTTCTTTCTCCCCTCTCTCTCCAGATAAAATCCTGCGACTTGTGACTGCAGGCCGCCCAACAACCTGCCCGCTTGACCCCATCCCCTCCTCTCTTCTCCAGACCATCTCCGGTGACCTTCTCCCCTACCTCACCTCGCTGATCAACTCATCCTTGACCGCTGGCCATGTCCCTTCCGTCTTCAAGAGAGCGAGAGTTGCTCCCCTTCTCAAGAAACCAACACTCGATCCCACTGATGTCAACAACTACAGACCAGTATCCCTTCTTTCTTTTCTTTCCAAAACTATTGAGCGTGCCGTCTTTAGCCAACTCTCTTGCTATCTCTCTCAGAATGACCTTCTTGATCCAAACCAGTCAGGTTTCAGGACTGGTCATTCAACTGAGACCGCTCTTCTCTGTGTCACGGAGGCTCTCCGCACTGCTAAAGCTAACTCTCTCTCCTCTGCTCTTGTCCTTCTAGACCTGTCTGCTGCCTTTGATACTGTGAACCATCAGATCCTCCTCTCCACCCTCTCCGAGCTGGGCATCTCCGGCGCGGCTCACTCCTGGATTGCGTCCTACCTGACCGGTCGCTCCTACCAAGTGGCGTGGCGAGAGCTGTCTCCGCACCACGTGCTCTCACCACTGGTGTCCCCCAGGGCTCAGTTCTAGGCCCTCTCCTTTTCTCCCTATACACCAAGTCACTTGGCTCTGTCATATCCTCACATGGCCTCTCCTATCATTGCTACGCTGACGATACACAACTAATCTTCTCCTTTCCCCCTTCTGATAACCAGGTGGCGAATCGCATCTCTGCATGTCTGGCAGACATATCAGTATGGATGACGGATCACCACCTCAAGCTGAACCCTGGCAAGACGGAGCTGCTCTTCCTCCCGGGGAAGGACTGCCCGTTCCATGATCTCGCCATCACGGTTGACAACTCCGCTGTGTCCTCCTCCCAGAGTGCGAAGAGCCTAGGCGTGACCCTGGACAACACCCTGTCGTTCTCCGCCAACATCAAGGCGGTGACCCGCTCCTGCAGGTTCATGCTCTACAACATTCGGAGAGTACGACCCTGCCTTACACAGGAAGCGGCACAGGTCCTAATCCAGGCACTTGTCATCTCCCGTCTGGACTACTGCAACTCGCTGTTGGCTGGCCTCCCTGCCTGTGCCATTAAACCCCTACAACTCATCCAGAATGCCGCAGCCCGTCTGGTGTTCAACCTTCCCAAGTTCTCTCACGTCACCCCCCTCCTCCGCACACTCCACTGGCTTCCAGTTGAAGCTCGCATCCGCTACAAGACCATGGTGCTTGCCTATGGAGCAGTGAGGGGAACGGCACCTCTGTACCTTCGGGCTCTGATCAGTCCCTACACCCAAACGAGGGCATTGCGTTCATCCACCTCTGGCCTGCTGGCTCCCTTCCTCTGCGGAAGCATAGTTCCCGCTCAGCCCAGTCAAAACTGTTCGCTGCTCTGGCACCCCAATGGTGGAACAAGCTCCCTCACGACGCCAGGACAGCGGAGTCACTCACCACCTTCCGGAGACATTTGAAACCCCACCTCTTTAAGGAATACCTGGGATAGGATAAAGTAATCCTTCTACCCCCCAAAATTGTAAAGTGGTTATCCCACTGGCTATAGGGTGAACGCACCAATTGGTGAGTCGCTCTGGATAAGAGCGTCTGCTAAATGACGTAAATGTGCCCTTGAGCAAGGCACTTAACCCTAATTGCTCCTGTAAGTCGCTCTGGATAAGAGCGTCTGCTAAATGACTAAAATGTAAATGTAAATGTTCTAAATGGTCAATGACCCCAAACATACTTCCAAAGTTGTGGCAAAATGGCTTAAGGACAATAAAGTCAAGTTATTGGAGTGGCCATCACAAAGCCCTGACCTCAATCCTATAGAACATTTGTGGGCAGAACTGAGAAAGCGTGTGCGAGCAAGGAGGCCTACAAACCTGACTCAGTTACACCAGCTCTGTCAGGAGAAATGGGCCAAAATTCACCCAACTTATTGTGGGAAGCTTGTAGAAGGCTACCCGAAATGTTTGACCCAAGTTAAACAATTTAAAGGCAATGCTACCAAATACTAATTGAGTGTATGTAAACTTCTGACCCACTGGGAATGTGATGAAATAAATAAAAGCTTAAATAAATCCTTCTCTCTACTATTATTCTGACATTTCACATTCTTAAAATAAAGTGGTGATCCTAACTGACCTAAGACAGGGAATGTTTACTAGGATTAAATGTCAGGAATTGTGAAAAACTGAGTTTAAATGTATTTGGCTAAGGTGTATGTAAACTTCCGACTTCAACTGTACATATTTCTTCTCCAAATGGAAACACACATTTCTGTTACCTACCCTTCCCCACATTCTATTTAAACATGTTCTCGATATCATCAAAGCAGAACGGAGGAAAGGCGATACAGTACATTCAAAAAGGAGGTGAAAGATATAGAAAGAGAAACAAAATATGAATGTGGGGTGGATGGATGGATGGTGGTGGGGTATGGAGAGGGGGAAGGGGGTGTTGAGAGAGGGAACCAGAGAGACATCTACATCATTTGGCCAAATGACACCATCTGGTGGATAGCTGGGACATCATGTTCACACTCACACAGCGAGAAGAGGAGGGGAGGGGTCGATGTGTAATGTTGGCTAGAGAAAAGGACTCATATGAGAAGATTGTGGTCAAAATATACCTGTATAGTGGCCTTTTTGTTTTGTATTGAATTGTTATAAGCATGTGCTGCCATTTTACATTGAATTCCCTTCAGTGTGGATGTTTCCCTGTGAGAGTAAATGTCAGACTGACATTGAGCGGGCAGTAGCAGCAGGAGCAGCAGTGTGAGGCTCTGTGGGTAGGACCAGCCAGTGATTCCCTCAGGACTGGAGCACTGTGACTGCATGTTCCATAGCTGTCAGCAGCCATTGACTCAGCACTACACACTCACTGACTCACACACACACTGCACACATACACAGTACTCAGGCGCAAATACAAATACACACGCCATGCACACGCACACGCACACACACACACACACTCTATGACTGCAGAATGACACCCCTTGCCACAGTAGTGACCTCCATCCTCACACATCAGACCCCAAAGCCCTCACACACACACACTCACACATGGAGACACACACCATACACAGGACACATTCTCCACCCCAGAATGAGACTAAACCTACCCAGACTATGACAATGAGGTATCATCTCGGTAGCTGTAGACATATGGTACTTTCAGGAGGCTTATGGGCTTTGTTGAAGACTCTGCACATAAAACTTTACAAATATAATTAAATCAAATCAAATTAAACACACTACGCTCTTTATTACATCCTGCTCAATCTCTCCGTTTCCAACTGCCTCCCAGCTGTACCTCTCCCCTCTCTGTGACCCTCACATGCCTCCCTCTCCCTCTCTCCCCATCCCTCTCATTCTCTCCCTCACACTCTCTCTCCCTCTCTCCCTCCCCACCCCTCTCTCTCTCTTCCTCCCTCCCTCCATCTCGCTCTCCCTCTCTCCCTCCCCACCCCTCTCTCTCTCTCTCTCTCTCTTCCTCCCTCCCTCCATCTCTCTCTCCCTCTCTCCCTCCCCAACCCTCTCTCTCTCTTCCTCCCTCCCTCCATCTCTCTCTCCCTCCCCACCCCTCTCTCTCTCTCTTCCTCCCTCCCTCCATCTCGCTCTCCCTCTCTCCCTCCCCACCCCTCTCTCTCTCTCTCTTCCTCCCTCCCTCCATCTCTCTCTCTCTTTCTCTCTCTTTCCCCATCCTCTGCCCTGTTTCTGACCTCACAGTGTGGCGTCTCTGTGCTGCACCTGACTTCCTGGCCGTCTGTCTCACAAATCTCCAATAGAGCTTCTTATGGCTTCTACACATGCAGCAGAGGCTTGGACAGGAAATTAAACATGACTACACTACCTGTACACATGAGACCCTAACTGCTGCTGTGCAGCAGTTAGTCCACTGTGGATAAACTGGAGCTATAGTAGTGCATGGCTCTAGTCGCACCTGTCTTCACTGTCCTAAATCACGCTGTTACCTAGGACCAGTTTAAAAACGTATCAAATAAATTATTCCTTCCTTCTTTCATTCCTTCCATCCTTCCTTGATTGGCCCTAACAGATCATTACTAATCAGTTATTACATAAAGGAAGGGAGTGAGGAAAGATGCACTTTAAACTATTGGAAGTAGGCCCTAGTGTTCAGTCTAGCTTGGATAAGATGGTTCCTTCTACTGGGGGAGATAATCAATCAATCAAATGTATTTATAAGCCCTTTTTACAATCAGCAGTTGTCACAAAGTGCATATACAGAAACCCAGCGTAAAACCCCAAAGATCAAGCAATGCAGATGTAGAAGCACGGTGGCTAGGATAAACTCCCTAGAAAGTCAGGAACCTAGGAAGAAACCTTGAGAGGAACCAGGCTTTGAGGGGTGGCCAGTCCTCTTCTGGCAGTGCCGGGTGGAGATTTTAAGAGTAAATGGCCATTAAGGTCAGATCGTTCTTCAAGATGTTCAAACATTCATAGATGACCAGCAGGTTCAAATGATAATCACAGTGGTTATAAAGGGTGCAACAGGTTAGCACCAGAGGACTAAATGTCAGTTGGCTTGTCATAGCCGAGCCTTCAGAGGTCGAGACAGCAAGTGCGGTAGAGACAGAGATCGAGAGAGAGAGAGAGAGAGAGAGGGTCGAAACAGCAGGTCCGGGACAAGGTAGCACGTTCGGTGAACAGTTCAGGGTTCCATAGCCGCAGGCAGAACAGCAGACACTGGATCAGCAGCACGACCAGGTGGACTGGGGACGGCCAGGAGTTGTCAGGCCAGCTAGTCCTGAGGCATGGAGAGGAGAATTCACACCACCAAAGAGATCAACAGACCACTAACTTACTACCCTGAGACATGGCCGAGTATAGCCCACGAAGCTCTCTCCCACCGCACGAGCCCGAGGGGGAGCAAAACTGGACAGGAAGATCAAGTCAGTGACTCAACCCATTCAAGTCGAGTATAGCGAAAAAAGCATGACGTGATGCACCCCTCCTAGGGACGGCATGGGAGAACGCGAACAAGCCAGTGACTCAGCCCCCGTAATAGGGTCTGAGGCAGAGAATCCCAATGGAGAGAGGGGAGTCGGCCAGGCAGAGACAGCAAGGGTGGCTCGTCACTCCAGTGCCTTGCCGTTCACCTACACTCAATCAAGAGATGAGTCTTCAGTAAAGACTTAAAAGTTGAGACCGTGTCTCTCACATGGATCAACAGACCGTTCCATAAAAATGGAGCTCTACAGGAGAAATGCTTTTTCTCTGTATACAAATTAACAACAGACTTTCAGCATGCTTATAGAGAAGGGCACTCAACATGTACAGCACTGACACAAATGACTGATGATTGGTTGAAAGAAATTGATAATAAGAAGATTGTGGGAGCTGTACTGTTAGATTTCAGTACAGCCTTTGATATTATTGACCATAACCTGTTGTTGAAAAAACGTATGTGTTATGGCTTTTCAACCTCTGCCATATCGTGGATTCAGAGCTATCTATCTAATAGAACTCAAAGAGTTTTCTTTAATGGAACCTTCTCTAATGTCAAACATGTAAAGAGTGGTGTACCGCAGGGCAGCTCTCTAGGCCCTCTACTCTTTTCTATTTTGACCAATGACCTGCCACTGGCATTAAACAAAGCATGTGTGTCCATGTATGATGATGATTCAACCATATACGCATCAGCAACCACAGCTAATGAAGTCACTCAAACCCTTAACAAAGAGTTGCAGTCTGTTTTGGAATGTGCTAGTAACCGAAAGGTCGCTGGTTCTAATCCCCGAGCCGACTAGGTGAAAAATCTGTCGATGTGCCCTTAAGCAAGGCACTTAACCCTAATTTCTCCTGTAAGTCTGCTAAATGACTAAAATGTAAATGAATGGGTGGCCAGTAATAAACTGGTCCTGAACATCTCTAAAACTAAGAGCATTGTATTTGGTACAAATCATTCCCTAAGTTCTAGACCTCAGCTGAATCTGGTAATGAATGGTGTGGCTGTTGAACAAGTTGAGACTAAATTACTTGCCGTTATCTTAGATTGTAAACTGTCATGATTCAAAACATATAGATTCAATGGTTGCAAAGATGGGGAGAGGTCTGTCCGTAATAAAGAGATGCTCTGCTTTTTTGACACCACACTCCAAAAAGCAAGTTCTGCAGGCTCTAGTTTTGTCTTATCTTGATTATTGTCCAGTCGTGTGGTCGAGTGCTGCAAGGAAAGACCTAGTTAAGCTGGCCCAGAACAGCTGGCCCAGAACAGAGCGGCACGTCTTGCTCTTCATTGTAATCAGAGGGCTGATATAAATACTATGCATGCCAGTCTCTCTTGGCTAAGAGTTGAGGAGAGACTGACTGCATCACTTCTTTTTATAAGAAACATTAATGTGTTGAAAATCCCAAATTGTTTGCATAGTCAACTTACACACAGCTCTGACACACACACTTACCCCATCAGACATGCCATCAGGGGTCTTTTCACAGTCCCCAAATCCAGAACAAATTCAAGAAAGCGTACAGTATTATATAGAGCCATTAATGCATGGAACTCCCTTCCATCTCATGTTGCTCAAATAAACAGAAAACCTGGTTTCAAAAAAACAGATAAAGCAACACCTCACGGCACAACGCCTCACACCTATTTGACCTAGATAGTTTGTGTGTATGTATTAATATGTATGCTACGTGTGCCTTTAAAAAAATGTTGATGTAGTTCTGTCCTTGAGCTGTTCTTGTCTATTAATGTTCTGTATTATGTCATGTTTCATGTTTTGTGTGGACCCCAGGAAGAGTAGCTGCTGCTTTTGCAACAGCTAATGGGGATCCTAATAAAATAACAAAAAACACAAAATAACAGCTGTTTGCTTCAAAATTTTAAGAACAATAAGGAGGCCTGCGTCTTGTGACCGTAGTGTACGTGTAGGTACATTATGTACGGCAGGACCAAATCGGAGAGATAGGTAGGAGCAAGTCCATGTAATGCTTTGTAGGTTAACAGTAAAACCTTGAAATCAGCCATAGCTCTAACAGGAAGAGTGTAAAGAGGCTAGCACTGGAGTATTTTTGATAAAATGTTTTGGTTCTAGTCAAGATTCTAGCAATCATATTTAGCACTAGCTGAAGTTTATTTAGTGCCTTATCCGGGTAGCCGGAGAGTAGAGCATTGCAGTAGTCTAATCTTGAAGTGACAAAAGCATGGATGTTACAAAGATGGAAAAAAGCTGCTCATTAAATATGTTTTATATGTTTGTCAAAAGAGAGATCAGGGTCCAGAGTAATGCCGAGGTCCTTCACAGTTTTATTTGAGACGACTGTTCAACCCTCGAGATTTATTGTCAGATCCGACAGCAGATCTCTTTATTTCTTGGGACCTAGAACTAGCATCTCTGTTTTGTCAGTTTTTTAGTTAAAAGTAAAACATTTGCCGTCATCCACTTCCAAGTAATATTCAGTGTAAACTTGTAAAGCCTTTGGGAGAAATGCATAATTTCTGCAAGATCATTTACAATATTTATCATTTTCTCTAAAATCATTATAACTTACAGGCTAGCCTCATGGCAGGATATGATAAATTACTTTTCTCAGCTCATTGTCAGATTATTCAGGATGTGGAGAACACTAGTTCTCATAGTGTTGCAATGAGATGATTGACACAGTAGGAAAGAGCGCTATGAAAAGTCTAGAGTAGTGTGTAAAGAGAGAGAGAGAGTATGCGTGCGTTAGTGTGTGTACACTGGCTTTCTAATCACACCCTATCAGAACCACAGAGGGTTTTATTGGGAAACACCAATCAGCAGACAGACTGACAGACAGGGTCACAGGCCTCAGTCTGAGTGAGCGAACCGCACTGGCATTGCGAACAGACCACAGTATGACCACACACCACTCGCCCAGAGACCACAGCTCAGAGGCAGGCCAGAGCACGGCCCTCTGGGAGTGGAGAGGAGAGAAGAGGGAGGGCAAACTGGGACAACACACATACTACTATACAGTACTAACAGACTGACTGAAAGGAGGGGATTCAACTAGAAAAGCCTGTCTGTAAGTGTTTACAACAATAATAACCCTATCATTATCATGTCATTGACACACTGTTGCTTACTATCTGGGACAAGGGAGCATTAGAGGTAGAGTGAGTGAGAGAAGAATGTGAGATAAAGAGATAGTGAGGAAAGGGCACTATTGTACTTGTAGCCTGATGTTTTCCCCTACCTCAGAGTCATGATAGATGGAGGTTGTAAAGGGATGAATAAGAGATGATGCAAGTGTGCGCACGCAAACACACACACACAATCATACATAGTAACATCCACACACAGAGGAGAGTGCTCGCTACATGAATTTGGCTTTCAGCAAGGGGGAGTCTACACTGCACCAGCAGTGTGTGTGAATGTTAGTCAGTGTGTATGTTTTGCACCACTGTGTGTGTGTGTGTATGTGTGACTGTACTGTGAGTATGCTTCTGTGTGAGTGTGTGTGCAAGCATATATGCGTGTGCCTGTATGTGTGTGTGTCTATGAGAGCAGGTGGTGGAGAGGAGGGGTGTGTGTAAGGGCGGGGCAAGGTGGAATGCTAGCTAGCTGTGTGTGTTGTAGCTGTTACTGGGATTGGAAGTTACAGGCAGGAAGCCCCACAGACAGCTGGATAACAGCCCACTACCACACTGGGGGAGGGCTTTACACTGAACACCATTAGTACGGTCTCTACTTTCTCTCTCACATTCCCTATCTCCTTCCCTCCTTTCTTATCTCACTAGCACTGGAGGGAGAGGAGGAGGATGATTCATAAAGAGAGGGGGAAGAGAGAGAGAAGGGAGAAGGAGAGGGATAGAGGGTGGAAGAGTGAGATGGGGAGGGAGGGATAAAAAGACAGGAGAGATTGGGAGGAGGGGGGAGACAGGGAAATGAGAGAGGAAGGTGTTGAGCAAGAGAACAGAGATACAGAGAGATGATGAGAGGGAATTATAGAGGAGGATATGAGAGAGAGGGGAGCTAGAGCAGGAAGGGCAGTGAAGGAAAGAAAGGATAGGCAGAGAAAAAAAAGGGGAGATGTTGTTTGTATCTCACATGACTCTATTAAACTTTTAATAGTCCCCATTTCTCCAACTAGGTTTCCTGCTACTGTATCACAAAAACAGCTGCTGCAAATCCCACAGCAGACCACCGATGAGACACATTGCCCTTTCACACACACACGGACGGACACGCACATGGACTGACACACGGACGGACATATACACGCTGACGTAAAGGACAGAGTAGCGAGGGAGTGAGAGGAGGATATGCAGAGGAAGACCAGATTAGAAAAGACGCAGACAGACATGGGTTCCCATGGTGGGTCTATGAGAGTGTCTGCATCAGACTGAGCTGCTGTGTCAACATGGACTCCTCCAGCTGGGCTGGGCCATTCAATACATCACTCACACTGAGACTGGAGATGAAGACAGACACACAGAAATGAGATAGAAAAAAGAAGAGCGAGAGATTGGCAGGGAGAAAACAAGGGTTGAAGTGTGACTGTGTGTGTAGAAGACGAGAAAGACAGAGAAAGAAATGAAGATTAAGATAAATAGCGAGGCGTTTGCAGGAAAACTAAGAGGGTGAGGCTACCACAGACATAAGAGAGACAACAAAAGAGAGGGAGTCAGTGAGGATTGACAAGAGGAGGGATGGAGGAGAGGGGGAGGATGGAGGAGAGGCAGAGATTGACAGGCTCCGTTCCCTGGGACACATGAATAAACCAGCACAGCATGTATCGCCTCTGAGAGAGAGGTATGAGAGACAGAGGGAAGGAGAGGGAGAGTAAGAGAGAGGAGACAGCGGGAAAGAGGTGAGAGAGAAAGGAGACAGAGAGGGAGAGATAGAGGAAGAAAGAGAGCGTCTCCATAATCAAGCAATAAAGTAGAGCAGGAGTGAGGGAGTGATGGGGGAAGCAGCGATGGCTTTGAATGAGTCAATCATGATTAATCAAGACGCTTCTCGCTCTCCATTCAGACGCTCCACTCTATCTCCTCTGCTCAGTAAATGCACACGGTTAATTAACCAACATTCGTTTCAAGTTTTATTAGTCGTATGTACGGGATACACATGGAATACACTGTCCAATGAAATGCTTACTTGCAGGTTCCTTCTTGACAATGCAACAATAAGAAATAATAAGATAGGAATATGAAGTAAATGGCTCAGTAGAATATAATACATTTTTAGCATAAGTATAGTACAGGAAGCCACAATCTATAGTCCAATATTTACAGACGTTTTGGGCAAGTGTTTAAATTGTGCAGTATTTAGCAAGCATAAATCATTACAATATGCTAATGTTTTCTTGGGCCTACAGTGTGTGGTGGCTTTGGTGTAGCTAATAACCATTCAAGTGAAATCAATGATTTTCTCAGCTTTTCCATACAATGTGTTGTGTCGCAGAGAAAAAAAATCCCCACCACATCAATGTTTCTCCAAGGAGTCTGTATCCTGACACAGAAAATAGGGCACTTTCATATTTATTTAAATGCTGGGCTCAGATCCAGAGCAGTCCATGGGGTGAGACAGAGCAGAATGGGAAGGAGAGGAGGAAGAGGGCTGGAACCACACACACACACAAAATAACCAATAGGAAGAGGGTGTGTGTAACCGCCCGTTTGTGCGTAACACTGCATATCTGTGTGTGTAATGAGAATTAACTGTGAATGCGGTGACACAAGTTGTGTATTTGATTGATAGATGGAATAACTACACAAGGGTTGTGCGGAGGTGCCAACTGGGGCATGTCCCAATGTCTCCAATGTTATAACAATAAACAGAACATGTGTTGGAGAACAGCTAACACTAAATCAGGAACGCTATAGAGCAGACATCCCATTCTTCAAATATTCCATGCATCTGTGACAGAGGAGTACATTGAGGAATACCAAACCTCAGAGCAATTATTCAGGCCAGTGTAGAAATGACACAGGATGTTTTGAAATCAACACTTCCGCCTTGTGGAGTTACAATGAACTACAAGGACCTCAAAGCTCCACAGGCATTGACATTGTCCATATTATACTTTAGTTAGATGCTACTGTACATCACTAGGCTGAGTAATAGTCATGTGAATGTCATACTTCATATAGTAGTAATACTGAAAACATGCTTGAGCTCCACTGCATTTTCACCATGGCCTCTTGGGAGTAGTAGATACATAATGACAAACACGCACGGCTGATTTGATTGACTTTATTTGTAAGGCACCAGAAGTACTTCCTTACTGCAGAACATTTCAGTTATGTATAGTAAATGTTTGTTACTTTTTATATTTCACCTTGTTTAAATGAAGCTATGATTTCATGACATTTTTTATTTTTTTGCCAAAGTACACACTTTAGGTTTTACATTATACACAAAATAAGTATTTAAAAAAATGACCTTTACAAAGCTCAAAATGCTTACAATGCTTCACGCTTCGGGGAAAGGGCAAGCGATGGGTCAGGTATAGGTCAAAGTAGGAAGGTATAGGTCAAAGTACTGCAGTTCCTCTAGTGTCACATCAGTACTGTAGGACATAGCACAGGAACCATCCAGGACAGACAGAAGATGCAGCCATATACACGTAAAGCTTTATATGTATAACTGTATACATAAATTGGTCCTCCACTACTAAACAAATACATCGTTAATTTGTATCAGAATTTAACAGCTTTTTGCTCTCATTCTATTTTATAGCGATAATATTCAAACAAGTGCATTGATCACAGAGAATGTGGACCAAACTTTTTTTTTTACATTTCTTCGCTAATAGAAAGGAATATAGAGTTCCCCAAGAGACATGCGTTTGTGTGCATCTAGCTACTCACACGCGTTGCATATCACTACTGTTTATGCGATAGGAGTAAGTTGTGCTCACAAGCAATCCCAGATTCTCCCCTGACTGACCAACGTTCAAATCTAATATTACAGAGGTTTATGAATGCATTCACATACGGATATGGAACCATCTCAGAGTTATCTAGGAAATTTACACAGATCTATATACCCTCACAGTGTAACCACCAAAAACAGAAAGGAGAATGTATATTAATATAAGGGAAATACAAAAACATACAGTACATCACATGCTGTATCACAGGCTGGGATCAAAACAATAGTCAGACAATAACACCAATTCCCTCCCAATTAATCTTACAGTAAAACCACCACAGTCACCATCACACACGTCTTCTATAGCTCTAGGGCTGCCTTGACATTCAACCCAAGGTTCTAGACCTTAGTCCTAGCCTGAACCAGTACCTGGGTAATGATGAATATGACGAGATCGCCTCCGACGACCAGGATTCTTCAACTCAAAGTCCCATTAACCAGCTCTGCAAACGTTGTAAAAAATATGTTTGGTACTCACCAAAATAAGGAGTTTCGCGGAGCAACTATTGTCATTACTGATGATACACACAGTATGTACTTCCAAAAACAGCCTGGTCTCAGACTAGAAGTAACATAGTAAACGTAAATCCAGGACACTCAAATTAGTATGATATGTTATGTTTGGTATGGTTACATAACACAGAATGTTACTTAAGGCAAAAGGAGGGAGGGTGGTGGTCGGGGTGGATGGGTGGGCGTATAAAGCGAACATCTAGCAACCCAAAAGGTTGCGCATTCGAATCTCATCACGGACAACTTAGCATTTTAGCAACTACTTTTTAGCTACTTTGTATGTTAGCTAACCCTTCTCCTATCCTTAAGCCTTTAACGTAACACCCAACCTTAACCCTAACCCCTAGCCTAGCTAAAGTTAGCCACCTAGCCTACATTAGCAACAACAAATTGAATTCTTAACGTAAGTTTTGCAATTCATAACCTATCATATGAATTGCAATAAGTAACATATCATACGAAATGGATGAAGGACACCCACAAATGAATACATACCATACGAAACGTAACATATCATATTAAATGGAGTGCCATATTTAGGTGAGTACCGAACGTATTTTGAGCTGGTTAATCACCACATCACCAACAAAATAACATGGTCCAAGCACACCAAGACAGCCGTGAAGAGGGCACGACAAAAACCTATTCCCCCTAAGGAGACTGAAAAGATTTGGCATGGATCCTCAGATCCTCAAAAGGTTCTACAACTGCACCATCGAGAGCATCCTGACTGGTTGCATCACTGCCTGGTATGGCAACTGCTCGGCCTCCGACCGCATGGCACTACAGAGGGTAGTGCGTACGGCCCAGTACATCACTGGGGCCAAGCTTCCTGCCATCCAGGACCTCTATACCAGGCGGTGTCAGAGGAAGGCCCTAAAAATTGTCAAAGACTCCAGCCACCCTAGTCATAGACTGTTCGCTCTGCTACCGCACGGCAAGCGGTACCGGAGCGCCAAGTCTAGGTCCAAGAGGCTTCTAAACAGCTTCTACCCCCAAGCCATAAGACTCCTGAACAGCTAATCAAATGGCTACCCAGACTATTTGCATTGCCCTCCCCCCTCTTTTACGCTGCTGCTACTCTTGTTTATTATCTATGCATAGTCACTTTAATAACTCTACCTACATGTACATATTACCTCAATTACCTCGACTAACCGGTGCCCCCGCACATTGACTCGGTACCGGTACCCCCTGTATATAGCCTCGCTATTGTTATTTTTACTACTGCTCTTTAATTATTTGTTACTTTTATTTCATATTCTTTTATTGTGTTTTTTTGCGTGTTTTTTGGGGGTATTCTATCTTAAAACCACATTGTTGGTTAAGGGCTTGTAAGTAAGCATTTCACTGTAAGGTCTACACCTGTTGATTTGATTTAATGGGACTTTGAATTGCAGGATCCTGGGCGTCAGAGGAGATCTCATCATATTCGTATCATTTTTCTTCAAGCCCAGATACTGCTTCAGTTCTAGCCTACAGCGGCACTCACAGGTCCAGCTAATATCGCATCAAGCTGTCGTTTCTTGCTCTTTGTTTCTCCAATAGGTTGTGAGAAACATGTTTGGGTTTAAAAAAATATAAAAAATAAACATAAATGCACATCAAACTGTGGCTATTTGTGCTTTATCTACTCAAAGAACTGATCAAAAACATTACATTAACTATTCATTGGCCATGGACAATAGATACAAATATGTGAGTGCTGTATATGTATTGTATACAAGAGAAAGCTCAATCATGTATAATTGTTTCTTATACAGAGATTCATCTTTAAGTAAAAAGATAGTCTGGGCAGAGTGGACATTTTGCACATTATGTTCAATGTTGCTGCCTACCAATAAGGGTTGACAGAGATGTCAACCCGTTTCCTAAAATAGACCGGAGGACTCCTGTTCAAAGAGGTGACTCAGTGGACATCAGAGCTGCTTTCTAAAACCTTTACTGCCCTCTAGTATTGGAGGCAACTACTCTCCCCTACTGCATCACCGCCAAACATAATATTAGTGCACTTTACAGAAAGGAGAGAAAAGATTTGCAGGTCTTTTCTACCTTCCACAATGCTATCATCACTGCGATCTGGACATTCGGACAGTTATTATAGTACTGATAGCACGCCTTTCATGGAAGCTGCTGTGTGTGGATATGTCTAAAGTAGCTCAGTGGGTTAGACCGGGTTCTTTGGGGAATTTGTCATAGCGGGTGGATTTGTTTGGAGGACTGATAGCACAGACTTGAAGAGAAACAGCATGAAAGTAGCTCTAAGAAGGTGTTTTTAGTTTCCCATATACAATTTTTATTATACATATCTCTACTTATCTAGAGGTCTTTTTTCAATACGTCCTGTTTTCTTAAAACGACTAAAAGCAGCACTAGTTTGACTATGTAAGAGCACAGCTTTACATGGCATTAAGACAGGAATGCTTCTTTCCCACCTATAGCCATCAGGGACTGGAGTTACCTAGTTACACTATTCCCCAAGAAGACAGACGTCTTTCAACTACACTCCTTCACCTTGGGGACGAATACTAACCTGAAAATCGAAGTGCGCCCAACTCAAAGTGCGCCTAACTATCAATGCAGGATTTTCAAGTTAGGATGCAGACGTTCATAGACCTGTTTCGCTGTAGCTCACCTAAGAGTCTCTTTACGATGGAGAAACGAAGTTGTGTGAGTTACCACACACACCAACCGATCGAATCAAGTTGACACAACAGAGGCTAGAGAGCTGTGTGATGCGAGACTGTCTGTTGGATCTCTTCTGGTTTGTTATTCCAATTATACTATGTGACATTCAGGGTCCCAGATGGGCCCTGGTTAAAAAGAGAGGAATGAGACGCTCAGCGAGGGTGGCGTGCAAACAAATATCCACTTACGAGAGAGAGAGAACACAAATGAGCAAAATCGAGGAGGGGAGAGGAGGGAGGAGCGATTAAAGGAGAAGTTTCCTTTTTATTTTACAACCAAATCTCTATTTTTGATGTAAATGGCATGTTATAGTAGGGTCCAGACAGCTTTGTGATTTCAAGTTTGAGAAACTTACCCCAAACAGCAAATCAATTCTTTGTCCTCATTGTATTTTTAGAAATGGCAAAGCCCACAGTATAGTGATGCAGGTCTTTAGATGTTGTACACATGAAATTGTGTCATTCCGAACTTTATCCGGAATGTTATATTCCCTTTTGCATGACTCAAGTAGTTTGCCCTATCCAGCTGTTCCATTTCCCGTGTAGCTTGCTGCATGTAACTGCCAAAATAAAGGAAACCCCCCAACAAAGCGTCTAATTGGGCGTTGGGCCACCACGGCCACTAGAACAGCTTCAATGCGCCTTGGCATAGATTCTACAAGTGTCTGGAACTTCCTGTATGGAAGCACCCCATGCTTTCAAAATACTTTGTATCCCTCATTTACTCAAGTGTTTCCTTTCTTTTGTCAGTTACATGTGAATGGATGGAGAGTCGCAACAAAATGGAATATAACGTTGCGGATAAAGTTAGGAATGACAATTTCATGTGTACAACATCTAAAGACCAGCATCACTATACTAAAATCTTTGTTTCTCGAAAAATGTGAAATCACAAAAAAGGTGTCTGAACCCTTCTATAACATGCTATTTACATCAAAAACAGAGATTTGGTTGTAAAAAAATGAAACTTCTGCTTTACAAGAGGGAGAGTGAAAATGTGGTCAGAATGGAAGGAAAAGGGACAGGTGGTCCGTGACAAGAGTACACAATTAACAAAAAGAAGTCAAGCTCAAATCACAAACGAAAACGATATCTGAAGACATTGTAAAAAAAATATCAACACTGTACACAAATCTGAAGCAGTTGGAATGACGGCAAAAGCATCAGATAGGAGGAGAGAGCGAGAGAGAAGGAATAGAGTATAATTCAAAACCAAGCATGGCAAATATAAGTAGGACGATTAGAGAGAAGGGTGCAGGGGAGAGGAGGGAGGCTGGCATGGATACATAGCAGGTATACAGGACCAACAGGACCACAGCCCTCCGATGCTGCTGATATGCGGTGGAGGGAGAAAGAGAGGGAGCCCTAGTCGGACTTGTCCCCGTCCTCCTCACGGTGGTTGTCGGCTCCCTCGCGGGACGCCTTCTCTTCCTTGGCCAGCTGGGCCTGCGAGGCAAGGATGGAGGAGAGGGAGAAGAGGCCTGAGGAGGAGGTGACGGCTGGCAGGGTTGACTGGCTCAGGCCCAGGGGCATGGGGGTCATGGGCAGGGCCAGACCCTGGAGCTGGGACAGCTGGTGAGCCTGGAGCTGCTGCTGCGGACAACACACACACAGCTCAAACACAGGGGAGGTACAGAAGGGTGCATATGGCTCTCACACGCACGCACACACACACAGAGTATATGATATACATATATGTACACACATATTATACATAAACCACAGGAGGCTGATGAGGGGAGGACGGCTCATAATAATGGCTGGAATGGCGTGAATGGAATGGTATCAAACACATGGAAACCACATGTTTGATACCATTCCAATGATTCCGTTCCAGCCATTACTAAGAGCCCATCCTCCCAATTAAGGTACCACCGGCCACCTGTGACATATACATATATACACACTGAGTGTACAACATTAGGAAAACTTGCTCTTTCCATGACCGACTGACCAAGTGAATCCAGGTGAACGCTATGATCCCTTATTGATGTCACCTGTTAAATCCACTTCAAATCAGTGTAGATGAAGGGGAGGAGACAGGTTAAATAATAATGTTTAAGCCTTGAGACAATTGGAGACATGGATTATGTATGTGTGCCATTCAGAGGGTGAATGAGCAAGAAAAAATATTAAAGTGCCTTTGAAGGGAGTATGGTAGTAGGTGCCAGGCGCACCGGTTTTAATGTGTCAAGAACTGCAACGCTGCTGGGTTTCACGCTGAACAGTTTCCTGTGTGTATAAAGAATGCTCCACCACCCAAAGGACATTCAGCCAACTTGACACAAGCTTTCGACACCTTGTACAGTCCACTACCTGACAAATTGAGGCTGTTGAGGGCAAAAGGGGGTGCAACTCAATATTAGGAAGGTGTTCCTAATGTTTTGTACACTCAGTGTAATACACACACACACACACACACAAAGATCATTTATCATCATCTTCAATACCTAAAGCACTAGACCAAGCTATAGAAAAACCCAGAACAGCAGATGTATCATAATAGAGTGATAGATAGCGCTGTTAAATAGTGATAGAGCAGCAGTAACCCCACAGAGGAGGGGCTGGAGGGAGCAGCCTACCCGGATGATGGAGTTCATCTCTGGAGGGGTGACCTGCTTGGCCCTCTCGATGGCCCCCAGGACCTGCTGCTGGTGCTGGGGGACAAACACACACACACAGAGGGGGGTTAGATGAATCAATACTACCAACACTGACCCTGTGCTCCTCACCCATTCAGTTATTCAGCCAGCTACCACTAACAGAACACAGGGCTCTGATGGAGAATCAATGATCTACTCCCATGTTTGAATGGGTCAGGGTCAACTCGTCATGGACACAAATGAGCACATCTTATCTGGATCACAGCAGAGCGCTCTGGACCCTTTCATTACAGGGCTCTCAATGATGAATGGAGGGAGGACAGAGACAAATATAATACAGGAAGGGAGGGAGGGAGGAGAGAGAAGTCAAATGAGAATGATCTCATTCCAGGCTAAGGGTGCCACGTGGGGTTGGGTTAGGGGTTAGAGGGTGGTCTTACCTCCTGGGACAGATAAGGGAGGACTTGGGCACAGATCCCGTTTAATCTCTTCACAATCTCAGCCTGAGGAGATAAAACACATCAACCCTTTGCTTCATTTAACAACCCTCAGTCTCACATCAACACAGACCCAAAGCACCCAAAGGGCACTTCACAACAAGCACACACACATTCAGAATGTAGGATCTTAATTTGATCACTTTTTTTTTGCTGAGAATTTTCCTGCACTGCAGGAAATGCAGACGAGCTTCATGATTTACATAAATTCACTGAAAATCCACGGTTATATTAACAGTATTGCACTTTTCAAGTAGCCTACTTTTGGCCAGCTAATAGCCTAACCACCAATCAAGCAACATGCAGGATTATTTTGCTGTGACAATGTAGGTAAAATTAAGATCCCACATCTGTACACGCACACACATTACATCTTGTTCGGGCAGTGATTATCATAACCAATTCAGATATGCAAAGCAGTATTAACTGTGTTACTTTCTAATTCAACGTGATATCTGAGAAGAGACCTCATCACACTCATTACTATGCACCGCAGCTCCAGATGAACCATTACACTCTTATCACTATCATGCACACCGACATCTCTCGCTCTCTCCTCTAAACATTTATTTTGTGTCTCCTCTCTTCTTTCTATACGCACACAAGTTCAAATCGCACACACACACACACACAAATAAGAAGAGATGCCGAATGTTTTGTCAGGCGGGAGCACAATTCATCTAGGCTAACCGGAGAGAGGGCTCGCAACTGGCAGGGACAAAAAAAAAAAAAACTGAGAGAAAGAAGAAATAACAATTTCAATATCTCCCTGGCACAATCCCTGACTAAACTGTCTGGAGCTCCTCAGCTGAAGAGAACATACAGAAGAACGCGAGGGAGGAGAGAGAAAGCGAGGGAGAGTGGGAGGAGGAAGAGAGCAGGCTGAACACAAAACCCAGATGTGAATTCTCCTCGACATTCAGTTCTACACATCCCCTTCAATTTCAACTCTCTAATGCTGCCGCAGTTCATCTGCACCCACTCACACACAAAGGCACACCAAGCACGCACGCACACACACACACAAACGGGCTAACAAAACTGTGGATACACACACACAGGCAAACATAAGTGGGGATACACACACGCAGCTCCCCTCTCTCTCGCCTCTGAATTTCGAAATAGTTCATCCCCGTCAAATAAAGGAGTAGGGGTGATGAATTGTGCTCATGAGGCAGAGTGGGGGCTGTGTATGCGCTTGTGAGTGTGTGTGTGCGAGCGAGTTCGTGACTCAATTTTTCACTGTGTGTTCCGTGCTGCCGGTGTGGCTATCAGGGAGAAGCCGTCAATCTTTTAGGGTGGCCACCACCGCCAGACGAGGTTGCAGATAAGGCCGGGTCCACAGAGGCCCACCGCTCTCCCCCGCAGCCTGCCCATAAATTACCCCCCCAGCAACACCCACTGATCTATGGGCACTGGGCACCAGATGAGCCCCTTAAGACAGTAGTACGCTACTCTTCCACTGACCATGTAGGAATATACCTAGATTAGAGCTTTCACCTGTGCAGTACTGTACTGCTCCTTCCATTAGAACAATCCCTCATGCGAGTAAAACTGATCGGGTGAAATTATGAAGCAAGTGGACGGAGAAATACAGCTTTCCTCTATCCAATCAGGGCAGCAGGATCAAGGTACAGCCTGCCCTTCTCTTTATAGCCAGTTGAGTTATTTAGACCACCTAGAACCTTGCACATGACTGATTGACATGAGAAAGATGCGTGCTGGCACCTGAAAGTAACTTTTTTCCCCGATCACGGATAATTACAAAAAAATACTTGGATCATAATCGTACTCCGGAAACTGCCCATATCCGTTACGATTCTTGTTTTGTCCGACTACTCGGCACACCCCTAATGAGAAGAACAGATTCCCATCTCAGATATCACTGCTGAAGAAGGGGTTCCTATTAACGTAGAGGGGGAGACTTACCTGCTTGTGCATTTCGATGTTCAGCCCATAGGACATCTCATAGTACTGTAAAGCAGAAGGAAGATGAGGCGTTATTATATACAGTATAATAAATGGAAGGAGGGAAATCACATCATGTCCTGTAGACAGATTGTCTATATGTATTTCTGACTGTACCACAGAGCAGTCTACAGCAGCCATCTCCTGGGTGTCATGTATCATGTCATTACACCAGATAAAACCCTTCACACACACATCCTGGTATAGGTGTCCTTCTGTGTGTCACTGTGAGAAGACAAGGGATGGTGCGTGTGTGTTAATGAGCGGGCCAGTGGCTCTGCATTAGCCCTGTTAAATCACCCGCTCTGTCTGTGAGGGCATGGGCTCCAGCGCTCTAAAACAAACACACACACACGAGAGAGAGGGAGAGCAAGCCTTCCGCCCCAAACGGCATGTCCCTAAAGCAATTACGGTGCTGGGGAAATGGAGGTGCTTGCGTTAGCAGGCGGCGAAGCGGGGGAACCCGATAGGCAATTAGGGGAGGGGGAGCCAGGCTGGGCTGGGGCTACACACACACTGACCCGCTGATGGATACGAGTGCAGCACAGATTAGATGAGATTAAGCCAGTCAACGGATCAATTAGAGACAGAATATCAGACAGCTACACAGGCCTGGCCAGAGACAATGAGATTAGCTAGAGGTGGAGAGTATGGGTCGGGGGGAGGAGGGGAGGATGGGGGGAGGATGACATAACGACACCAGAGACAAAAAGACCACAGATGAGATGAGGAGGAATCATAAGAGGGAGGAGAGAGAGAACAAGGACATGGAAATACACAGAGAGGAGGGGGAGGGAGGAGAAAACGAGAGCGATAGATGGGAACAGGGCTACAGAGAGGAGGGGGTAAAATAGAGTAGAGACATGAGACAAAGGTAAAGGAGAGAAATCATATGTTCAATATCGCTGTATACTTTAGCAATACTGCTATATGTTGTAGTTGCAAGACTAAAATGGTGCCAAATTCAATTACGCGTTGCAAAACTATCCTATAATAAAAGGTGAAAATATGTTTTGTAGAGATTTCATATCATTTCAGTGTTTAACATCCCCCTGCCTGTACAGTAGGTGGTATGAATGTGATTCCATGTGACTGGACCAATGGGCCCTGGGGCAGACTTTGACAGAGCAGGGTCACTCACTCCACACGGTCACAGCACAGAAACACACACAGACTCTCACCATGATATAATGACGCTGCATCTCAGACTTCTCACTTGCCAGCTTGTCACACTCCAGCTTCAAACTGCGGAGAAAGGAGAGAAAAACAGAACATATTTTTAGTCTACAGGAAGCATCTCTTCAGAGAGCCAGGAAATGACTTCATCCTTCCCTCAGCAGATCTAACATGGTGTCAATCCACCAAAGGATCCCAAATAAACCCCAATAAAAGGCCAATATATGCACCCAGAGTGCTTTAAATGTCCTGCCTATAAATAGTGGCTGGTTGGTGGATGTGCAGCTCTGTGACGCGTCGCCGACAGCCATTAGCTGTAATCATGTCAGCGTGCTCGCTGCAGATGTCACAGGTGGTGAAAGGACAAAGGAGGCCAAGTCACACCACTTGTCACAAACTTGGCTACCATATTGGAATGGTTCCGGTGTTGACGTCCCCCCTGGAAAGTATTCTGATCAATACTGATACACGGAGGGAGAAAGAAAGGTTTATATCAGACAAGGGTCTATAATGGTGTATTTACATTAAGATAGTCTTTGGGCTCTGGATCTGTGCCGTCAGTGTCACTGTGAATGACGGCTCAATTAGGCAGAGCGTTAGCTGTGGCGAATTCTCATCATTGGTCCTAAATGGGAAACTGCTGCTCATAGCCACCACTGATTCTGTCACTTACACTGAAAAATTGTGGATGCAAATGGAATCATAAAAGTGGCGCTGTTAACCCAGCCCAAAGTGAAAAAGGTTAAAAGAATAAACCACCTCATTACAATTCAAGAGCAGTCCTCAGATTCCCTGACCAAACAAGTGCTCAGGGGGCGCATTTCATTCAGACAGCTCTCTCCATCCGGCCCTCCATCTCTACTCCTCTTTCGCCTGCAGTCTCCACTTAGCCGAATCGCTTTTCCCTTCTTAAAAAAAAAAAAAACTCCAGCAGCAGCCACACACACAGGGGTTGGTTGTCATGACGACCAGCCTCCCCTGCTGCCACCCTACCTGAGACCCTATTGGGATTGTCTTTGTGCGCCAGTGATTGGTGGAGGCGGCCCAGGGGTCCGGAGTGACGCTCTCAAACGACACTTTGATAGAGTTTTATTGCCGCTCCTTCCGCCTCTAAATCGCTCCTGCTGTCATCTTTATTTTGATTTATGTATTCCCTGAACTATTTATGCATGTGAAGGAGGGGGGAGCGACAGTTACAATGCTCGCTACTATGCTCAGGAGACCGACTGCAGAACATTTCCCTTTAAAAGTGCTGAATGCAGCGTTCTACAAAGCCTTGTCTACGACACTTCAGCTCAAATCAATAGGCGCCGCGTATGCATGCTCCGAATACGACGTAGAGAAAAGGTATTCTTTCAACTGCTTCTGTCTGTCTCTGAAGGGGGTTAAACGGTGGGGCGGTGGGTTGTCAGGGGAATTACACACCAAAGCCCAGGCACTGAGGTGTTCATGCTATAGGAACAGACTGATGATCAGACAGAGAAAATTTCACACAACGAACGAACATGGCCTTTTATCTCGCGCTCCTCTGATGAAGCTCAATGGAACAGGGAGGAAAGAAAACCTTAGCCAATACACTCTAGTTCCTATACCACAGGTAAAGAGAGGGGGAACCAGATTAAGTCAGAGCCCTGAAGCTGCTGCTTCAAAGGCTAAAAATCCATAAAGAATAAACCTTCCTTAGGAAACGAGATCCATGAACTCCATTTCAGTCATGAATTAAACAGCAATACACTGTACACTCCGGTACATCTCAACTAATTACCTCATACCATCTAGCAATTGGCAATCTTGTTGGGTTGTGGCTATAGTGGTACATCATAACACTGCTTTCTATTACATGAAAGAGAACTAAGTTGTAGACTAGGGTTCCAAATGGAAGTGACACACACATCTATTGGTCTGCTCCTAAAACAAAATAGCCTATTTTCATGTATTTTCCTTCTCTGGTGCAGCAGAAGACTACTAGAACAAAACATGTATTTGTCTTGCTGTGATTTATTTGGCATTCTAATCATGTAGGTTATTCCTGTTTGATTTTGATAAAATAACCATGTGGTGCAGCAGTGTATTTTAGTGCTGCACACTACATAAACACTTACGGCAAATAACTGAATTTCAAACCCTGCAATGAGTTTCTAGTCCAAGGGAGGGTATTATCTTGATCCCCACATCACCACAAATCTCATAGGTGTTTGAAAATCACTCTTTTTAAAATGTTTTAACTTTTGATAATGTCATCAGGTAGAACGTTTTAATGTGCCATTTTTACATATGTTGACACTGGTATTGTGCTGGAGATAATGAAAATGAGGTTGAAAGTTGGAGGAGTTGCCTTTTAACTACAGATACTAGTTCCTATGATAAGCTGTGGTTGGAGGGCGTGAGTGTGATAAGTGTTAAAAAAACGTACCTGTGGTATTGTGCTTGGAGGAACTGGAACTCATCCTTGATTCGGTCACACGAGTCGGAGGTCGTGAATTTCAGCTGCTGCGATGAAGCCTGCGAGAGGGATAGACAGAAACACCATCAAACAAGTCAGTGAAATCAAACAGATCTGGCCTGGCTCACACCAGTAGGAGTGAGTTTTGTATTACATTTACTTTACGTCATTTAGCAGACGCTCTTATCCAGAGCGTATTGTCATCAGAATAGAATTATATATTTTTTTTTTGCTCCATTCCACTGTTCCGACCAGCAACAGCAAAATACATGTTCTAAACCGGTTCGAAACAAAAAGTACCGGTTTATAGTGTTCCTTTTTTAAATTAAGCGTGACATTAAATGACTTCACCAATCAGTGCTGAAAGAGCAGCTTGCTATGAAGGGGGCAAGCTACAGCCTAGTTGTTTGTTTGTTTATATGCGTGATGCAGACACATGTAGGGCGCGAGATGCGACTGACATTATGTGGATGGGGAGGAGAGCGAATTTGGCCAACAGAATTATACCTACAGAGGAGCGGCTTCTATGGAGGAACTTTGAAAGTCTGAACTTCCGACAGTTGGCTTAACATTGGACCAGAGCTAACATTAGCTAGCTAGCTAAAAAGGTTATGTGTGTAGAGCATAGGCATTTTTTGTGGGACTTGAACATAAAATACATGTTATTAAGAGGTTCCCATGCTTATAAAATAACAGTATAGATCACTTTGGTTCCTGGTTCGGATTCTGTTCCTCAATATAGTTATTTTCCGGTTTTCGGATCCGTTCCCTGAACCGGTTCCAACACGATTGTCATTACAGTCACATTACTTTACAAACAGTAGTGGTGGTAGATGGACTCTGTGTCTTTGTGCCAAACTCACTTCAGCTTTAAACCCAAATAGGAACAAAACCTTATTTTTCAGCTGACCACATAATGGGTCGAGTGGGAAATCTCTTAATTAAATATGTGGAGCATTTAATTTAAAATAAATAACTGTAGGCCTATTATATAGTTTACTCAATAAAAATCTATACAAAATAAATTGTGATTTCCCCACTCCCGTTGACTCACTCCAGTTGTAGCCATTGCCAAGGCGCAATCTCTACTTTCCCTCCGATGCCAACGTACAGTATGTCAGTGAATGAAGCCAAAGACAGTACAGTATGATAGAAATCCCTGATCACACTTATACGCAGAACTGCGCATGTGCATGCCGTCAAATCAAAAACACTCCTTCGATATAGGGTTTTTGATGAAAATGAAAACGCGTGTCAGTTTGTCACTTTCACGAGGTTGGAGTACTAACATGTTTAACTACTTAAGAATCTAGGTTGTGCCTTTACATTTCAAGAAAATTAACAACTAACAAATCATTTTTCACTTCTCTCATTGACTTCTCAAACCCCAAACCCTAGCCTGGTCTGCTTCGCAAGGGTTCCCGGAAGTCTCGCGATGTAAAAAATCCATATTACAGCCTGTGTTGTGATAATTACGTTGTTTGCTTTATAACCCATTCATTCATACGCCAGCGTTATATAGAATAAGGCAGTGACAACAAAAAGACAACAGTCACACAGTGGCAGAATAAATTCAACTACACATACGTTTGTTTCATCACAAAACCGGAGAGCAACATCTGTCCGGTGAAGTACAGAAAGCAAATATTGCATGTAACAAACAGTTATGACCTGCAACATGGTCAAGTTCGTTAATGTTTGACAGTTTAGTAAACAACTACTGATTTACAACCACAGAGTTACCGCAAGTCAGCACAAAGACAACAGGAGCACTGCCTCAGCTATTTCAGAACAATTTCAACTTAAACATTTAAACGTCAAATCATCAAGGCTAAATATGCTTAGTTTAATACACTGAAAACAAACTTAAAAAGACACCAAAAACAATTTAGTCCAATCAATGTTGCTAAATATCATGTGGCTGTCCATGGTACTGATTTATGTCTCTGTGTGATGTGCAGTGGTGGAAAAAGTACCCAATTGTCATACTTGAGTAAAAGTAAAAGACACCTTAATAGAAACTGACTCAACTAAAATTGAAAGTCACCCAGTAAAATACTACTTGAGTAAAAGTCTAAAAGTATTTGGTTTTAAATATACTTTAAGTATCAAAAGTAAAAGTACAAATAATTACAAATTCCTAATATTAAGCAAACCAGACGGCACAATGTTCTTGTTTTTTTTATTTACGGATAGCCAGGGGCACACTCCAACACTCAGACATAATTTACAAACAAAGCATTTGTGTTTAGTGAGTCCGCCAGATCAGAGGCATTAGGGATGACCAGTGATGTTCTCTTGATAAGTGTGTGAATTGGATCATTTTCTGTCCTGTTAAGCATTTAAAATGTACTTTTGGGTGTCAGGGAAAATGTATGGAGCAAAAATTATTTTCTTTAGGAATGTAGTGAAATAAAAGTAAAAGTTGTCAAAAATATAAATAGTAAAGTGAAGTACAGACACCCAAAATAACTACTTAAAATCAAATCAAATTGTATTTGTCACATACACGTGTTTAGCAGATGTTATTGCGGGTGTAGCAAAATGATTGTGCTTCTAGCTCCGACAGTGCAGTAATATCTAACAAGTAATATCTAACAATTTCACAACATATACCCAATACACACAAATCTAGTAAGGAATGTAATTTAAGAATATATACATATATGGACAAGCAATGACAGAGCGGCATGGACTAAGATACAGTAGAATATTATAGAATAGAATACAGTATATACACATATGAGATGAGTAGTGCAAGATATGTAAACATTATTAAAGTGACTAGTGTTCCATTTCTTAAAGTGGCCAGTGATTTCAATAGGCAGCAGCAGCCTCTAATGTGCTAGTGATGGCTATTTAACAGTCTGATGGCCTTGACATAGAAGCTGTTTTTCATTCTCTCGGTCCCAGCTTTGATGCACCTGTACTGACCTCGCCTTCTGGATGATAGCAGGGTGAACAGGCAGTGGCTCGGGTGTTTGATGTCCTTGATTATCTTTTTGGCCTTCCTGTGACATTGGGTGCTGTAGGTGTCTTGGAGACTGCACCACCCGCTGGAGAGGCGGTGATACAGCCCGACAGGATGCTCTCAATTGTGCATCTGTAAAAGTTTGTGAGGGTTTTAGGTGCCAAGACAAATTTCTTCAGCCTCCTGAGGTTGAAGAGGCTCTGTTGTGCCTTCTTCACCACACTGTCTGCGTGGGTGGACCATTTCAGTTTGTCAGTGATGTGTATGCCAAGGAACTTGAAGCTTTCCACCTTCTCCACTGCGGTCCCGTCTATGTGGATAGGGGGGTGCACCCTCTGCCATTTCCTGAAGTCCACGATCATCTCCTTTATTTTGTTGATGTTGAGTGAGAGGTTATTTTCCTGGCACCACACTCCCAGAGCCCTCACCTCCTCCCTGTAGGCGGTCTCGTCATTGTTGGTAATCAAGGCTACTACTGTTGTGTCGTCTGCAAACTTGATGATTGAGTTGGAGGCGTGCTTGGCCACGCAGTCATGGGTGAACAGGGAGTACAGGAGGGGGCTGAGCACGCACCCTTGTGGGGCCCCAGTGTTGAGGATCAGCGAAGATGTTGTTTCCTACCTTCACCACCTGGGGGCGGCCCATCAGGAAGTCCAGGACCCAGTTGCACAGGGCGGGGTTCAGATCCAGGGCCTCGAGCTTAATGATGAGCTTGGAGGGTACTATGGTGTTGAATGCTGAGCTATAGTCAATGAACAGCATTCTTACATTGGTATTCCTCTTGTCCAGATGGGATAGGGCAGTGTGCAGTGTGATGGCGATTGCATCATCTGTGGATCTATTGGGGCGTTAAGCAAAGTGAAGTGGGTCTAGGGTGACAGGTAAGGCAGAGGTGATATGATCCTTGACTAGTCTCTCAAAGCACTTCATGATGACAGAGGTGAGTGCTACGGGGCGATAGTCATTTAGTTCAGTTACCTTTGCTTTCTTGGGTACAGGAACAATGGTGGCCATCTTGAAGCATGTGGGAACAGCATATTGGGAAAGGGAGAGATTGAATATGTCCGTAAACACACCAGCCAGCTGGTGTGCGCATGCTCTGAGGATGCGGCTAGGGATGCCGTCTGGGCCGGCAGCCTTGCGGGGGTTAACATGCTTGAATGTCTTACTCATGTCGGCCACGGAGAAGGAGAGGCCACAGTCCTTGGTAGTGGGCCTCGTCGGAGGCACTGTGTTATCCTCAAAGCGGGCGAAGGTGTTTAGCTTGTCTGGAAGCGAGACGTCGGTGTCGTGGCTGGTTTTCCTTTTGTAGTCCGTGATTGTCTGTACACCCTGCCACATACGTCTCGTGTCTGAGCCGTTGAATTGCGACTCCACTTTGTCTCTATACTGATGTTTTGCCAGTGTAATTGCCTTGCGGAGTGAGTAGCTACACTGTTTGTATTCTGCCATATTCCCAGTCACCTTGCCAAGTTTAAATGCGGTGGTTCGCGCTTTCATTTTTGCGCAAATGCTGCCATCTATCCACGGTTTCTGGTTAGGGTAGGGTTTAATAGTAACAGTTGGCACAACATCACCTATACACTTCCTGATAAACTCAGTCACCGTTTCAGTGTATTCGTCCAAATTATTTTCGCAAGCTACCCGGAACATATCCCAGTCCGTGTGATCAAAACAATCTTGAAGTGTGGATTCCGATTTGTCAGACCAGCGTTGAATAGTCCTTAGCACGGGTACTTCCTGTTTGAGTTTCTGCCTATAGGAAGGGAGGAGCAAAATGGAGTCGTGGTCAGATTTGCCGAAAGGAGGGCGGGGGAGGGCCGTATAACCATCCCGGAAGTTCGAATAGCAATGGTCGAGGATTTTAGCAGCGTGAGTACAACAGTCGATATGTTGATAGCACTTCGGCAGCCTAGTCCTCAAATTTGCTTTGTTAAAATCCCCGGCTACAATAAATGCAGCCTCAGGATATGTGCTTTCCAGTTTGCATAAAGTCCAGTGAAGTTATTTGAGGACTGTCGTAGTATCGGCTTGAGGGGGGGATACACACGGCCGTGACTATAACCAAAGAAAATTATCTTGGGAGATAATACGGTCGGCATTTGATTGTGAGGTATTCTAGGTCGGGTGAACAGAAGGACTTGAGTTCCTGTATGTTACTACAATTACACCATGAGTCGTTATTCATGAAAACACACACCTCCGCCCTTCTGCTTCCTGGAGAGATATTTATTCCTGTCTACGCGATGAACTGAGAACCCATCTGGCTGGACCGATTTCGACAGAATATCCCCAGAGAGCCACGTTTCCGTTAAACTAAGTATGTTACAGGCCTTGATGTCTCTCTGGAAAGAAATCCTTGCCCGGAGCTCGTCGAGCTTGTTAACCAGAGACTGAACATTAGCGAGTGGTATACTTGGAAGCGGTGGGTGGTGTGCGCGCCTTCTAAGTCGAACCAGCAGTAGTACTTTAAAGTATTTTTACTTAAATACCTTACAAAAAAGAAATTGGGACTCACCCTACTTGTAGACTAGTTGAACGCCAATGCCATCCTCCTCTCATGTTGGCAAAACGGTCTTTGGCTCTGTCATATAGTACGCTTTTAGTTTTTGTTGTCATAGGCTACCTAGCTAAAATGCTTGCTAGCCTAACTTCCTCACAAGGCAACAATGAACCAGCTAAGTTAGCTAGCTAGTTAACAGTTAACGTGACCCTAAAAGGGCTAGGCTACATCTAGGCTACATATTGAGCTTAAAATCGTCTGAGGACAGTGGTACAACATGCACTACATGACCAAAGGTATGTGGACACCTGCTCGAACATCTCATTCCAAAATCATGGGCATTAATATGGAGTTTGTCCCCCCTTTTCTGCTATAACAGCCTCCACTCTTCTGGGAAGGCTTTCCATTAGATGTTGGTGGAACATTGCTGCAGGGACTTGTTTCCATTCAGCCACAAGAGCTGGGGTTGAGGTCAGGGCTCTGTGCAGGCCAGTCAGGTTCTTCCACACAGATCTCGACAAACCATTTCTGTATGGACCTCGCTTTGTGCACAGGGGCATTGTCATGCTGAAACAGGAAAGGGCCTTCCCCAAACTGTTGCCACAAAGTTGGAAGCACAGAATAGTCTCAAATGTCATTGGAACTAAGGGGCCTAGCCCGAACCATGAAAAACAACCTCAGACAATTATTCCTTCTCCACCAAACTTCAGAGTTGGCACTATGCATTCGGGCAGGTAGCGTTCTCCTGGCATCCGCCAAACCCAGATTAGTCTGTCGGACTGCCAGATGGTGAAGCGTGATTCATCACTCCAGAGAACGCATTTCCACTGCTCCAGAGTCCAATGGTGGCGAGCTTTAAACCACTCCAGCCGACGCTTGGCATTGCGCATGGTGATCTTAGGCTTGTGTGCGGCTGCTTGGCCATGGAAACCCATTTTATGAAGCACCCGACTAACAGTTATTGTGCGGACGTTGCTTCCAGAGGCAGTTTGGAACTCGGTAGTGAGTGTTGCAACCGAAGACAGAGTGCTACAGTACTCGTGTGGCCTACCACTTCGCGGTTGAGATGTTGCTCTTAGACGTTTCCACTTCATAATAACAGCACTTACAGTTCACAGGGGCAGCTCTAGCAGGGCAGAAATTTGACGAACTGACTTGTTGGAAAGGTGGCATCCTATGACGGTGCCACGTTGAAAGTCACTGAGCTCTTCAGTAAGGCCATTCTACTGCCAATGTTTGTCTATGGAGATTGCATGGCATGTGCTCGATTTTATACACATGTCAGCAACGGGTGTGGCGGAAATAGCCGAATCCACTAATTTGAAGGGGTGTCCACATACTTTTGTATGTATGTGTATATATATATATATATATATATATTTAGGGCTGTCAAAAATAGCGCTAACGACGTTAATTAGTTGTTTGCTGTTAATTACGTCAATTTTTTTAACGCATTTCACGCATGCGCAGTGTGACAAATTATTCAGGTCAGGAAAGTGGTTGGGAGCTAGAGGCGAGATGGAGCAAGGTGAGCAAAGTGGGCCTATTGACGGATTCAAATATAAAAAGAATGATGATGGTACAGTTAACAAGTACAAGGTTATTTGCAAGATTTGTAAGAAGGAGTTTCAATTTCACCGGAGCTGTTCAAGCTTGAAGTACCATGTCAACGCCAAACATGCGTTTGCTGGGCCGTCAGATTCAGCAAGTGGTTTGCGCCAGACCACGCTGAATGTTTGCAGGCAATTAACAAAATCAACCTCAGATAATTTGACCAACACAATAGCAAAATGGATTGCAAAGGATTGTAGACCCATTAGCATTGTAGAAGACTCAGGTTTCCTTGATGTTTTGCAAGTGGCGTCTCAAGACTCATTCTATAAGCCACCGTCAAGAGCCACAGCCAAAGACAAATATTATGGTGTGTAGTATGTTTCAGCTTGATTTAAAACACCATTATTTGGCTGTGTTAATAAACAGACATAATATGAAAATTATGTATCTGTGTCCTGTTATTTATCTTTTGGTATGCATTTCAGAAAAAAAATGGTTAGGATTCAGGTGTAATTGCAAATAGTGATTAATCATGATTAATCCACTGAAAATTCTGATTAATTTGATTAAAAATTTTAATAATTTGACAGCCCTAATATATATATATATATATATATATAGTGTATTAACTTATGGTTAGATCAGAATCACAGTCATAATAAATTGGCCTGTATAGAGAATTAAGTCAAAACCACAAGTCCAAATCCCCATCCATGGCTTAGGAAAGGGCTGATTTAGCAAACTAGCTAGTGCAAGACATCAAAACAAGCAGACCAGAAATTAAAATGACATTTTGCTTAGGATGTGATTTGATTGGTATTGGGGGGGGGGGCAAATGCTTGCTGGCATCAATCAATCAAATGCCAAGGCCGCAACGTCATACTCTTTTGGTCCAGACAGCATCAGATACATGGGCTACACATACTGAGAGAGGGGCGCTGTTTCCCTCGCTCGGATGATTTCTTCAGTGAGATTCAGCCACTTGCGAATGGACAGAAAATTATGAACACGAAGATAAAAAAACTTTTTTTATTGGTCAAATATTTGGCACCCAAGAATACATGCCACTGTTCGTTGCCAAAACCTCGTAATGTGGTTATCAGCTGTCTGTGCAGGACAGGCAACTGCCTTGTGAGCGCTGAGCAGCAGTTGCTATGGCATTCACATGCAGAGTGGGGGTTAGACAAGCAGCTGACGAAGGGAAGTTATTTTGATTTCTGCTCGTACAAATTTGCAAGGGACGGAAATAATTTTTATTGGGACCGACAGGAAAGCTCCAGGGTTATAGAACTGTTGCGGGATCAGGACAGTACAGGAATTTCCTTTACAGGACGTGAATATGAAAATGTATGCACTCACTAACTGTAAGTCGCTCTGGATAAGAGCGTCTGCTAAATGACTAAAATGTAAATGGATTTTCACTCCTGTGTCAACCTCAACACTGAAAGAATTTTAGAGAAAGGCATAACTATAATTTTGCAGCAATAATAATAATAAAAGATTAGCTGTTACAATCACACACCCATTCAACACAGTGCAGCATTCAAGTTTGTTTTCAATCACAAATGGGCTACTTCACTTAAAATCTCACTCCATTGGGATTTTGGACAACGGCTTAGAACATTTCAAAATACAAAAATACAAATAATTTCCCCTCTGATTTCAATAATGGAACACAAGCACTAACAATGATGGATCTTAAAAGGTTCTGAGAAATGATTTGAAAAAACTGAAAATATAAATGTTTAATGGACGGCACTGTGATGACAGGAGGTAGCCTAATAATAGACACCTTTTCCTAAAAGCACACGGCTGGTTCCAGATCTGACAGACATATACATGAGGGTTTGCCAAACTTTTCATAACTTTAAGATTTCCTGACTTTTGATAGCCAGTATTCTAACAATCCTGAGACAAATCTAGGCTAAATGCTAAGCTACACATTCCCTTACTTACAAATCAAAACACTTGGAGACCAAGTGAAAACTGCTACATCTAAGCAGGCCTAATCCATTATCATTATAACTAAGCAAAATCTCTACACAAACCTAGCCGACAGGCTTCAAGTTCCAAGTGCTCTAACCTTTAACATTATCTATCCAGTCAACCGTGGCAAAGACACAGCAAACAGTGGCTATATTGCCTACACAAGACAAAGCCTGTGTCAACAAAAGGCACTTAGGGTCAAAACACTCTAGCTGGTTGTTCGCTGCTCTACCAGCCCCAGACCTGCAGCACTACAATGAAGTCAGCCTGGCCAGGTAGCCCCAGACAGAGTTGGAATTGGGTGGTGGTGGTGGTGGTGGGGGGGGTAATCTGGTTTCCTCAGTGTTTAGCACAGTATGCAAACATTTAAAATACCAAAGGTTATTTGAGTCAATAGCCTCAGGTGGAGCATTCCAGTGCAGAGAGAGAGAAACAGAACGAGAGAGAGATAAAGTAAGAGTGAGGGCCCCCAGTGTTTCTTCTCATAAGTTCCTCCCACACAGTAGTCTATCAGCCTCGCTCCGAACACAGCTCCACCCCGGAGTAGATAGAAGTTGCCCTTTAACCACAGATACAGGGTCAGATATATATTTTTTAATCCCCTAATGGTTAAGGTTAGGGTTTGAGGTAGGGTAATCCGATCCTAGATCTGTGGTAAGGAGAAACTTTTGCCTCGAGCCAGAGAAGGAGACGCAAAGCGAGAGGCCCTTTCTTCCGTCTTCTCCGGCAGGTGGCATTTTTCCAGTTTTTTCCCCCACCAAGCCAGGAGTTTTTGTATGGTCAAATGAGTCTGTGGAATTTGGTCAACAAAAAAATGTAATGCTTACTTTCTACGTGAGGCTTATTGGATCTAATAGAAGTTTTGTAATGCTTAGGTTGTTACGAGTGTACTGATAAGTAGAACACGTCACATCCTGGCAACTTTGGAAAAAAAACATTATATCGGAGTTGTGTCACACGCGTATCTGCCCTCTAATGGTCCCACCTGATCTCGCCTCCTCCCAACTGCCTTCCATCTTTGATGACATGTTTTTTCATTGTTAGAGCGGCCACTTGAGTATCTGGTCAATATAATGGATAATCTGTGCTCGAGCGCCCCAACTATGCAGGCCTCTGACCTTTAACCTCACCCACATGCGACCTTTGACGTACTCTAAGCTATATAAACATGCAGTATGGCTGAGCCTACTGTTGGCAGTGCAGTGCTGTAAAGTCACCAAAAAGAAAAAAGGTCTGTGGGGCCTCCGAGCACACAACAGATGGATGCACATAATGTTAATGAAATACTGCCGTAATATGGTGAAACATGCCATCTGGTGTGACGAAAAAGGTGCCTGCTCTGTGCGAGTGTAAAATGTGTGCGCCCGCGCGTGCATATTCGCCCGAATGTGTGAAGTAAGCACGTCTCGATCCAGAGAGGACATAAGCCTACATAAAGATGCTCTGCTGCCTGTGAAGATAACACATAGTCCTTGGAATTAATCATGCACACACACACACACACACACACACACACACACACACACACACAGTGGCTTGCGAAAGTATTCACCCCCCTCTGGCATTTTTCCCGAAAGTATTCACCCCCCTCTGGCATTTTTCCTATTTTGTTGCCTTACAACCTGGAATTAAAATGGATTTTTGGGGGTTTGTATCATTTGATTTACACAACATGCCTATCACTTTGAAGATGAAAAATATTTTTTTGTGTGAAACAAACAATAAATAAGACAAAAAAACTGAAAACTTGAGCATGCATAACTATTCACCCCCCCAAAGTCAATACTTTGTAGAGCCACCTTTGGCAGCACTTACAGCTGCAAGTCTCTTGGGGTATGTCTCTATAAGCTTGGCAAGCCACTGGGATTTTTGCCCATTCTTCAAGGCAAAACTGTTGGTGTACAGCAAGCTGGTGTACAGCAATCTTTAAGTCATACCACAGATTCTCAATTGGATTGAGGTCTGGGCTTTGACTAGGCCATTCCAAGACATTTAAAGGTTTCCCCTTAAACCACTCAAGTCTTGCTTTAGCAGTATGCTTAGGGTCATTGTCCTGCTGGAAGGTGAACCTCCGTCCCAGTCTCAAATCTCTGGAAGACAAACAGGTTTCCCTCAAGAATTTCCCTGTATTTAGCGCCATCCATCATTCCTTGAATTCTGACCAGTTTCCCAGTCCCTGCCGATGAAAAACATCCCCACAGCATGATGCTGCCACCACCATGCTTCACTGTGGGGATGGTGTTCTCGGGGTGTTGGGTTTGCGGCAGACATAGCGTTTTCCTTGATGGCCAAAAAGCTCAATTTTAGTCTCATCTGACCAGAGTACCTTCTTCCATATGTTTGGGTAGTCTCCCACATGCCTTTTGACGAACACCAAACGTGTTTGCTTATTTTTTCTTTAAGCAATGGCTTTTTTCTGGCCACTCTTCCGTAAAGCCCAGCTCTGTGGAATGTACGGCTTAAAGTGGTACTATGGACAGATACTCCAATCTCCGCTGTGGAGTATCTTTGGTCTCTTTGTTGCCTCTCTGATTAATGCCCTCCTTGTCTGGTCTGTGAGTTTTGGTGGGCGGCCCTCTTTTGGCAGGTTTGTTGTGGTGCCATATTCTTTCAATTTTTTAATAATGGATTTAAAATGGTGCTCCGTGGGATGTTCAAAGTTTCAGATATTTTTTTATAACCCAACCCTGATCTGTACTTCCCCACAACTTTGTCCCTGACCTGTTTGGAGAGCTCCTTGGTCTTCATGGTGCCGCTTGCTTGGTGGTGCCCCTTGCTTAGTGGTGTTGCAGACTCTGGGGCCTTTCAGAACAGGTGTATGTATACTGAGATCATGTGACAGATCATGTGACACTTAAATAAAGTCCACCTGTGTGCAATCTAACTAATTATGTGACTTCTGAAGGTAATTGGTTGCACCATATCTTATTTAGGGGCTTCATAGCAAAGGGGGTGAATACATATGCACGCACCACTTTTCCATTATTTATTCTTTAGAAATCTTTTAAACAAGTTATTTATTTCATTTCTCTTCACCAATTTGGACTATTTTGTGTATGTCCATTACATGAAATCCAAATAAAAATCCATTTAAATTACAGGTTGTAATGCAACAAAATAGGAAAAATGCCAAGGGGGATGAATACTTTTGCAAGGCACTGTACATACATACAACCCACTTTCACACTTACTCTGTCAGAAACACACACAGCTCCAAAATGTAGGACAATCCCTAATTTGATGCTGCCCCACTCCTTTGAGATGCAATTAAAGCATTAAAAAGCTTTATGCTCTGGTGGGGCAATAGAGACCGTTTATTGCCCCACCATCCCTTCCTCCCCAGCCCACAGATTTAAAAAAAAGAAAATCATTCAATCCGAGTTAAATCTACTTTGCACCATAATGTCTAGCTTAAACAAGGATTACAAACCCAATCCTATGTTTCTGCTCAGCAGATCAGACCACAATGGCAGGAGGAGAGAGAGATTACTCTGTGGGAGCGGCTATGCTTCACGCATGCACACACACAGGCGCGCACACACACACCGACAATAACACCGGGTATCATCAGAAAACATCCTCCTCAGTGTAAATCCTGCCTGAGGGGAACAGCAGTGTGGGGATTGCATTTCCTGGAGCTCCGGCTCCCTGTTTACATCGCCACTGGAGAGAGAGTGAGAGGGCGAGCGAGAGAGAGGAGGGGGGTGTTCTGAATCACCACATTCAGGGTGGAACTGAACCAGCAGGGAATCTCTGAGATGGGTAATTAGAGGGAAATGGAAATATGATACACAACGCAAATCTGTACTACAACACAAATCTGTACAAGAACGTCATATGGATTCATGAACATTAAACCTGCACACAAACCTACCTAAAACACAAAACAAACTACAATGAAACATAACAGTACCAGTTTACTACCTATGATGAACACATATAGGAACAAAACATAGCACACAGACCTACCTAACAAAGAACATACAACAGAACATAATATTCCATCCAAGAATAGCTCCCACAAACAATTCCATCTAAACACCTAAGCTTAGGCTGATTCCTCACGAAAATCAGGAAATAAAAAGACCATCATTTTGACGATTTTCACATTTAATCCATATAAAAATGGTCCTTTGGAGGAAGGATTGTTGACATTATCTAAAAGTATAATTGAGAAATAATTAAAAGTTGGCATATTTATGACATTTTGGCCTTAGCGGGCCTCCTTTAAAGGGATCCTTCGGGATTTTGTCAATGAGGTCCTTTATCTACTTCCCCAGCGTCAGATGAACTTGTGGATACCATTTTTATATGTCTCTGCGTGCAGTTTGAAGAAAGTTGCTAACTAACCTTAGCACAATGAACGGAAGTCTATGGTATCTGTTAGCATGCTACTAGATAACGATAGAGTTCCAGTCATTGCGCTAAAGCTAGTTAGTATTGGCTCACGAAACTACCTCCAACTCCACAAGTTCATCTGACTCCAGGGAAGTAGATAAAGGGCCTCTTCGTCAAAATCCCAAAGTATCCCTTTAAGACTCCATAATGTTTTATCTGTAGGTGCTACAAAAGCAAACATTGGTGTCATATGAAACTTTACAGCTTGCTTTAATATTAGTAGTATTATACCAATAATATTAGTAGTATAATACCAATTTTCTTTCATTTATGAATATTGAAAATATAAATCAATATTTTGTATAGATTGCTGAACAAGATTATAAACACAACATGCAACAATTTCAATGATTTTACTGAGTTACAGTTCATAAGGAAATCAGTCAATTGAAATAAATGTATTAGGCCCTAATCTATGGATTTCACATGACTGAATACCATTAATGGGCCATTAATTTAACTAGCAGAGATCCCACTCTGGAACTTTGATATGCCCGTAGAGTGAGTATATAAACTCAGCAAAAAAAGAAACGTCCCTTTTTCAGGACTCTGTCTTTCAAAGATAATTCGTAAAAATCCAAATAACTTATTCATCGTAAAGGGTTTAAACACTGTTTCCCATGCTTGTTCAATGAACCATAAACAATTAATGAACATGCACCTGTGGAACGGTCGTTAAGACAATAACAGCGTACAGACGGTAGGCAATTAAGGTCACAGTTATGAAATCTTAGGACACTAAAGAGGCCTTTCTACTGACTCTGAAAAACACCAAAAGAAAGATGCCCAGGGTCCCCTGCTCATCTGCGTGAACGTGCCTTAGGCATGCTGCAAGGAGGCATGAGGACTGCAGATGTGACTGCAATGTCCGTACTGTGAGATGCCTAAGACAGCGCTACAGGGAGACAGGACGGACAGCTGATCGTCCTCGCAGTGGCAGACCACGTGTAACAACACCTGCACAGGATCGTTACATCCGAACATCACACCTGCGGGACAGGTACAGGATGGCAACAACAACTGCCCGAGTTACACCAGGAGCGCACAATCCCTCCATCAGTGCTCAGACTGTCCGCAATAGGCTGAGAGGGGCTGGACTGAGGGCTTGTAGGCCTGTTGTAAGGCAGGTCCTCACCAGACATCACCGGCAACAATGTCTCCTATGGGCACAAACCCACCGTCGCTGGACCAGACAGCACTGGCAAAAAGCGCTCTTCACTGACGAGTTGCGGTTTTGTCTCACCAGGGGTGATGGTCGGATTTGCGTTTATCGTCGAAGGAATGAGCGTTACACCGAGGCCTGTACTCTGGAGCGGGATCGATTTGGAGATGGAGGGTCCGTCATGGTCTGGGGCGGTGTGTCACAGCATCATCGGACTGAGCTTATTGTCAATGCAGGGAATCTCAACACTGTGCGTTACAGGGAAGACATGTGGTACCCTTCCTGCAGGCTCATCCTGACTTGACCCTCAGGCATGACAATGCCACCACCCATACTGCTCATTCTGTGCGTGATTTCCTGCAAGACAGGAATGTCAGTGTTCTGCCATGGCCAGCGAAGAGCCCGGATCTCAATCCGATTGAGCACGTCTGAGACCTGTTGGATCGGAGGGTGAGGGCTAGGGCCATTCCCCTCAGAAATGTTCGGGAACTTGCAGGTGCCTTGGTGGAAGAGTGGGGTAGCATCTCACAGCAAGAACTGGCAAATCTGATGCAGTCCATAAGGAGGAGATGCAATGCAGTTGGTGGCCACACCTTTGTTCAGGGCCACATTATTCCATTTATGTTAGTCACATGTCTGTGGAACTTGTTCAGTTTATGTCTCAGTTGTTGAATCTTATGTTCATACAATATTTACACATGGTAAGTTTGCTGAAAATAAACGCAATTGAGAGTGAGAGGATGTTCCTTTTTTTGCTGAGTTTATATACAGTACCAGTCAAAGGTTTGGACACACCTACTCATTCAAGGGTTTTTCTTAAATGTTTCCTATTTTCTACATTGTAGAATAATAGTGAAGACATCAAAACTATGAAATAGTTTGGGTGAACGGATTATCTCCGCATGTGAAATTCCACCATAAAGCACAGAGGAGGAGGTGTTATGGTGTGGGGTGCTTTGCTGGTGACAAGGCACACTTAACCATCATGGCTACCACAGCATTCTGCAGCGATACGCCATCTCATCTGATTTGGGCTTAGTGGGACTATCATTTGATTTTCAACAGGACAATGACCCAACACACCTCCAGGCTGTGTAAGGGCTATTTGACCAAGAAGGAGCGCTGCATCACCCGACCTCAACCCAATTGAGATGGTTTGGGATGAGTTGGACTGCAGAGTGAAGGAAAAGCAGCCAACAAGTGCTCAGCATATGTGGGAACTCCTTCAAGACTGTTGGAAAAGCATTCCAGGTGAAGCTGGTTGCGAGAATGCCAAGAGTGTGCAAAGCTGTCATCAAGGCAAGGGGTGGCTACTTTGAAGAATCTCAAGTATATTTTGATTTATTTAACACTTTTTTGGTTGCTAGATGATTCCATGTGTTATTCCATAGTTTTGATGTCTTCACTATTATTCTACAATGTAAAAAATAGTTAAAATAAAGAAAATCCCTTGAATGAGTAGGTGTCCAACCTCTTGACTGGTGTGTGTGTATTTTATATATATACAGTGGGGGAAAAAAGTATTTAGTCAGCCACCAATTGTGCAAGTTCTCCCACTTAAAAAGATGAGAGAGGCCTGTAATTTTCATCATAGGTACACGTCAACTAGGACAGACAAATTGAGATTTCTTTTCCCAGAAAATCACATTGTAGGATTTTTTATGAATTTATTTGCAAATTATGGTGGAAAATAAGTATTTGGTCACCTACAAACAAGCAGGATTTCTGGCTCTCACAGACCTGTAACTTCTTCTTTAAGAGGCTCCTCTGTCCTCCACTCGTTACCTGTATTAATGGCACCTGTTTGAACTTGTTATCAGTATAAAAGACACCTGTCCACAACCTCAAACAGTCACACTCCAAACTCCACTATGGCCAAGACCAAGGAGCTGTCAAAGGACACCAGAAACAAAATTGTAGACCTGCACCAGGCTGGGAAGACTGAATCTGCAATAGGTAAGCAGCTTGGTTTGAAGAAATCAACTGTGGGAGCAATTATTAGGAAATGGAAGACATACAAGACCACTGATAATCTCCCTCGATCTGGGGCTCCACGCAAGATCTCACCCTGTGGGGTCAAAATGATCACAAGCACGGTGAGCAAAAATCCCAGAACCACACGGGGGGACCTAGTGAATGACCTGCAGAGAGCTGGGACCAAAGTAACAAAGCCTACCATCAGTAACACACTATGCCGCCAGGGCCTCAAATCCTGCAGTGGCAGACGTGTCCCCCTGCTTAAGCCAGTACATGTCCAGGCCCGTCTGAAGTGCATTTGGATGATCCAGAAGAGGATTGGGAGAATGTCATATGGTCAGATGAAACCAAAATAGAACTTTTTGGTAAAAACTCAACTCGTCGTGTTTGGAGGACAAAGAATGCTGAGTTGCATCCAAAGAACACCATACCTACTGTGAAGCATGGGGGTGGAAACATCATGCTTTGGGGCTGTTTTTCTGCAAAGGGACCAGGACGACTGATCCGTGTAAAGGAAAGAATGAATGGGGCCATGTATCGTGAGATTTTGAGTGAAAACCTCCTTCCATCAGCAAGGGCATTGAAGATGAAACGTGGCTGGGTCTTTCAGCATGACAATGATCCCAAACACACCGCCCGGGCAACGAAGGAGTGGCTTCGTAAGAAGCATTTCAAGGTCCTGGAGTGGCCTAGCCAGTCTCCAGATCTCAACCCCATAGAAAATCTTTGGAGGGAGTTGAAAGTCCGTGTTGCCCAGCGACAGCCCCAAAACATCACTGCTCTAGAGGAGATCTGCATGGAGGAATGGGCCAAAATACCAGCAACAGTGTGTGAAAACCTTGTGAAGACTTACAGAAAACGTTTGACCTGTGTCATTGCCAACAAAGGGTATATAACAAAGTATTGAGAAACTTTTGTTATTGACCAAATACTTATTTTCCACCATAATTTGCAAATAAATTCATTAAAAATCCTACAATGTGATTTTCTGGATTTTTTTTACTCATTTTGTCTGTCATAGTTGACGTGTACCTATGATGAAAATTACAGGCCTCTCTCATCTTTTTAAGTGGGAGAACTTGCACAATTGGTGGCTGACTAAATACTTTTTTCCCCCACTGTATATATATATAAAACATTTTTATTTTTTACTATTTTCTACATTGTAGAATAATAGTGAAGACATCAAAACTCTGGAATAACACATGTATCATGTAGTAACCAAAAAAGTGTTAAACAAATCAAAGTAGCCACCCTTTGCCTTGATGACAGATGACACACTCTTGGCATTCTCTCAACCAGCTTCATGAGGAATGCTATTCCAACAGTCTTGAAGGAGTTCCCACATATGCTGAGCACTTGTTGGCTGCTTTTCCTTCACTCTGCGGTCCAACTCATCCCAAACCATCTCAATTGGGTTGAGGTCGGGAGATTGTGGAGGCCAGGTCATCTGATGCAGCACTCCATCACTCTCCTTCTTGGTCAAATAGCCCTTACACCGCCTGGAGGTGTGTTTTGGGTCATTGTCCTGTTGGAAAAACAAATTATAGTCGCAGAATGCTGTGGAAGCGATGCTGGTTAAGCGTGCCTTGAATTCTAAATAAATCACTGACAGTGTCACCAGCAAAGCACCCCCAAACCACCTCCATGCTTCACGGTGGGAACCACACATGCGGAGATCATCCGTTCACCTATTCTGCGTCTCACAAAGACACGGCGGTTGGAACCAAAAATCTCACATTTGGACTCATCAGACCAAAGGACAGATTTCCACCAGTCTAATGCTCCATTGCTCGTGTTTCTTGGCCCAAGCAAGTCTCTTCTTATTATTGGTGTCCTTTAGTAGTGGTTTCTTTGCAGCAATTCGACCATGAAGGCCTAATTCACGCAGTCTCCTCTGAACAGTTGATGTTGAGATGTGTCTTACTTGAACTCTGTGAAGCATTTATTTGGGCTGCAATTTCTGAGGCTGGTAACTCTAATTAACTTATCCTCTGCAGCAGAGGTAACTCTGGGTCTTACTTTCCTGTGGCGGTCCTCATGAGAGCCAGTTTCATCATAGCGCTTGATGGTTTTTGCGACTGCACTTGAAGAAACTTTCAAAGTTCTTGAAATGTTCCGTATTGACTGACCTTCATGTGTTAAAAGTAATGATTGACTGTTGTTTCTCTTTGCTTATTTGAGCTGTTCTTGCCATAATATGGACTTGGTCTTTTACCAAATAGGGCTATCTTCTGTATACCACCCGTACCTTGTCACAACAAAACTGATTGTCTCAAACGCATTAAGAAAGAAAGAAATTCCACAAATTAACTTTTAAGAAGGCACACCTGTTAATTGAAATGCATTCCAGGTGACTACCTCATGAAGCTGTCATCAAGGCAAAGGGTGGCTACTTTGAAGAATCTAAAATATATTTTGATTTGTTGAACACTTTTTTGGTTACTTCATGATTCCGTGTTATTTCATAGCTTTGATGTCTTCACTATTATTCTACAATGTAGAAATAGTAAAAATAAAGAAAAACCCTTGAATGAGTAGGAGTGTCCAAACTTTTGACTGGTACTGTATACATACATGTATGTTTGTATGTATGTATAGTGGGGAGAACAAGTATTTGATACACTGCCGATTTTGCAGGTTTTCCTACTTACAAAGCATGTAGAGGTCTGTAATTTTTATCATAGGTACACTTCAACTGTGAGAGACGGAATCTACAACAAAAATCCATAAAATCACATTGTATGATTTTTAAGTAATTAATTTGCATTTTATTGCATGACATAAGTATTTGATCACCTACCAACGAGTAAGAATTCCGGCTCTCACAGCCCTGTTAGTTTTTCTTTAAGAAGCCCTCCTGTTCTCCACTCATTACCTGTATTAACTGCACCTGTTTGAACTCGTTACCTGTATAAAAGACACCTGTCCACACACTCAATCAAACAGACTCCAACCTCTCCACAATGGCCAAGACCAGAGAGCTGTGTAAGGACATCAGGGATAAAATTGTAGACCTGCACAAGGCTGGGATGAGCTACAGGACAATAGGCAAGCAGCTTGGTGAGAAGGCAAGAACTGTTGGCGCAATTATTAGAAAATGGAAGAAGTTCAAGATGACGGTCAATCACCCTCTGTCTGGGGTTCCATGCAAGATCTCACCTTGTGGGGCATCAATGATCAGTAGGAAGGTGAGGGATTAGCCCAGAACTGTAATTTTTATCATAGGTACACTTCAACTGTGAGAGATGGAATCTAAAACAAAAATCCAGAAAATCACATTGTATGATTTTTAAGTAATTCATTTGCATTTTATTGCATGACATAAGTATTTGATACATCAGAAAAGCATAACTTAATATTTGGTACAGAAACCTTTGTTTGCAATTACAGAGATCATACGTTTCCTGTAGGTCTTGACCAGGTTTGCACACACTGCAACAGGGATTTTGGCCCACTCATCCATACAGACCTCCAGATTCTTCAGGTCTCGGGGCTGTCGCTGGGCAATACGGACTTTCAGCTCCCTCCAAAGATTTTCTATTGGGTTCAGGTCTGGAGACTGGCTAGGCCACTCCAGGACCTTGAGATGCTTCTTACGGAGCCACTCCTTAGTTGCCCTGGCTGTGTGTTTTGGGTCGTTGTCATGCTGGAAGACCCAGCAACGACCCCATCTTCAATGCTCTTACTGAGGGAAGGAGGTTGTTGGCCAAGATCTCGCGATACATGGCCCCATCCATCCTCCCCTCCAATACGGTGCAGTCATCCTGTCCCCTTTGCAGAAAAGCATCCCCAAATAATGATGTTTCCACCTCCATGCTTCACGGTTGGGATGGTGTTCTTGGGGTTGTACTCATCCTTCTTCTTCCTCCAAACATGGCGAGTGGAGTTTAGACCAAAAACCTATATTTTTGTCTCATCAGACCACATGACCTTCTCCCTTTCCTCCTCTGGATCATCCAGATGGTCATTGGCAAACTACAGACGGGCCTGGACATGCGCTGGCTTGAGCAGGGTGACCTTGCGTGCGCTGCAGGATTTTAATCCATGACGGCGTAGTGTGTTACTAATGGTTTTCTTTGAGACTGTGGTCCCAGCTCTCTTCAGGTCATTGACCAGGTCCTGCCGTGTAGTTCTGGGCTGATCCCTCACCTTCCTCATGATCATTGATGCCCCACAAGGTGAGATCTTGCATGGAACCCCAGACAGAGGGTGATTGACCGTCATCTTGAACTTCTTCCATTTTCTAATAATTGCGCCAACAGTTGTTGCCTTCTCACCAAGCTGCTTGCCTATTGTCCTGTAGCTCATCCCAGCCTTGTGCAGGTCTACAATTTTATCCCTGATGTCCTTACACAGCTCTCTGGTCTTGGCCATTGTGGAGAGGTTGGAGTCTGTTTGATTGAGTGTGTGGACAGGTGTCTTTTATACAGGTAACGAGTTCAAACAGGTGCAGTTAATACAGGTAATGAGTGGAGAACAGGAGGGCTTTTTAAAGAAAAACTAACAGGGCTGTGTGAGCCGGAATTCTTACTCGTTGATAGGTGATCAAATACTTATGTCATGCAATAAAATGCAAATTAATTACTTAAAAATCATACAATGTGATTTTCTGGATTTTTGTTGTAGATTCCGTCTCTCACAGTTGAAGTGTAGCTATGATAAAAATTACAGACCTCTACATGCTTTGTAAGTAGGAAAACCTGCAAAATCGGCAGTGTATCAAATACTTGTTCTCCCCACTGTATGTATGTATGTATGTATGTATATATATATATATATATATATATATAAATATACAGCCAAATCATACCTTTTTTTGATATTCATAAATTAAATACCACTCATATTTCAGAGCAAGCGGTAAAGCTTCATATGACACCAATTTTGCTTTGTAGCACCTCCATAACATTATGAAGTCTTAAATGGTAAGGCTGTCCCATGTAGCTCAATTGGTAGAGCATGGCGCTTGCAACTCCAGGGTTGGGGGTTTGATTCCCATGGGGGACCAGTATAAAAAAAATAAACCGTATGAAAATGTATGCACTCACTACTGTTAGTCACTCTGGATAAAAGCGCCTGCTAAATGACTAAAATGTAAAGGCCAAAATATAATAAATATGCAAACTTTAATTAAATATTTCCAAATTATGCTTTTAGATACAAATGTCAACAATCCTTCCTCCAAAGGACCATTCTATGGATTAAATGTTGGTTTTGTGAGGAATCACCCTGATATGGTTGTAGAGCAGAGAGACAGAGGTGTCTGACTGGCTCAGGGCCAGGCTAACCCATGCATGTTAGGGGCCGAGGAATTGGATTGTGTCTTCAGCATTGGACCGGGCATTAGATACAGCAACAGGGAGCCTAATCCTGTTTGGGCCAGGAATTTGATTTTGATTATTATCTCCATGGACCAGGCCGGGCTTACCCCCATTCCTGAGATACGGTTATCCCCCACCCTGAGCCCAGCTGATTCGACCTTGTTAAAACGCTTTAAAAGGGGATTATTCTACTTTTATCACTTCTAGTGAAGTGCACTCGCAAACATAGACTGCAAGGCCGGCCAAGCATGTCAGTCAAAACACACACACAATGCATGGACATGGCAGCACAAACACAAAAACACCATACACAAACTGACATGGGAGGGCACACACACATATTAGGGTTGAATAACGGGAACCCGGTTACCGAGATTTACCGCCCAAAACCACTCCCTTTTCCCGGGATAAATAACTGCGAGAAACCGGTAAATTATAATACATTATTTATATGAACACCATGGCGTGAAATGGAACTGTTAAATGATATGCGATGTCCAAATCTGGCTTCTCTACGGCCTCTGTATGATTAATCAACGCTCAGGGTGGGGACAGACCATCTCAGTATGGAGCAGCAGTTCACAATGCATGCAGATCTATAATCTCATCATGGTCACTTTTTCCCCCCCTTGTGACAGGTAGGCCTACACTTGCTGCATCATAGCCTATGCTACAGTAATATAAAGACTGAATGCGCGTATACATTTACCCATCTCCATCTGGCTTTCGGGGGGCATCTAGTTTTTTTAATTGTAAAGATGTTTAATTTTTTTATTGCAGGTGCAGTTTTAAGACAGCCCATCACTCGAATATCGTTGCTTTGAATTCTCCCCCCCCCCCGGGATACATATGTTAACATTGCCAAAGCAAGTGAAGTAGATCATAAAAATATAAAAAAAAGTAACAGTAAACATTACACTCACAAAAGTTCCAAAAGAATAAAGACATTTTAAAATGTCATATTATGTGCAAATAGTTTAAGTACAAAAGGGAAAATAAATCAACATAACTATGGGCTGTATTTACAATGGTATTTGTTCTTCACTGGTTGCCCTTTTCTTGTGGCAACAGGTCACAAATCTTGCTGCTGTGATGACACACTGTGGTATTTCACCCAATAGATATGGGAGTTTATCCAAATTGGATTTGTTTTCAAATTCTTTGTGGGTCTGTGTAATTTGAGGGAAGTATGTGTCTCTAATATGGTCATACATTTGGCAGGAAGTTAGGAAGTGCAGCTCAGTTTCCACCTCATTTTGTGGGCAGTGTGCACATAGCCTGTCTTCTCTTGAGCCAGTTCTGCCTACGGCGGCCTCTCTCAATAGCAAGGCTATGCTCACTGAGTCTGTACATAGTTATAGATTTCCTTAAATTTTGGGTCAGTCACAGTGGTCAGGTATTCTGCCACTGTGTACTCTCTGTTTAGGGCCAAATAGCATTCTAGTTTGCTCTGTTTTTTTGTAAATTCTTTCCAATGTGTCAAGTAATTATCTTTTTGTTTTCTCATGATTTGGTTGGGTCTAATTGTGTTGCTGTCCTGGGGTCTGTTTGTGTTTGTGAACAGAGCCCCAGGACCAGCTTGCTTAGGGGACTTTTCTCCAGGTTCATCTCTCTGTAGGTGATGGCTTTGTTATGGAAGGTTTGGGGATCGCTTCCTTTTAGGTGGTTGTAGAATTTAACGGCTCTTTTCTGGATTTTGATAATTAGTGGGTACCGGCTTAATTCTGCACTGTATGCATTATTTGGTGTTTTACGTTGTACACTGAGGATATTTTTGCAGAATTCTGCATGCAGTCTCAATTTGGTGTTTGTTCCATTTTGTGAATTCTTGGTTGGTGAGCAGACCCCAGACCTCACAACCATAAAGGGCAACTGATTCAAGTATTTTTTAGCCAGATCCTAATTGGTATGTCAAATTTTATGTTCCTTTTGATGGCATAGAAGGCCCTTCTTGCCTTGTCTCTCAGATCGTTCACAGCTTTGTGGAAGTTACCTTTGGTGCTGATGTTTAGGCCGAGGTATGTATAGTTTTTTGTGTGCTCTAGGGCAACGGTGTCTAGATGGAATTTGTATTTGTGGTCCTGGCAACTGGACCTTTTTTGGAACACCATTATTTTTGTCTTACTGAGATTTACTCTCAGGGCCCAGGTCTGACAGAATCTGTGTAGAATATCTAGGTGCTGCTGTAGGCCCTCCTTGGTTGGGGACAGAAGCACCAGATCATCAGCAAACAGTAGACATTTGACTTCAGATTCTAGTAGGGTGAGGCCGGGTGCTGCAGACTGTTCTAGTGCCCTCGCCAATTCGTTGAAATATATGTTGAAGAGGGTGGGGCTTAAGCTGCATCCTTGTCTCACCCCACGGCCCTGTGGAAAGAATGTGTTTTTTGCCAATTTTAACACACTTGTTGTTTGTGTACATGGATTTTATAATGTCGTATGTTTTTCCCCCAACACCACTTTACATCAATTTGTATAGCAGACCCTCATGCCAAGTTGAGTCAAAAGCTTTTTTGAACTCAACAAAGCATGAGAAGACTTTGCCTTTGTTTTGGTTTGTTTGTCAATTAGGGTGTGCAGGGTGAATACGTGGTCTGTCATACCGTAATTTGGTAGAAAGCCAATTTGACATTTGCTCAGTACATTGTTTTCACTGAGGAAATGTACGAGTCTGCTGTTAATGATAATGCAGAGGATTTTCCCAAGGTTGCTGTTGACGCATAGTTATTGGGGTCAAATTTGTCTCCACTTTTGTGGATTGGGGTGATCTGTCCTTGGTTCCAAATATTGGGGAAGATGCCAGAGCTAAGGATGATGTTAAAGAGTTTAAGTATAGCCAATTGGTCTGTATATTTTATCATTTCATTGAGGATACCATCAACACCACAGGCCTTTTTGGGTTGGAGGGTTTGTATTTTGTCCTGTAGTTCATTCAATGTAATTTGAGAATCCAGTGGGTTAAGGTAGTCTTTAATAGTTGATTCTAAGATTTGTATTTGATCACGTATATGTTTTTGCTGTTTGTTCTTTGTTCTTGGTTATAGGGCCAAAAGGATTGGAGAAGTGGTTTATCCATGCATCTCTGTTTTGGATAGATAACTCTTCGTGTTGTTGTTTGTTTAGTGTTTTCCAATTTTCCCAGAAGTGGTTAGAGTCTACGGATTCTTCAGTTACATTGAGCTGATTTCTGACATGCTGTTCCTTCTTTTTCCGTAGAGTATTTCTGTATTGTTTTAGTGATTCAACATAGTGAAGGCGTAGGCTCAGGTTCTGGGTCTCTATGTTTTTGGTTGGATAGGTTTCTCAATTTCTTGGTTTTTGCATTCTTCATCAAACCATTTGTCATTGTTAATTTTCTTCGGTTTTCTGTTTGAAATTTTTTGATTTGATAGGGAAGCTGAGAGGTCAAATATACTGTTTAGGTTTTCTACGGCCAAGTTTACACCTTCACTATTACAGTGAAACATTTTGTCCAGGAAGTTGTCTAAAAGGGATTTAATTTGTTGTTGCCTAATTGTTTTTTGGTAGGTTTCCACACTACTTTCCTTCCATCTATAGCATATCTCAATATTATTCAGTTCCTTTGGCTTTGATGCCTCATGATTGAGTATTGCTTTGTTCAAGTGGACTGTGATTTTGCTGTGATCTGATAGGGGTGTCAGTGGGCTGACTGAACGCTCTGAGAGACTCTGGGTTGAGGTCAGTGATAAAGTAGTCTACAGTACTACTGCTAAGAGATGAGCTATAGGTGTACCTACCATAGGAGTCCCCTCAAAGCCTACCATTGACTATGTACATACCCAGTGTGCGACAGAGCTGCAGGAGTTGTGACCCGTTTTTGTTGGTTATGTTGTCGTAGTTGTGCCTATGGGGGCATATGGGAGAGGGAATGCTGTAACCTCCAGGTATGTGTTTGTCCCCCTGTGTGCTGAGGGTGTCATGTTCTTGTCCAGTTCTGGCATTTAGGTCAGCACAGACTAGTACATGTCCCTGGAAATTATTGATTTACCCCTCCAGGATTGAGAAGCTGTCTTCATAGTTAACACACAGGAGGACATTTTCTGTTGAGATAATTTCCTTTTGAATTTCTAGCCAAATGTAAAATGTTCCTGTTTAGATTAATCTAATAGAGTGAATTTGGTCTGCTCTATACCAAATTAGCATACCCCCTAAGTCCCTTCCCTGTTTCACACTTGGTAGTTTGGTGGATGGGACTACCAGCTCTCTGTAACCTAGAGGGCAACCAGTGGGGTGGGGGGGTCTTTCTCTCTCTCGGATCATTAAATGTCGTTAATGTAGGGCTCATAAAATGTATTTAACTAATGGCTCATCAGGCTCAGGTAGCATCAGGTTAGAATTTTCATGCTGATCAAATCCAGACATTTATATGCTTTATAATGACACTTCATGTTTTTGGCTGGAAATACCAGGTTACCCGGAAGAAAAGTATTTTATTCTCGGGATGGAACATTTGGAAAATACTGTGAAAATATTAAACCCTAACACAAACACAAGCCAGAGCAAGAGCACAGGGACTGCAACAAGCCAGGAAAGACTGCAAGGCAAGATGGGCAATTTGTCATGAGTGGGGAAAGCAGTGAGGGGAAACAGGGTTGCAGGTAGGGAAATCATAGGAGATAAAAAATGGCCTGGTGAAGGAGGCTGTGAGATTAGAGTGTGGTTATGCCTGTGATTGATGCCTGTTTGTAAAAACCCAGGTTATTACTTACAAGGGTCCAAAAGGGAGGTACGATGATTACTCCCACGTTGAGAAAGAAAATAAGTGGACAGACCTGCATTCTAAAATGCTCCCTCCTCTGCACCCTGACTCCTATTTTCTGAACAATGACCGTAGCTGGCTGGCTAGTTAGACCCAGCTGACCCACAGCCTAGACCTGGGCACCTACAGCTCAGTCTGGGAGGGCTACCTGCCGTAGATCTCTGGGGTTTTCAATGAGCTCCAGGATGAGGTGTTTTGTTGCTCCATTCTTTCTCCTGCCCTGCCTGTCTGGAGGGAGTACAGCTAATTCTCTTGTCTGGCCTCTGCAGTGCCTGTGTTCTGGCAGGTCTGGGGCCTGTGCCGGGGTTGGCCAATCAAAAAGCACCCCCGCCGAGACGCTTTGTTCCAGCCCAGCCCTGCTCAGGGGTGCGGTTTCCCCCCGCACACACACAGCCACCGCTGGAATACTGATGCAGCTGCCGCTCCACTTCTAAAGCTTAGTACAAGCTCTACGCAGACGCAAGCTTCGGAGTGTTGCAATGCCGTTTTGTCATAAAAGGGGGCGGGTCCTTTGTAATAGACTCCGACATTCAACATACCTTTTTATTACCTGAAAAATGTAGATGCGCCGTATCATTCCTTCCGCAGCCGTGGGGGCAGTGTTGTCGCTTGGTTCCTTGATCTGATCTATAGGCTATTCGTCAAAGTAGCCCATGTTGCATTGATAACCAAATATAATCTCAGCGACTGTTCAAACAGTAAACCAAACAAGAAGAATCCACCCAAAAAGGTATTTTGTTTAGAAGTAATAACTAATTATTACAGGCTATTGTGAAATGGTAGACCCTGCTATAGGCAACTAGCTAGCCATGTGCTTTTTTACTCCATGACCAAAACATGACGTTCTATTTTTAGCTGATATGGGAATGAATACACAAGCAGTATATCAAACTGGGATAATGTTTTAAGTTACACCGGCAAGTATAAGAATATTTGCCAGGGCATATTTCGGTATTATAAAATCTGATTATTTCACATGGAGATGTGGGAATCTAAAAAGGCTAGCTAGCTTGCTATGTTTTTAGCCAGGCCAACGCCAGCTAAACAGGCTGCCACTAGCTACTACTAGCAAGGGAAGGTGATTCTTTCTTGTTTTCACAAAATTAAAAGACAGAAAAAAAACATTGCTATCGCCCCCTTGTGAATGGGAGTGGGACCGGCAAGGATATCATGTTATCAAAAGGTGTCCCCTACTCCAAAAAATCCCACTCCACCCATGTGCATGCATGTAGATCAACTGAGTTATGCTTGTAGTAACCTTAACCGCCCTCCATACCCCTTCCTCCCACATACAGACCATCTCTGACACACACCATCCTCATCATGCTCTGCTTCTTCTCCCTCTTGCCAACATCCTCCACTTTGTCCTTTTCTCTACGGGATATACAGACAACAAAAGGCCAACCCACACAAAGCATGCAATCATTTATGAACACAAAACCGAGGCTCATAAAATCCACCTGCACAAATATCACTCACACAGAGTGTGGTCAGAAAGGCACTGGGCGGAGGGCTATAACAGGTGTCTCTTCATGCAATCTTCAAGTCTCGGAATAACAAGTAACAGAACCAATCCTCTTGGCAGCACAATAGCAATGCTTTTCACACATTCAACAAGGCTGTGGTTCTTCCACTACTCAGAGGATTTAAGAAGTAATGAATTCTAACCAGGAGCTAATCAGAACACCAAAAATTTTACACATTTGCAGCAGTGGCAAAGTAACATTTTCAACACCATTGAAATAAATGTTTTTTGGGGGGCAGAACCAGTCTTTTGTGTTAGTCCTCCAAAATTGGCAGGTATGAACTCTGACAGGAAGGGGAGGTGTGTGTGTGTGTGTGTGTGTGTGTGCCTTTCCTGCTTAGAATGTGTGTATTTATGATGGGGACTTGGAGACTGTCCCAATCCCACAGTCATTTGAAAATCAGCCAGTGTGGCCCTCCAGAAAAATCAATATCACCTGTGACCCGTGGCTTGCCCTCAATAGCTGTGCCCCCCGCAGAGTGGGGGGAGGTGGGGCTCTGGGCCCTCTGTCATGCTAATGAGTGACTCTGCCCTTAACAACCCAGACATCTGCTGGCTGTGTGTGTGTCAAGCCCCACATTCAATTTGTTCCCCAGAAACAAAACGCAGATAAGTCCCTTGAGGCCAGTCAGGACGTTTGTGTGTATGCGTGCATAAACTGTGTTATTTGAAGAAGTGTCTGTACCCTTGTTAATGACGTTGTGTATGGGAGAGCATGAAAGACATGGGCAACATTGATTTCATTTAAATGTGTGTGCAATCATTACTGCAATGATGAGTGGATGTCAGCTTTGGCTAGAGACAGGTGAAGAGGGTGCCCTTGTGTTCACTGTGTGTGTGTGAGTGAGTGAGTGTGGTGCACTGTGTGTGTAACAGAGCGATTGAGCAGGGGTGGGAGGGAGTTTGTTTAATGGGCGAGACAGGGGACCATTGGGATTAAGTTCCCCCAGCTGGAGGCTTTAGAGAAAAGGCTGGGGGCTGTTCTGTTAATTCAAGTGGGCTTAATAATGCCTGTGCACCCTCTTCCCCCATCCCTCCCACCACTACATCAAATCTGGGAGGAAACGCATGATAAAGGGCGACAAGCAGGGAAGATGTGTGAGTGTGTGTGTGTGTTCATGAAAACCTGTGAGTCACAGCCAACATTGCTGTATAGCCAATAGGTTTGTGAGATTTTACTCCCATACTGCTACATTTAGCAGCAGTGGTGACATGCTGTTCTGTGGGTTCTACTTAGAGCAGAAACTGCTTTATAGATGCATAAGTTTAAACAGGCTCCACACAATATGGTAAATGCAATCATATGGGTCAGACCGCAGCCACTTCCAAATGAAGATTTCTTCACTTAAACCAATGGATTCTATTGACCCATTATAGTGATTGAGCTCTTTAGAAAAAAAAATGCATATTCATTATTTAAACTGTGTTAATATTTTCCCTGGGTCATCTATCAACAGTCCATCATCATCTGCCATTTGTTTATCTGTGTTAGTCCCCCACAACCAAATGTATGCAAATACACCTGGGTCTAACCTGCCGTTGTCGCTGGTAACAGGGGTTTGAAAGATGAGTGATAGTGCTGTAACTGCTACACTCCTGCATGGATCCTACACCATTCAGTTTCTTAAACCCATTACAATTATAACACCTTAATTGCATGGGGGATGAAGGCAAAATATCTTCAATTGAATTGATTTACCATGATAACATGGAATATACTAGGCTAATTACTAAAATATATGAGGGGTAAATACTCTGCTTTAAGCACTCCTAGCTAAATCACCTTTGAGGCATTTCTGAGCTGGGTGAGTTTGAGAGATCCATCTCCCCTGTCAGGCTGCAGTTGAAGTCTTCCATCATGACGGTTCTAATCTCTGACAGTCATATCTATAGCTGTCACATATTTCCAACCACAGGGCCTGTGGCAGCACAGCCAGCAGCACTGTTCAGTTTGATTTGACGAGGGCTTCACTGGGTGGAGGTGCAACGTTGACTACTTATACTCCAAGGGTGAACAAACTGCTGCAGCTCTCGCAAAGCGTCGCACTAAATCCATTGTCACCCGTTTTTTTTATCCTGTGTGTTGGGTCTTAATACTCTAATCAGGTAGCATAAGGGCACTGAATTGGATTAGGGGGGAAACAAGCGACAAATGGCCAGGTTCTCACCTTGGTAAAGATGACTGAACTACAGTGCATCACATCAGAGATGACTGGCTAGCTACCGCACCAAGGCATCTTCTCCAGCCTAGGGTCATTGGAATTCCAGAAAAGGGTAATTGGAATTCCAGAAAAGTGGATGGAATCCCAGAATCAAATTTCTGGTTTTAGCAAAATCAACATTAAAGCAAATACACTGAACAAAAATATAAAACGCAACATGTAAAGTGTTGGTCCCATGTTTCATGAACTGAAATAAAATATCCCAGAAATGTTCCATGCGCACAAAAAGCTTATTGAGTTCAAATTTGGTGCACAAATTTGTTTACATCCCTGTTAATGAGTATTGCTCCTCTGCCAAGACAATCCTTCCACCTGACAGGTGTGGCATATCAAGAAGTTGATTAAACAGCATGATCATTACACAGGTGCACCTTGTGCTGGGGACAATAAAAGGCCACTAAAATGTGCAGTTTTGTCACAACACAACACCACAGATGTGTCTCAAGTTGAGGGAGTCCATAGAAATGCATAGATTAGGGCCTAAATAATTTATTTAAATTGAATGATTTTCTTATCTGAACTGTAACTCTGTAAAACAAAAATGAAATTGTTGCATGTTGCGTTTATATTTTTGATCAGTATACATGTTATTTTATTTATTGGAAGTTCTGCTTAACACCAGTTTGTTAGGAGGGTAAAAGTCAGTGGTCGTAGCCGAATACCCAAACTTGCGTCCTAAAATAGTAAGCCGTTTGTGTATGCAAAGTTCAATAGTATGCGATATTTTGAAAATCAAGTATAATTTAAAATGCCCGGATGTCATACTCATTTCGGCTTTGACAACAGCTGTTCAATTAGATATAGGGATGCCCTGCCGAAATCAACAAATTGCAGGAAATAACGCAATCGTGCATGATGCATTATCAGTATGGGAATTTTTTTTTATAGTAAATTAATTTTCGCAAATTGAGTATGGTTTAAATGCCAGGACGTTATACTCATTTCGGCCATCTGGTAGAATTCGATACACTTTCCCACAATGCATTGGAAGAAGTGGGCTGTGAATGTTAGGCCCAAGTTCTTCAAGTAGCCAAACAAAAAAAATGCTGAATGGGTGGTGTACAAATGTTGGCCAAATAGTTATTGTTCTCCTTAAAAAGATCGAGTATTGCATCGTAGGCTAAATCTTTGAAAGTATACGTATTTTTTTCTTCAAAGTGGATCTCTGTTCTCATTGAAAAGTGTTTCTTGTTCTCTTGGTCTTAGAGCTTTTAAACTAAACCATCTTTTGATTTTCGAATGTGTCGGTACCGGGTACTCAGGATGTGGCTGCGTTATTAATGTCATGTTAAATCAGGCCTTTTGATTTGAACATATAGATCGTTTTAGTTTTGTAGGCTACCTATTTCATTATTTAATTTATGGATCAAGCCTTAGCAGTCATTCTGATCTTGTTTCCAATGATCAGCGCTTTAGTTTATTATGTTGCTGTCTGGCGGTTCTGAATTTGCAATGCACCCGACTGTCCACGTTTCTGTGCAATAAATAGCCTTTTGATACATTTGAAAAATGTAAGGTGTGTGTATTAGGCTATTTGATTTAATTTATGTTACAGCACTTTGGTTTCACTAATAAATGTTGAAATAGAACCAAATGATCAGTTTCTGTCTTCAGTCTTTTTTAAATAGCAGATGGGCTATGGTATAGGTTGACTGTGATAGTCTGCCTACAACCAGCCTGAGTAGGCCTATAATTTCTATTCAGAGTTTAGAGCAATTAATCAAATTGGAAATGAGCCATTATCAGGCTGGTTAATGCATGCATGTCTGTTGAATTTGGAAAAATTCACACACACCTCTACCCCGCCCCACCTACTCAGCCAGTCAGGAGGTGCTACTTCATGGAATACTGCATAATTCTGACTAAACGGTACGTGCTAAATAGTATGAGACGTTGAGTCCATAGTATACAGTACGCTAGTATGGGTATTTTCATACACAGCCAGTCTTTATAGATGATAAATAGGCCTGCAACCCAAAAGTATCTCCAATCACACAAGCTGTTCCACTCCTGATGGGGGTGAGAGACATCGGGGAGACGTAAAGAGGCAACCCACCAACTGTAATCAGGTTGAACTCTAATGCTGAGTTTAACGCAGTCAGCGGAAGGGTTCTGGGGAGTGGGAGCCAGTAAGATCTCACACAATTAGGAGCTCTTCACTTCTCCTCTGCACACTGATGAGGTGTGAAGTGGCAGGAGCGGTCCTCTCAGACAATGCCAGCCTCAGATCAGAGCTGCATGCCGCGGCTGCACTGACTGATGCAAAAAGGCACACCATTCATGTCACGAGACATCCAGGCTCTAGCCTGAGCAAACAACTCTTACCCCTTCTGTGTTAGAACTGGCGACGACAAATCGTTGCTATGGAGCAAGTGCACCGTGGCAACATAGTCTTGCAATTGTATTTACCTACATTCTATTCCCAAGCTTTCCTTTTCAGTTATATTTGAGCTCAGTTTAGCATGAGTGATGTGAACATTTCAAATGGACGTTTACTGCAGTGTTCATTTTTTACCTAAATGTATACACAAATGTGTCAGTTATGTGACCATGGGGAGAGAGCCCGCTTTTTCCATAGACCAAAGTTTCTGTTACCATGGAAACTTGGGAAATAAACTGGATGTTGGCCTATTCCAGTCATCGAAGGCAACCGACCACCAAATAGTTATTTGTTTTCATGCTTGGAAATATGTGTTCCATTACCCACGTCAAGGCACTATATAGACCTGCTACATTTGGGTTGCAGGCCATGAATCACAAGCCAGTACCAGCTCTACCCCTCATTATTATTCTGCATACTCAGGTAGATGGATACCTCACTTATGAATTTTTATTGTCAAGAGCAGGGATGGGCAACTCCAGTCCTCAGGGACCTTATTGGTGTCACACTTATGCCCCAGCCCCAGCTAACACACCTGACTCCAATAATCAAGATCTTCAGTTTAGAATGCAATTACACTGAACAAAAATATAAAAACACAACATGTAAAGTGTTGGGGTCATGTTTAATGAGCTGAAATAAAAGATCCCAGAAATCTTCCATACGTGTGCACAAATTTGTTTACATCCCTGTTAGTGAACATTTCTCCTTTGCCAAGATAACCTATCCACCTGACAGGTGTGGCATATCAAGAAACTGATTTAACAGCATGATCATTACACAGGTGCACCTTGTGCTGGGGACAATAAAAGGCCACTCTAAAATGTGCAGTTGTGTCACAACGCCACAGATGTCTCAAGTTTTGACTGCAGGAATGTCCACCAGACCTGTTGCCAGATAATTTAATGTTGATTTCTCTACCATAAGCCGCCTCCAACGTTGTTTTAGAGAATTTGGCAGTATGTCCAATCAGCCTCACAACCGCAGACCACGTGTATGGCGTTGTGTAGGCGAGCGGTTTGCTTATGTCAACGTTGTGAACAGAGTGCCCCATGGTGGCGGTGGGGTTATGGTATAGGCAGGTATAAGCTACGGACAACGAACACAATTGTATTCGATCAATGGCAATTTAAAACGCACAGAGATACCGGGACAAGAGAGGAACTAAAAGCACAAGCATTTCACTACACTCGCAATAACATCTGCTAACCATGTGTATGTGACCAATACATTTGAGTTGAAGATCCTGAGGCCCATTGTAGTGCCATTCATCCGCTGCTATCACCTCATGGTTCAGCACGATAATGTACAGCCCCATGTCGCAAGGATCTGTACACAATTCCTGGAAACTGAAAATGTCCCAGTTCTTCTACGGCCTGCATACTCAAACATGTCACACATTGAGCATGTTTGGGATGCTCTGGATTGACATGTACAACAGCGTGTTCCAGTTCCCGCCAATATCCAGCAACTTTGCACAGCCATTAAAGAGGAGTGGGACAACATTCCACAGGCCACAATCAACAGCCTGACCAACTCCATGCGAAGGAGATGTGTTGCGCTGCATGAGGCAAATGGTGGTCACACCAGATACTGACTGGTTCTGATCCATGCCCCTAATTGTGTTTTTTTAAAGGTAGCTGTGACCAACAGATGCATATCTGTATTCACAGTAATGTGAAATACATAGATTAGGACCTAATACATTTATTTCAATTGACGGATTTCCTTATATGAACTGTACCTCAGTAAAGTCTTTGAAATTGTTGTATGTTGCGTTTACATTTTTGTTCAGTATAGTTTAAGTCAGCTGTGTTTGCTAGGGATGAGGAAAAAGTGTGATACCACTCTGGCCCCCAAGGACTGGAGTTTCCCATCCCTGGTCAAGAGGATCATGTTGACATCAGTCATTGTTGTTGTCAAAGGAAATAACATAAAATCTGGCAGTTCTGATTTCGGAAGTTTAATCAACATTGGACATGAACCAAGTCTCACTCAGAGGGTAAAATGAAGGGCTTATCCTTGAATGTTGCCATGGAAGGTACTTTTGGGCAAGTCAATAAGAACTTTTGGGGAAAGTTGATAACCAGCAGCCCCCTCCCAGCATCTCCAAAGCAAATCTGAGGTTGAATCCAAGGTCAAAATAAGAGTTGGGAATGTAGTTCCTGTACCATCCCTGCAAAGCCTCAACTTCTTCAATGTCATCTCTGCACTGCATACATGACTGTGTTGGGCTTGTGTCTAGAGTAAAATAGCCATCCTCTCTAGTTACATTACCCATCTGGCTTGCAATCCAAATGAATTTACAATGCAAATCATGTTGATTCTGTACTGAACAGAACAAATCTTGGAATTGTTTCACTGATGTTTGATGCAAAAACCTGGACGTGAGCATGATTATTAATTAGTGTAAAAGAACAAACTGTGAAATCGCATTCAACATAGGCATGCAAATGTATGAGCACAAGTAAATAGGCAAAATAAGAAACGCTGGTGGTTACGCATGAGTAACTATCTGGTTTGGTAATCAAATTACCCCGGGGGTGTCTGTTTAATTCAGAGCTTAAACTAAATTTGACAATCCTCTTTTCTTGGTGTAGTGACATGCTGAAAGCATAAAAACAGTAATGTCAAAAACATTTGATATAATACAAAGTAACACTGTCTGCTCATTGTAGCTACCTAGCGAGATACAATGTAACTAGCACGCGCACACAAACAAGTTCAGTGCAGAAAAGAATCCCCCAAAAAACCTGCAAGTGCGTCTGAATATTAAATGAAATCCACTTACTGAATGTCTGGATTGTGGAAACATCATGTCAATTCCTTGTTTATGGTTTTTCTTTCCAAATACGATGAATGAGGAAGATTCTAAATGCTGACAAAAATATTGGCTTACGTTGGTCCTCTCTTTGTCCGTTTTTGCAAGCTTGAATCTAGCCAAGAATCGCACGAGCTGACCAGATAGCTAGTTAGCTCGTCCCAAAATTCGTAATGCAGTTGGCGTTAGCTAGCTAATCAAGATATCTCGTTTGTCCAGGTGTATATATTTCGACAGAGGTAGCCTAACGTTACTAGTTGCCAGATTTAATTTCGCTTTCTCTTTGTTGATGAACTAGCTACAAACCTCAACCACTTGAATGGTCCTCGCTTATTTCTTCAAAGGCTGTCGCTCAAAATGATTCATCACTGTTGCTAGCTTTCAGCCTGTAGCTAGCTAGATAACGTTAGCTTACGTACTAGCTAGACAATATGCATATAGCTAACAATGCTATACTGATAGGTGTTGTCGTGGTTTATTTTGTTCAATCTTCTTTCGCCATGTATTTTAGCCCACGCAACAAAGCCAACAAGCTATATGTCCGCTAACACCATAAAAGCTTCAGAGGAAAAAACAGCTTGGTTCACAAAAATAACAAAATGGACCTCCGGAATCGCTGAAGTTGAATCCCCCCGTTTCTTCACAACAACCCCAAAATGCGAGTAAACAGTTGTCGCAATAAAACGATTCAAGCGTTAATCATTACAATAACAAATCGTATAGGAAACTTTAAAATGATACACTCGCTCAGCTTCAGTATCTCGCAGAGACCTAGCCGAACAGTCAGAATGTCTGGCAGTGGCGGGGTTGACGTTCCATTCCTGGGGCAAGGTGCGACGTTACAAAACGCCCAACGTAGAACTCGGACGCACAGAACAAATCATATTCTATGGGAGAATCTCAATTGCATACTCCTCGCGTCCTCTCTCCTCAAAACTCATCGAATGCGAATGCCAGAGTTCCCCACACCTCTGACCTTCTCCTCCAATGGGGTTTGAGGAGGCGAGAAGACGCGAGGAGTACGTAATTGAGATTCTCCCTATGTCAATTGGAAAAGTGTTCTAGGAAATATATTTCTATCTGAAACGTTCTACAACGTTGCACTTCTGAACATGCCCCAAACATCCCATTGGATGTCTAAAGAACTAGCGCCCCTCATGGAAGGGAACAAAGTGAGCACCAAAATTGCACTTAAAATTAGTAGAGTAGTTTCATGTCTGTTTTCTATCGTTTCTCACTGAGCAGTGGTATTAAGACGTCATAACCACATAAGAAAATGTTTTCTGGATGCCTATTTGTTCAAATCATAAAACATCCTACTATAGGCTATGTATCTAAAGCTATTTCAGAAATTGTTCACAATAAAAGACTCAAGACAAGCATAGAGTATAGGAACACATTTTATTCCAATTTAAAACAGATACTTTTTCTTTCAAGGAGAAGGCTATGAAAATCATTTTCATGTTTGAATGAGGTTCAGGCAACAGTGGTTGAAATGAAACATACAAAAGAGAAATATGGCTAAAATACTGTAAATCAATAACCATTGGGACCCTTTTCTGGAGGGCTTTCCATTAATACCATTTCCTCCCCTTCCACCCCCAACAAACACATGCAATTAAAATGACATTTCTTTAAAAACAGCAGTTCATCATTAATTTTAAATACAGAATAAAATTGTCCTTTTTCATTCATTTTCATTTATTTATCTTAATCACATACTTAGTGTTTATTTGTTTTAAAAATTTGACCATGAAATACATAGGTCCTTTTTATGATTTTTCACATTGGCACTTGTTAAGAGTCTGGCTCTACAAACAAAGGGGATTGGCACACAACTTATTGTACATCATTTACATTTGGTATACTTAAAAAATAAAACAAAATACATTACTTTCAATTTATACACCACTAGACAAAGTTTATTTAACCTCTTATTTAAAAAAATCTATCATATTAAGTGGTCCTAAATACAAGTGTTCAGGTAATGTCAGACTTACAAAAGAAACAAAAAGATGCAAAGATAGCTTTTAGTATGTCTATGCATCAATCACATCAGTATCGATCTCAAGCAAAAGCATTAACCATCAAAAGTGTACACACATCTCATAGTACCGACAAACGTGCTTGTAAGTTGCATGAATGCAGGCAGTCCCATTGCTGCAGCGCAGGTTCAGTGCATTGACCCGGGAGAAATAAAATATTATAGATCAAGTAAGGGGAGAGAACAGCTGACATTCTAAAAAACACTATATTAATTAATTCACTGATGAATCCAACTGCTATACTATATTGCCCTTTCGGTACCTTCACTTGGCAAAGTATTACAATAAATAAAGCTGAAGTATAACAGGCTTATTTCAAGGGGAACTGAATGGAAGAGTGGTTGCAACTGTTTGTATATAATGCTATTCAGTCTACGGCATGAACTTGCTTCTAGTAGTGTATCCCTTCAACAAACCCCACAGTGCTGGTTTTAGTGCTGACAGTACTTCTCTTACTAGATATTGTGACGTTCAATTAGTGTGCTATTCAGGGTGGACATAACACTGAGCTACATACAACACACTGTCCATAGCTCACGTGGTGAAAACCAGGGTACTTGGTATAAACCGACACTGACTGTATGCCCAGAAAACCCATGGTAGCGTTCTCATATTTAACAGCAGGGGAGGGAGGCCTGCACTGGACTTTTTTTGTGTGTGTGTGGGGGCGGGGGGGGAGCTGAGTAACCACACAGCACATCATACACCTCAAACCCACTGGACCACAAGCTGATGCAGATGCCTACAGTGAAGAGAGTAAAAGGTCTACAATGAAACAAAAGAAACGCATATAATCACTTACTGGGGGGTTTACACACATGAAGAGAGCCCAGCATGAGTGTTGTGTGTAGAACTAAACCCTACTCTACCTAAGCAAGTAAACCACAGGTCAAAAGGGGATGGAGTGTGCTTCTTGAGGTAACAGAGCAGCAGAGAAGCTGTAACCACTAAAACAATTCAAAAACAAGCTGCCGTGGTGGAGATCTAAAGTACCAAAGGCAACATCATCTCAGTCCAGCCTGCCCTGGCAAGATACCTTCATACTCTTGAGAGAGAACTGACAACTTGCCCACAAGCTCAACCAAGACCATCCATTCTGGCAAATGCAATCAGGAACAAAAGTAAAATGTTCAAATGTCTAATTAAGTCGAAAGCCGCATCTGCAGTTCATCATATTTCTGCTTTAAACGTACACTTCTCAAATAATGCGGTATAGAAAGTATTGGCTGTGGGAACATTAATTAAAGGCCATCAAATGCAAGTTGTGCAGCACCAAACAACTCTCTACCATCTCACAAGCTCCCTTCACGACAATGCCACATTCACTCGTGGCTTGGCCAAATTACAAGGCATTACAAAATGTCCAACATGTTTTAAACTTTTGTAATGCAATACTTTCCACCTCCAGTAAAAGCAACATTTATAGATGTTTCCATTAGTTGCACCAACCATTCAACAACTCAAGTTTATGTTATGAGGCAATGTAGAGGGAAGGTACAATTTTGATTTTTCAGCCAGGCTAGTATACAGTGGACATATTAGTAAAGGGGACTGAAGAGTGCTCTCAGGGGAGACCCAAACCAACATTATGGGCAAAACATCCCTAGGTTGCAGTTCAATGTACTTGTAAATGCACAGTTAGATCTTAAAACAGAGCACAGACATAACTTGGCAGGGTAAGTGCTTGACATGTAGACTGAGAAATACTTGGGCACCCTACATCCCTTTCTGCCATTATTTTTGGCACCAAAAATACAAGATATGAACAACAAGTCTGTCATGATGATAACTCTAAAGTTTTTCTGTTAAGTTTCACCTAACCATTCTAACCCGAAGCTCTTTGGAGTGCAAATAGCACTGTGGCAATCAAATGTCTTTCTAGAAAATACCCGTCATGGTCATTCTTAGTGTACAAAAGGTCAAGCATAGAAACATGACTAGCAGGGGATGTAAATAAAACTATCCACAACAATGGAGTAAAGACACGCTGAAGAAGACATGATTCGTGACATGAGTGGCAGGTGGAAACGGAAGAGCACACTGAAGATTGGCTGAGACAGGCAGCTGTGAGATCCCCATCACCTTGTGGTTTTACTAAGCTCTGCTCTGGGCCCAAACAGGCTGTTAAAATTTTACAGGCAAATAGCCAGCAGAATTCATCCTCCAATGCTAACTGGCGTCCCTGGACAGTATGCACTCTGAACCTGTGGCAATGGCCTTCCACCTGGCGTCAACACACCCCAACACTGGCTCCCTGATTCATAAAACCACTTTAAAATTGCACCTATTGCTCTATATCATCCATATAGTCATTTCATTCTCTGTCAACTTTGCTAGTAGTAGCCCTTGTAATGAAAACTCACCTGAATTACGTTGAAGACAAAATAGCAAATCTATTGACATATTGTTAGCTATGGAATCTTAAGAACTATCAAGCAAGAGATAAGATATGGGATTAAAAAACAAAAAAACAATACCAGACAAAAATCTTAAATTACAAAAATGCAAGCATGGACCAGTTAAAACTTCAACCACTGATAAGTGTATTTTTTATTTTCCTATTTGCATAAAGCGCCAACCCTAAATGGAAATTCATCTTCTCAAGCATTTCAAAACTGAAACGGAACAGAACTGCAACAACAAAGTATGAAGTCTCTAAAGAAAGGTAGAACCCTCCCCCATCTGATGGACACACTTCGATGGAAGCAGAGAGGAAGAGTCAGACTATCAACAACATCTAGAGATCTGGTCCATAAATTAGACAAATAAAAAAATATTTTTTACTCTTAATAATAACTAGTTTCTCAAAATATTGGCCAAATAGGAAACAAATATCTAATACCTTTACAAAAAGAAGCTGTACTGACATTGTGTGTGGAGGACCAACTTGTGACTTAAGTTAGCTGGAAAGCGGTAGTAGCAATAGTAGTAATCAATAAACTAAAACAATTCTTAATATACACAGATCAATTTACTTCATCTCTCCCACCCTTGCTCTGTCTGTGTGTGAGCATCCACTTGATTGTATTACACACACTTTTTACATTCAACAGTGCAAGGTGACTTCCAGCCTGGGGTTAGGTGTGTTTTTTCCACACACCTCAAAAGACCATGTAAGAGTAGAGCTTCCCACCACAACTCAGCATCACCTGTCCCTGCTCTGATGAAATTCTATGCAGTTACCCACAACCCCCCATAGACTGGCGGGTCCCCAGCCCCCACTCCTACCCTGTAGACAGACCCTGCAGAGGGTGAAGGGGGGGACACCAGTTTTTTCCTGTTCTCCTAAACCTCAGCTCATTTCTCCTTCCTTTAAATCACACCAGCCACCAAATCAAAACAGACCTCTACCTACCCACCCCCAAGCCCCCCCCCTCCCTTCCCCTGCTTCTTTAAGAGGGGTGACCCAGAGGCCTGAGCCGCATCGGTTGACAAATGAGAGCTGTCAACCACCCAGGCAGGTCAGGGCAGCCTCCGAGCAGATGTGCGTGTGTATGTGTGTGCGTGTGTGTGCCATCAGGAGGGACGTGGGCTGCAGTGGGAAGGGAAGAGAGGAATGGGGGGGGATGAATGGAGCTGAAAAAACACACCCAATTAAACCATAGACAAGAAGCAGGAGGATGTTGGGGCCAGGGGTGGATAGATGTTGGGGCCAGGGGTGGATGGGCCTGGGATCTTCTACGTATGTGTGATCTAGTGTGTGTGTGTTTATATGTATGTTGGTGCATGAGTCCACGTGTGTATGTTAGTGCAGGTGTGCAGATCTGTGTACTGTTTAATTGGTTGGTGTATAGATGTGCACTCTGCTGTGCGTGGGCTGCAGGTCTCTCTCTCAACTTCTCTCTCTCACACCAGGTTGTACTCTTTGAGGTTGAGCTGCAGGATGGTGTCTTTGACTGCGGCGAACACAAAGCGGATGTTCTCGGTGTCCGTGGCGCAGGTGAAGTGGGAGTAGATGATCTTGTCGCTGTCCGGGTTCAGGTCCACAAACATCTTCAGGATAAACTCCCGGCCCGCCTGGGCATCTCTCTGGGGACCTGGGGGTACACACACACACACACACGAGTGAATGCGCGCATACACACACACTTATTCCAAAGCTACAGGCAACGGGTACACATCACTGTGTCCCTGTGCTACCGGCAAACACACATGACATCATTTCAAATTGAATGGAAGAGATGTTACACATGATCTCAAAAAGTAAGTGATTTAAATCCAAGAAAGAAAATAAAGTAGGTGGCCAGTACGATGCATAAAAACTTCAGTTAACTATTTACAGGTAATATATACAGAGAATACATATAGAAAGGGGCAGATCAGCCTATGGTATATCATATCAGGACAGACTACTAGAGTCTTCAGGCAGCAATGTGGACGGAAGCTGACGTGTCTCTAGAAATAGAGGTGGGGACAATGTAAACATTACGACAGGAAAATAAACTATATACAAAATACGTACAATGTTATCAAGTCAATGTATAAAGGCAACATGAATAATAGCGCACAAGAACATATACAAAGTGAGTGCATAAAAGGAGGGCCTATTTGAATAGCGTGCGTGAAAGGCAGCTTATGCACTGGTGTGTAAAACACATTCTATATAAAGACGCACATAATAGGGGTTATCAAAAAAGTCAGTGGAACAAGGAAAAACACAAGGCTATATGGAACAACTTTACTCATTCTGAGAAACAAGCCTTTAACAATCTCCAGAATGACACCTCTATAGTAACCCGCCCAGCGGACAAGGGAGTGGCTGTTACGGTACAAGACTACTCCGTCTTTAAGACTGAAATACTCAGGCAATGGAATGATCAGACATTCTATAAAAGACTTACTACAAATCCCACAAAACAGCTTTTGGCTGAAATTGAACAAACTCTCACTGAGGGCCTGCGCAAAGATGAAATCACCAAAAGAGAACAGATTCCGGCTCCACGCCGGTAATCTACACAGTCCCTAAAATACACCAAAAAAAATCTGAATCCCTGGACGACCGTGTCAGGCAATTACTCCCCTTTGGAACCAGTCACAATTCATGGACTACTACATCAAACCATACATACAACGTCTGTCCTCCTATGTGAGAGACTTGTCTGACCTTATCTTACCTGCAATAGAGCCCACCCAATACACACGTCGTCACTCTGGTCTCCTTTGATGTTGAATCACTGCATATCAACATCCACCAAAAATGTTTTGAAAAGGACTTCTACCTAAAATGAAAATGAGTTGCAATGGGTGCTGCTATGCATTTGAAAGATAGTGTTTGAGCCCCAAGTCAACCCTTTCCTACCGAACGTCATGGGTTGGTACAGATATATTGATGACATACTGATGCAGTGGACAGGTAGTGACCAATAAACTTTGACTTGATTTATAGAAAAGAAACCGAACAAACACATTACTATTGGTTACCAGCTACCACCCGAGCACACAAAACAAATCTCCGTCGGGCAGTTTGCTCGTCTCAGGAGACTGTGCTCGGACAGAAATTAGTTCATTGAAAAAGCCAGTGACATGAAAGTAAGGTTTACTGAGATTTTTGTGACAAATCACTCGCTCAATGCTAAACCTCGTTTAGATCTATTATTGAATAATGTGGCTATTGAGGAAGTTGAGGAGACTAAACTGCTGGGTGTAACCCTAGATAGCAAAATGTCATGGTCAAAACAGACTCAATGGCTGCTAAAAATGGGAAGAGGTCTGTCCATGATATGGCGTTGCTCTGCCTTCTTGACATCTCAGTCGACCAGACAGGTCCTACAGGCCCTAGTTTTGTCACACCTGGACTACTGCTCAGCTGTGTGGTCATGTGCAGCAAAGAAGGACATAGGTAAATTGCAGTTGAACAAATCAGCACTTATCGCACAGATGTACACGGACGGAAAGTTTCAGTAACATGCATGTCAGTCTCTCCTGGCTCAAAGTTGCATGACTATTGGTCTTTGTGCGAGGTATTGATGTGTTGAAGGTACCAAACTGTCTGTTCAAGCAGTTGGCACACAGTTCGGACACTCATCGGTACAACACAAGACATGCAACCAGAGGGCTCTTCACAGTCCCCAGGGTCCAGAACAGAGGCTGGGAAACGCACAGTATTAAATAGAGCCATGACCACATGGAACTCTGCCACCCCAGGTAACTCTAGGTAGCAATAAAACCAGTTAAAAAAACCAGATAAAAGAACACCTTGCTGCACAAAGGGGACTGTGAAGAGACACAGCCATTTTATATATCTTGTATTGTAATTTCCACTGTACTATGTATTAGACCTAGATATTGTGTACTGATATGTAGGCTGTGTGTGACATTTTAAATGTATGCATTTCAGTCCTTGACTAATAATGTTCTGTACTATGCATTATGTCATGTTTCATGTGGACCCCAGGAAGAGTAGCTGATGCTTTTGCAGCGGCTAATGGGGATCCTAATAAATACCAAATACCAAAATGTAATAAAATCAGCATACAAGAGAGTGCTGTATTCACACAGACATACTGCTACAACCAAGAAAAAAAGTATCCAATAATCCCCATGCCAACAAAATATGAGTCCTACACAAACATTGGAGTGAAACCTTCATTGATAAACCCCTTTGTGGTAGGCTTGGGAGGTATACCGTATACCAGGGTATTTGGAAATAGCCACGGGATGGTTTTTCAATACCGTCAAACCTACTTATTTGAAGTTAAATACATTTGAATTTTTGTAACTCCTTTTTAAGTTAATACCTGCAGTCAACTTGTGCAATACATTAGGAGATAAAGCAGATTGCGTTCATTTCACCCGTCACATTATTTTACATTATGAAGCTTAACACAGTTCCCCAGAACAGATGAGCCAGTTACGTGTTTGTTTGTAAATAGCACAACGGGAGAAAGCGGGAGCTGGTGAGTCCAGCTGTGTATTTGGTTTAACTTGCTAGTTATCTAAGTAAGTGGCTGAATTAATAAGGAGACGGGCCATCATATAGTGTTATCTTTCTGCCCTGTTTGAGAAGTCAAAGTGCTTTAGATGAGTTATCTGTACAACTGCCAATGCTATCTTGATTTCTTTGCGGGGTTTTTTGGGCCGCTCAGTCTGTTCCTCCCCCCTCTTCTCGGAGTCGCTAGGTCCGTTGCCCTAGCGACTCCACAGACACAGCGTGTACACATGCTGCTCCATAACCAGTGCTGTTCTTCCTTCAGACAAGCATGAGTCAAAACTTTGTTCATTTGCATAATGTATCTTGTTCACATTTGCTTGTAAATGTCCAAACTCACCAAAAATGACTTTCAGTAGCTACTACCTATACTTGTATAACTTTATGAGCTGGATTGCCTGTCTTTGCAATTAGTTTATTTTCGTTGGCACTCGTTAGCAGTTGTGCCTCCTGATATTACATACACAAACGTATATGAACACCCCTTCAAATTTGTGGATTCGGCTATTTCAGCCACACCCGTTGCTGACAGCTGTATAAAATCGAGCACACAGCCACGCAATCTCCATAGACAAACATTGGCAGCAAATTTGGCCTTACTGAAGAGCTCAGTGACTTTCAACGTGGCACCGTCATAGGATGCCACCTTTCCAACAAGTCAGTTGGTCCAATTTCTGCCCTGCTAGAGCTGCCCCGGTAAATTGAAAGTGCTGTTATTGTGAAGTGGAAACGTCTAGGAGCAACAACGGCTCAGCCACGAAGTGGTAGGCCACACAAGCTCACAGAACGCGACCGCTGAGTGCTGAAGCGCGTAAAAATTGTCTGTCCTCGGTTGCAACACTCCCTACCAAGTTCCAAACTGCCTCTGGAAGCAACTTCAGCACAAGAACTGTTCGTCAGGAGCTTCATGACATGGGTTTCCATGGCAGAGCAGCCGCACACAAGCCTAAGATCACCATGTGCAATGCCAAACGTCGGCTGGAGTGGTGTAAAGATCGCCGCCATTGGACTCTGGAGCAGCAGAAATGCGTTCTCTGGAGTAATGAATCACGCTTCACCATCTGGCAGTCCGATGGACGAATCTGGGTTTGGCGGATGCCAGGAGAACGCTACCTGCCCGAATGCATAGTGCCAACTGTAAAGTTTGGTGGAGGAGTAATAATGGTTCGGGCTAGGCCCCTTAGTTCCAGTGAAGGGAAATCTTAACGCTAAAGCATACAATGACATTTTAGACTATTCTGTGCTTCTAATTGTGGCAATAGTTTGGGGAAGGCCCTTTCCTGTTTCAGCATTACAATGCCCCGTGCACAAAGCGAGGTTCACACATAAATGGTTTGTCGAGATCGGTGTGAAAGAACTTGACTGGCCTGCACAAAGCCCTGACCTCAACCCCATCGAACACCGTTGGGATGAATTGGTATGCCAACTGCGAGCCATGACTAATTGCCCGAGCAGGTGTCCACATACTTTTGGTCAAGTATTGTACCATAGGCTTATCTGCTCCTTTCCATATGTAGTCTCTGTATATATTACCTGTAAATAGCTGACTGAAGTTTTTCTGCATCGTACTGGCCTCCTACATTACCTGCTATAATTTAAATGCAGAATAATTATAGACTGTAAAGCATGTTCTACCTATTTGGCTAATGGATGGTGTGAATGTGTATTGCACTGCAGTTCATTGTCTAGCCACATGGTGTCCCTATATACTAACAAAAGAACATTCAGGGCCGTTTTCATGCCACCTTTCCTAAAGACTGACATTTTTTTAAATGAACAATGTTACAATACAGAAATTACTACAATATGCATTATATTTGACAATTTGCCTCAGTAGCTGCCATGGTACTGGACATGGCCACATTGGCCAGTGCAGAGAGTTAGTAGATAGGATAGGATAAAGGTAAAGAGCAGTTTACCATCAAACTCAGGGAAGTAGTCAACCAGGTGGGAGTAGATTATCTTCTCCTCCAAGAGGTCCTTCTTGTTGAGGAACAGGATGACTGAGGAGTTCTGGAACCAGGGATATGTGATGATGGTCCGGAACAGAGCCTTGCTCTCCTCCATCCGATTCTGACAGAGAAAAAGGAGGGAGGGAGAGAGAGATCGGGACAGAGAAAAGGGGAATGGTCAGAACATGCTTAACCCTTTGATGCACAACCTACGGAACCTACACCTTTGCACAACGTGGGCCTTTTACTTGGTTTATAAAAATGTGTGGACAAATACTGACCAACATGATAAATGAGACCAATCAGACGGGTTTTAATGAAAAAACATATGTTTTTATATTCTAAGCATTTGAAAATACGCCAATTATCATTAGCATTTTGTTTCTCTAAAATCAACCAATCCATTGGCCCTAAAAGTAAATGTTCTCTTTTCCTATGAAGAAATTACCCTTTAAATTATTTAAGCTTGGCCATTGTGGAAATGTGCAACACAACTGCCCTGCACACCGCTATTTCAGTATCCAGAATCCACATATGGATGCTTTTTTGATGTCATTTATGAGCTCATACACTTCATGACCAAAAGTATGTGGACATCTGCTCGTCGAACATCTCATTCCAAAATCATGGGCATTAATATGGAGTTGGTCCCCACTTTGCTGCTATAACAGCCTCTACTCTTTTGGGAAGGGTTGGAACATTGTGGTCCTCTGTAGCTCAATTGGTAGAGCATGGCGCTTGTAACGCCAGGGTAGTGGGTTCGATCCCCGGGACCACCCATACGTAAAAATGTATGCACACATGACTGTAAGTCGCTTTGGATAAAAGCGTCTGCTAAATGGCATATTATTATTATATTATTATTGATGCGGGGGACTTGCTTTCATTCAGCCACAAGAGCATTAGTGAGGTCGGGCACTGATGTTAGGCGATTAGGCCTGGCTCGCAGTCGGCGTTCCAATTCATCCCAAAGGTGTTCGATGGGGTTGAGGTCAGGGCTCTGTGCAGGCCAGTAAAGTTCTTCCACACCAATCTCGATAAACCGTTTCTGTATGGACCTCGCTTTGTGCACGGGGGGCATTGTCTAGCTGAAACAGGAAAGGGCCTTCCCCAAACTATTGCCACAAAGTTGGAAGCACAGAATCGTCTAGAATGTCATTGTATGCTGTAGTGTTGGCTGAAATAGCCTAATCCACTCATTTGAAGGGGTGTTCACATACTTTGGAATATATATATAGTGTCTTATTCAGAGACACTGGTTGATTTATCCTGATGCTCCAGAACTTTTTTATAATTTCAGTCAGTAGTTTTGAAAGTGGTGCTCACTAGAAAAAACAGGTCCCCCTTGTGTGTACTACATCACATTGTGTACTAAGTCATCCATTTCATATGATATGTTACGTCCAATTCGTATGATATGTTACAAATCTAATTCGTTTGACATGTTACTCATTTGTTGTGATTAAGATCCTGGACTGCATCTTTAATTTCAGTTCTAACAAAATAGTCCATCTTTCACCACATTAAAGTGGATTTAGCCTGCATATCACTCAATTCAGTGTAATTTGAAATGCCTGACTGCTCGATAAAATCATAATGATACTGTCCAGTGGAACAATCATACCCTTACTGAAAAAAACAGGCTTCTGGCAAACAGTTGTGGCCAATCTTTAGCTAATTTGCTAATTTTCACATGCAAATTAGTTTTGTGGCAAACTGTTGCAGCAAATTTGAGGCGACTTGTGAACTTCTGGCAAACAATTCAGGGAATTTTGTGGCGCACATTCTACTGTTTGCTGTAAAGGATTATGAATATGCAAATTTATCAGGTTTTTAGTTACTTTGAGTATTAACAACATTACAATGTCTGATCTACATAAACCAAATCACATAACTTTAAATTAACTTTCTTTTCACAGAGAAAACGAAACATACCAAATATACTAAACAACATGTATTCAATGTATTAAAGGGATACTTCTGGATTTTGGCAATGAGGCCCTTTATCTACTTCCCCAGAGTCAGACAAACTCATGGATACCATTTTTATGTCTCTGCGTGCAGTTTGAACGCAATTACTAACTAGCATTAGCATAATGACTGGAAGTCTACGTCATGCTAGCAGATACCATAGCCTTCCAACGCTAGTTAGCATTGGCTCGCAAAACTACCATCAACTTCCTTCATACTTGACATAGACATAAAATTGGTATCCACGAGTTCATCTGACTCTGGGGAAGTAGATAAAGGGCCTCATTGCCAAAATCCTGAAGTATCCCTTCAACAGATAAAAAAAATCCAATACAACTTTATCCATCTCACAATGAAAACATTATGCCAAGTGGTACAATATTAACCTTGAAATCATCAGAATGTTAATGAATTAAAGGTCAAAGACTGAATATTTCCCAAATCTTTATTTAATCTTTGTATGTAGCTACAACATTTACATGAGAGAAATGTGAACACTATGGGTATGTTAACCTTAGGATGTTTAAAGGGGCAACTACAGAATGTACATAAGCCAAGTGATAAGTGAGCAATGAGCTTTCAACCAGTGGAAGTTCAAAAGAGAATGAACAAAATGTAAATAATTAAAAGATAAACAAAATCAAACCCAGTTCAGAACTATTGCCTTTTTGAGTGAACTTTGTAGATGGCGGCCCTTTGGAAGTCCTTTATCCAAATTGTTGAATGCATGCAATGAAAACACAAACCATTAAGATGTTGAAAGATATAATTTCTATTTTGGCATCTTTAAAGGTAGAGTCAGCGGGCTAACTGGCAGGTTTCTGCCTTGTGCTATATAAACAAATGATGTAGCTAGCATAAACTGGGACTTAGGCCTACTAAATCTACCTTTAAATGTGTGGCCAACTGTTCCTAGACAGCTACAGTAGTTTGCATCAACACAATTGATGCAAACGAATTAACTAATTAAGACCTTTATTCTAGACTGAGGATTTCATCATCAAGAGCCAGTGGTCTTCTTCCTGACTCAGATGTACAAGGCTTGGTTAGAAGAAAAGCAACATAAAATTGAGTTATGCCTAATATGGCAATTTACATTAATTTTGCAAAATGAATTATTAACTTACATCAAGGCCATGCATGAAAGAATTGATCTTGTGCACACATTTCTCTATCCTCAGTTTAATTGAAGGCCACAATATGTAACTGACTGCCTTGTAACTGATTGCTTCTAGAAAGAAAGCGGACTAACGATCAAGAACAGCTAGCTAATAGTTTAGCAATGATGATCTAATTGTTCCAAGGAATGAATGTATAGGCACATTTCTTTTGAAAAGTACATGCATTTGCTTACCTTATCAAGCTTAAAGACGATACACTCATTTATCACAAAAAAATTGTGTTTGAGTGAGTGCACCACAAACATCTTTCCAGGGTGTTGATGCATCCTCTTCCAACACCACGGGGTAGGGGAAGGGTATTCTTCTGCAAAAATGAAGTTTTGCTTTGATGTCAAGTCAGCTTATATTGTTGCTACCTTAGCTGTTGTGCTATCTAACATGCTAACGCTACTGAACTGTGACACTAGCATTATCTTCACCTAAAAATATAAGTGTTTAAGAAATCCAACAAATCATTAGTTAGCTAGCGAGTTATCACATTAATTGTGCAAAAATATGATAGATAATGTTAGCTAGCCAGCCAGTCAGTGGCGCTGACTTGTTGAAACTGATAAAGCAACAAAATGTTTCACTCTATCCTATAAAACATGACATATTGCTAACTAGGCATCAATTAGCTAAAGCAATTAAAAAGTTTATTGGGAATTTTAATTAATAAGTTACACTCACCGGACAACTTTGGTAGTTAGATCACTTGGTTTCCACTTCCAACAGATTTTTGTTCTCCCCGACTGGTCGTCAACAGTTACTGGTATTGGAACTCGTGTTCACCAGAAACTACTTCTGAGTGGTATACAACGAAGCAAGCGAGAACTACTCAGGCTTTTATAAAGCTAGCCAGCTTCAGCTAGCTTCACATTCCAGGTCAGGCTTGTAACTGCGCATGCATGTCGCACATGGATAGTTGAAAGCCGAACTCTTCATTAAGTCAATGCTGAAACATCAATCCATGAGCGAGTCAGTGCCACCTTTTCCATTTGTGCCGAAATCTAAATGCAAATTCAGGAGGCTATGATGTGAAATAGGCTTTTAGAAGTGCCGTCTTGATTTGATTACTTATCGTCATGCAGTCTTTGGTGTGATTTAGTGTATACAAGCACCTTTTTATCCACTCCTATCGATAAAATCATTGTATTAAGTCATACAAAAGTTTTACTGTGCATGAAGTTTCAAATGCAAAATCGGTCATTACTAAATGTGTAATGTGATAGGTATTTTAACATTACTTATATTTTAACCCCCCAAAAAACATTTGATTATATTTCAAATCAGTCATCTTCCTCAAATGAAGGGAATGAATATGACAATCTTTGCGAGAGGGAGGGAATCTGATTTCACTGATTTCATAAATGGAGTTAGCCACAAGTTAGCCTGCCCCAGAGTGGTTAGTTCAGAGCCCTATACCACGAATACAGTTTGAGGAGTTAGCGAGGTAACTTTGGTCAACTCTGAACTCAACCTGGGACAACCGGTACCACGAAAGCGGCTCACCTTTTAGCCAGGTATATTTCTATGACAACGAATCCTTCAGATCTAACCTCCACTAGTGACAATAAATACTGCATTATATGTGCTTAAGGTTTTCCGCAGATTCACCACTTGTGGCAAATATTTGCAAACTATTTAGTTTGCTGTAAATTTGCGGGACGTTTGCAGCAACAAATTCATTTTTTTAAGGGACAGCTTTCAAAATATCATTGTACCCTAGAGCCCCATTTACAAAGACACCCAAGGCATTTCTAGGAAATAAAGGTGGGTAGTGATGAGATGTATTACTCCCATCCCCCATTCTCCAAAAAGTTCACAATTCTGGGGGGGATGATTCAAGAAATATGCATAATTGGTGGCTTATGTGCATTTTAGGGTTAACTGTGCTCGTGAGTTAGATGTGGTCTGGTTTAAGTCTGTGAGAGCAGATCTTTGGCACCATTATATAATCCCATTCTCCCTAGCAGAGAAACACATCCTGTCTGTGTGTAAGGAGGAGGGCCTGTTCTGCTGCTGCTGTGACATGTTTACTGTCAGATCAGGTAGATCCAGTGGTGAAAGCAGAGCACGAGGGTGTGGTTATCTCTACCCTACCTGATACTCTGCTCTGCCTGGCAATGTAGCGCAGTGCTGTATGAAACTCTGTTTTATGACCCATCAGACAGTTTGTTGTTCCAAACCAGCTCCCTCCAATGACTAAACAGCCTGATCATATTATCCTAATTTAATCTGGAGATGCAGCCAAAGGGACACCAGCAAAATGGAAACCAAAACAAAATGCAGACTCGTACACAAACAAGCAGGATGTGCGGTCATAATATCAAGAAGCCACTACCTATCAAATTATTGTAAATAAGAGACTAAAGGCGTCCACATACATACAGTGAGGGAAAAAAGTATTTGATCCCCTGCTGATTTTGTACGTTTGCCCACTGACAAAGAAATCAGTCTATAATTTTAATGGTAGGTTTATTTGAACAGTGAGAGACAGAATAACAAAAAAATCCAGAAAAACGCATGTCAAAAATGTTATGAATTGATTTGCATTTTAATGAGGGAAATAAGTATTTGATGGTACATGGCGCCGTCCATCGTCCCTTTGATGCAGTGAAGTTGTCCTGTCCCCTTAGCAGAAAAACACCCACAAAGCATAATGTTTCCACCTCCATGTTTGACGGTGGGGATGGTGTTCTTGGGGTAATAGGCAGCATTCCTCCTCCTCCAAATACGGCGAGTTGAGTTGATGCCAAAGAGCTCCATTTTGGTCTCATCTGACCACAACAATTTCACCCACTTCTCCTCTGAATCATTCAGATGTTCATTGGCAAACTTCAGACGGGCATGTATATGTGCTTTCTTGAGCAGGGGGACCCTGCGGGCGCTGCAGGATTTCAGTCCTTCACAGCGTAGTGTGTTACCAATTGTTTTCTTGGTGACTATGGTCCCAGCTGCCTTGAGATCATTGACAAGATCCTCCCGTGTAGTTCTGGGCTGATTCCTCACCGTTCTCATGATCATTGCAACTCCACGAGGTGAGATCTTGCATGGAGCCCCAGGCCGAGGGAGATTGACAGTTATTTTGTGTTTCTTCCATTTGCGAATAATCGCACCAACTGTTGTCACCTTCTCACCAAGCTGCTTGGCAATGGTCTTGTAGCCCATTCCAGCCTTGTGTAGGTCTACAATCTTGTCCCTGACATCCTTGGAGAGCTCTTTGGTCTTGGCCATGGTGGAGAATTTGGAATCTGATTGATTGATTGCTTCTGTGGACAGGTGTCTTTTATACAGGTAACAAGCTGAGATTAGGAGCACTCCATTTAAGACTGTGCTCCTAATCTCAGCTCGTTACCTGTATAAAAGACACCTGGGAGCCAGAAATCTTTATGATTGAGAAGGGGTCAAATACTTATTTCCCTCATTAAAATGCAAATCAATTTATAACATTTTTGACATGCGTTTTTCTGGATTTTTTTGTTGTTATTCTGTCTCTCACTGTTCAAATAAACCTACCATTAAAATTATAGACTGATAATTTCTTTGTCAGTGGGCAAACGTACAAAATCAGCAGGGGATCAAACACTTTTTTCCCCTCACTGTAGGTTTGGTTTTCTCCTAGCAGAACTCTGCTAGGCAAAGTGAACGTCTGTGCTCTCATACTACCTTAAAATACCTTTGCTTGATAAACGAGAAAAATGCGGCAATATTACGGTTTGTCCTTCTTGAGACGCTGTATCAACAACATAGCCAGTACAATTCCTCAAATTAGTCAGAATTCATCTAAGATAATTTAAAAAATCTGTATTAATTCACTTTTTTTTGTGGGTGTGCGCGTTCCATCTCACCTCATTGTCAGACTCCACCAGGACCTGGTCATACTCGCTGAGGGCCACCAGGAACATGATGGACGTGACGTTCTCAAAGCAGTGGATCCACTTCCTCCTCTCTGACCTCTGACCCCCTACATCCACCATCCTGATTAGACAGGACCAGGATGGAGAGATGAAGGGCGGAGAGAAGTATTCAAAATTAGGCTCAATTCAGGCATTGATGCCATGTTAAAAAAAAGTTTTGGGTGGTAAACTAGGGCATCTAACTAAATCAATTGGTCAAAGTAAAGGAGATTGTAGGTTAGTCCTGTTATCACCTTTTCGGATTCATAATGCCCAACATCTAGCAATGAGGATGGCTAACTGTCATACAAAGCAAACGTATAATGGATATCAGGGAATTAAAAGGATTGTTAAATTGGGAAATTACTGCATTTTAGGTACAGTTGAGAACAGCACTCATAATGCAAAAAAACAACATCAGTGCAAAGAAGCATTCAAACACACAACTATTTAGAAAACATGACCATGAGGACATTATGTTCATTTCTGGTCAGAGGCCTCATTTATAACGGTTGCGTACATTTCACACACAATTTCACACAAAATGCGCCATTTCTGAAAAGTCTGTACAAAAATATTGATATTTATAAACTTGGCGCACGCCATACTTACGCATGTTTCCAGTTATAAAATCAGACCTGTCGTAAAACTGTGCGTGCGTGAACAAGCATTGAAACTCCGCCTGGAAAACGCCTCCATTTACCATTTATGGTGAAAATAACGCCCTTGATTTGCTGTATAATTTGGAACTATTGGCATTAGGACATGGCATGCAAAAGACGAATTGTTGTTCAATATTTAGTTTATCAATAGATTATTGGGTTTTCATGTCCTGCCTTTGTATAGGCTCTGAGATTAATTAGGCAATGATGTCACGCTCATATTGCACAGCAATACTGTAGCCTACCCATACTGTCAAATATTTTATATAAGCTAACGGTCTATTTACTGGCTTGGCAGAATGTTTGAATCTTTAGCAGTAATTTGCTGTATCTGGAAAAGGACTGTCTCCGTTTCTTAAAGAGAAAACAATTGCAAATTGTCATGGACCTGTCAGCAGAACGTTTGAATTCAACAATGTTTTGCATAGACTTTTCCTCCAACCTAAATATGATGGACTGCCTGTGAATTCTGAAACATTGTAGGGCAGGCTACACTTTTTTTCCTAAAATTACATTACTTACAGTAGTTAGTTCTATTTCTTGTGTGTTTTTGTTCTCCTTTACTTTTTATAGTAGGCCTACTACTGATATTCATTACTGCATTGTTGGGAAAGAGCAAGCAAGAAAGGCATTTCAATGTACTTGTGCACGTGACAAAAACTTGAAACTTGATACATAGGCCTACTTCAATGTATAAGATCAGCTGTTAAATTCGACTGTATACCTGTATTATAAACCGCATTGCCTATGATACTGCAAAACTTGAAACACATAGCCAGCCTATCTATTTACTAGGTCAAATTAAATGAGAGATGCACATGGTCCTTTGTTTTATGGCTCCTTCGGGAATATGAATCCATCACTACCAGAGCTCCTTGGGGGATATGAATCCATCACTACCAGAGCTCCTTCGGGAATATAAATCCATCACTACCAGAGCTCCTTCGGGAATATTAATCCATCACTACCAGAGCTCCTTCGGGAATATGAACCCATCACTACCAGCTCCTTCGGGAATATGAACCCATCACTACCAGAAAAGGTGAGGAATATATTCTGCAATGGTTATGAAAAAAATATATTTTAAAGATTCCTATGTCTAATTATTTTAGATTTTAAAAAATTATCTAAAACAAGAATGGTTGCATTCTTGTTAATCTGCTTTTAGGAATAAGCTTCTCATCATATCCCCAATTTGCACAAAATACTTACTTGCCAGCTTGCAATACAATAACATTTCAACCACTAGCAGATGTGCGTACGTATGGTCTAAAGTTTGCGGGGAGGTGAGCACATTCTCTTGTCAAGTATTTTTTTAAATAAATGCCAACCTTTGAATGATAACTGACGCATGCACATTTTGGGGTATATTTTGTATGTATGCACGGTTTATAAATGAGGCCCCAGGATTGTCAGTTAGGCAGTTATATGTTAACATACGAGAATTAAACATACTGTACATATAAACATGCACTATCCTGTCAATAACTCAACAACAATTCAGTTTGATAACTTCTTATGCACTAATGTAACTTGCAGTACAGTAAATCAAAGGTGCAAGGAGGGGTTAAACGACCCAAGTTGAACCAAAAAGGAAAGAAGATAAAAATGTGCACTGTGCAGAGCCATATCCGTCTCCCAGCCCGTTCCCAGCTAAGTGGATGCAGGTGTGCCGTTGAGGCCAGATCGGCAGGAATTCACCCTCTTGGAAGCAGCACCTAGTCAGCCAGTGACTGTTCAGATTCAGAGCACAAGCCTAGAAGCAGTGTGGGGAGGGTAGGCCAGCGGTGAGGAGAGGGGATAAGAGGTAGAAGGGGAGGATACAGAGGTGGAAGGAAAGAATACAGAGCGATGGGAAGAGTGGGAGAGCAGAGGGCACCTCTATGATGGCTGCCATGATCCCTCATCACAGATCAAGTAGGGGTACAGAGTGGAGGCAACGATTTGGGAATTCCGCTAGTTGTTTTTGAAACATTATTTTCATGGTTGTGGTTGAATTTTGCATCCATAAATAATCTGATCCATCAATTCAGCAATGATTTTGTTGATGGGAGAGATCTATTAGCCTTTATCCATGTTATTAGAGGAGGATCAGGGCTTTGTTTCTTTCCTAGCGAGCAGCAGCTACCTCCGTCTGTCCCTGGCTGGCGCTGCTGCAAAGTGAGAAGAGGGGCGTTGATAAATGGGGGCCTCTAGAAGCGCCTGCCTAAAATAAAGCTCCTTCAGGTCAGCTGACCTCCTTTCCTGTAGCAGGGATGAGTGACCTACTTAGCAGGATAAGCTCTCCTATGGAGGATGAGCCCAGAGAAATCATGATATTCTCAACCACTTCAAAAGGCAATTAAGAAAGGGAAGCGCTGCGGCCGAACGCAGAAGACGCATGTTTGTCCTCATGAATGCCTGCCTTGTGCAGCTGCTGTGAGTAGTGAGATACCCCCTCACTCTCACACACACACAAGGGGTTGGGGTGGAGAGGGGCTCCTTACATCACAAGTCTCTACCGATCTGACTAGCTAAATATTCTCAATGACATTTAATTGCGGATTCTCTGGGTTCTCTCTACAATCCTGAGGAATATCTCTAATATATTATTATATAGGCTGCATGTCCTTAAATACTGCTGTAGTGATTCACAACCTATTCATCCATCCAGTAGCAGCAGTAGGGTGGAGGATTGGAGAGATCCTCTTGAGTCCAACCTCATTGTGGGCCTGGGAGTTATTTCCAGCGCTGCAGCGCGTAGGAGGGGCTGACATGCTGGCTTCCTATCGATTTGCACACTTTTGTAAATTGCTCCCATTTGCCGGATCCATCTCCATCTCTCAATCTCCTCAACATCATCCTCTTTGAGGAGGAGAGAGCCGTTCTACACCGTGGTGCCCAGTGATCAGTCTCTTCCCCTGGCCACATCCAGGAGGATTCCCCCCTCCCCTCTACTGTCCTGGCCCAGACTACAGTAACAGGCAGCATGGCTGGTTATGTCATACTGATACCAGACTGGTTATAGTCCTGGAGTACACGGTTTCTCAACATCCCTGTTATGATGACCATTGCTTCAGATGACTAGCTGACATTTAGCTCATCATTTTACTTCATCCAGTATTGTACCATGCAAAGCAAGGGGCTGAGGTGTCATTCAGTGTACATCTTGAGGATCACATAGCAACAGCTGAGAAAACTTGATGAGCCTGAGACAATTATTATGGAGATCAAAGCAACATTGAGGAATGAAATGAAGCAGCAGGTGAATCAGTGATATAATTTGTTTATGTTGATCTTGTGAGGGAGAGGATGATCTCCAGTCATACAATCAATAGAACATAGAGTGATCAATGTTCTTGGATGTGATCACAACGCAGTCAACATGAATATTGAAAACAAAAAAAATATCATAGGGAAAACAAAACACTGGGGTAGGTAGGGAAGGGAGTTAGGAAAAGTGTGAATGTCTTTCTACCTGAAAATGATGCTTTGCAAGTCGAAAGGGTATTCAATGATCCCTGTGGTGGGGATGCGAACCCTAAGCACATCTTGTTGGGTTGGTAGATAGTTTGGTTCGGCAATACGATCCAGATCGCTTAGATAGCTAGAGACGGGGAGAGAGAGAGAGGATCGACAAAAAAAAGAGAGAGAGAGTGAAGCATGGAGGGAGAACCCATTCCTGAGAGCCCTGGGGTTTGACACCTCACCTGCCACCTCTAGCACCCATCATCTCTCAGAAAGTTAGTACAGTCCCTGATGGCATCTCTCAGAGATCTTGCCATAACCTTTCCCATTGCGCCTTAATTCTATTGGGTTCAAATTGAGCCAGTCCAGAAGTCTGGACTAAAGACCCTCTCATCTTTCTCAATTTTTGGTTGTAGTTAGTAGTTGTGATTTGTCCTAAGACAACCTCAGAGCTGCTGATCGTGAGTTAGGAGTCTCAGAGAGTGTGCTACCAGGACCCAAGGCTGTGCGGCCAGCAGCAGTGGCGGGCGGTGGAGACATTACAGTGGCGAGGTAGAGGCAGCACTTCAGACACCAGTACCTGAAGATTATATTCTCCAGGTCAAAAGGGTACTCAATGATGCCAGTAGTGGGCACTCGAACCCGCAGCACATCCTGCTGAGTGGGCACGTACCCCACGGTCGCTATTCGCTCTAAATCTCTAAGGTAACTGTGGAATGAAGGGGGACACATGACACGTGTGTGCCTGATGCTGCACAATCACCTGCACACATGCATACAGACATACACACACACACAATCTCTTTCTCATGTACACAGAACTATATACAGACACCACATGCAGCACATTTTTATACAGTGCATTCGGAAAGTATTCAGACCCGTTGACTTTTCCACATTTTGTTACATTACAGCCTTATTCTAAAATGAATAAAATGTATTGTTTCCCTCAATCTATACACAATACCCCATAATAACAAAGCAAAAACATGTTTTTAGAAATGTTTGCAAATGTATTAAAAATAAAAAAAACAGATACCTTATTTACATAAGTATTCAGACCCTTTGCTATGAGACTCGAAATTGAGCTCATGTGCATCCTGTTTCCAGTGATCATCCTTGAGATGTTTTTACAACTTTTGCCAAAAGGCACCTAAAGGCTCTCAGACCATGAGAAACAAGATTCTCTGGTCTGATGAAACCCAGATTGAACCATTTGGCCTGCTGAATGCCAAGCGTCACGTCTGGGGGAAACCTGTCACCATCCCTAAGGTGAAGCATGGAGGTGTTAGCATCATGCTGTGGGGATGTTTTTCAGCGGCAGGAACTGGGAGACTAGTCAGGATCGAGGGAAAGATGAACGGAGCAAAGTACAGAGAGATCCTTGATGAAAACCTACTCCAGAGCACTCAGGACCTCAGACTGGGGTGAAGGTTCACCTTCCAACAGGACAATGACCAAGACAACACAGGAGTGGCTTCAGATCAAGTCTCTGGAGAGACCTGAAAATAGCTGTGCAGCGACGCTCCCCATCCAACCTGACAGAGCTTGAGAGGATCTGCAGAGAAGAATGGGAGAAACTCTCCAAATACAGGTGTGCCAAGCTTGTAGCGTCATACCCAAGAAGACTCGGGCTGTAATTGCCTTCAAAGGTGCTTCAACAACATACTGAGTAAATGGTCTGAATACTTACAGTACCAGTCAAAAGTTTGGACACACCTACTCATTCAAGGGTTTTTCTTTATTTCTACTATTTTCTACATTGTAGAATAATAGTGAAGACATCAAAACTATGAAATAACACATATGGAATCATGTAGTAACCAAAAAAATATTTTATATTTGAGATTCTTCAAAGTAGCCACCCTTTGCCTTGATGACAGCTTTGCACAATCTTGGCATTCTCTCAACCAGCTTCATGAGGTAGTCACCTGGAATGCATTTCAAATAACAGGTGTGCCTTCTTAAAAGTTAATTTGTGGAATTTCTGTCCTTCTTAGTGCGTTTGAGCCAATCAGTTGTGTTGTGACAAGGTAGGGGTCGTATACAGAAGATAGCCCTATTTGGTAAAAGACCAAGTCCATATTATGGCAAGAACAGCTCAAATAAGCAAAGAGAAACGACAGTCCATCATTACTTTTAGACATAAAGGTCAGTCAATCTAGACAATTTCAAGAACTTTGAAATGTTCTTCAACTGCAGTTGCAAAAACCATCAAGCGCTATGATGAAACTGGCTCTCATGAGGACCGCCACAGGAAAGGGAGACCCAGAGTTACCTCTGCTGCAGAGGGTAAGTTCATTAGAGTTACTAGCCTCAGAAATTGCAGCCCAAATAAATGCTTCACAGAGTTCAAGTAACAGACACATCTCAACATCAACTGTTCAGAGGAGACTGCATGAAATCAGGCCTTCATGGTCGAATTGCTGCAAAGAAACCACTATTAAAGGACACCAATAATAAGAAGAGACTTGCTTGGGCCAAGAAACACGAGCAATAGACATTAGACCGGTGGAAATCTGTCCTTTGGTCTGATGAGTCCAAATGTGAGATTTTTGGTTCCAACCGCCGTGTCTTTGTGAGACACAGAGTAGGTGAACGGATGATCTCCGCATGTGTGGTTCCCACCGTGAAGTATGGAGGAGGTGTGATTTGCTGGTGACACTGTCAGTGATTTATTTAGAATTCAAGGCACACTTAACCAGCATAGCTACCACAGCATTCTGCAGCGATACGCCATCCCATCTGGTTTGCGCTTAGTGGGACAATCTTTTGTTTTTCAACAGGACAATGACCCAACACACCTCCAGGCTGTGTAAGGGCTATTTGAAAGAAAAGCAGCCAACAAGTGCTCAGCATATATGGGAACTCCTTCAAGACTGTTGGAAAAGCATTCCAGGTGAAGCTGGTTGAGAGAATGCCAAGAGTGTGAAAAGCTGTCATCAAGGCAAAGGGTGGCTACTTTGAAGAATCTAAAATATATTTTGATTTGTTTAACACATTTTTGGTTACTACATGATTCCATGTGTTATTTCATAGTTTTGATGTCTTCACTATTATCATACAACGTAGAAAATAGTAAAATTTAAGAAAAACCCTTGAATGAGTAGGTGTGTCCAAACCTTTGACTGGTACTGTATGTAAATGTGATATGAAAAGTTTTTTTTTTTTTTTACATATGCAAAAATGTCTAAAAAACAGTTTTTGCTTTGTAATTATGGGGTATTGTGTGTAGACTGAGGAGAAAAAAAAACAATTTCATCCATTTTAGAATAAGGCTGTAATGTAACACTGTGGAAAAAGTCAAGGGGACTGAATACTTTCCGAAAGCACTGCACATATACATTTCTAAACAAACTATGTTAGTAGCAATAATAACAATTCACACAAGCCTAGGTGCCAGACCATTTCTGCATTCAACAAGGCTACATGGCTGCTTTGCCAAGACAACGTTAAGCTGGCTAGAGCAAAGACAGACTGGCACTCAGGTTCATAGTTCACAGTGTGATAAAGCTGAATAAGGACGAGACCTGAAAACTCTATCATGTAACCTGGCATGTAATGTAAGAGAATGGATGTGGGAATCAATACCGTATACATTAATATAGAGTATTATAGCTGTATCTCCTTACTCCTCCCTGAACTAACGGTAGGCAGTTTTGGTTTGTAACAATTATCACTAACCGTAGTTTGGGGGAGAGAATTTAAAACGGAAGATGACTAGTAGCTAAAAAAACACGACAGTTAAGTAACACAACATCCTAAAATGGTCCTTGTAAAAAACATTTGGGTTCATTTTTACAGTCCTGACTCCTGATAACCTTTTCAGAGTCATACAAATATAGAGTAGTCTAATCACTACATTGATTGCGAGTCATATTACTTACTCTGCATTTTAGGGCTGAATAAATCGAGACCTACATCTACATAACAAACATGCCATTCTGGTCTCCACAGGTTAGTTCAACTAGAACTAAGGTGGAGCAGGAGGAGAAATGTTGCTGTCTGTTCTTTATCTTTCCATCCTTCTATCTTTCATTGTTCCCCCCCCCCTTTCTTTTGGTCTCCCTCACTTTCACTTTCTCAAACCACTATTTATCAGACATAGATGATATTCACTACTTCAACTTAAAAATAAATAACTAAAAACATTCTCAATCTCTCCCATTCTAACTCTTCTACATCTCTAACCACTGTAGCAGTTGTGTGTGTGTGTGTTTAAGTCAGGAGTAGACTTACTATTTGGTGGAGTCCGAGAGCTGATATTCACGCCTGCGGTCATAGGCCTCCTGGATGCCAGGGTCTGTCCACAGTATCTTTATTGCACTGATGTAGGGCTGTTCGAAAGAACACACCTTCTCCACGTCCACCTCGCGCACCAGCAGCGCGTTGGACTGGGGGGAGGAACAGGGGAAAGAAGACAACAGGTTAGGAACATGGAAGGAATGGTGGAAGGTGGAAAGCATCATCCACATTTACTGTAACAGAATTCCACAATAATTTAGTAATTTCTTTATTCAGATCGAAAGTATACAGCACAAGATAGGACATATAATTTCCTATTATTTGCATCAACAGCGATGTTAAAGGAAGATAACCTTGTGTTATACTGACAGAATGTTCTCGATATGATTTAGGGCTAAAGACAGACTAGTCTTTCAATAGATACATCCAGGCTTCTCCTCAGCAGTGACTTAGTATCCATACCAGGACAGAACAGATTGGAGTATTAGTCCATTATGTTTTATGGCATGGTTTACGGCCACATTTATGGTCTATTTGAATATGGTTTGCATTTGATGATGCAGACATACAAGCTGTGGCTGGACAATTCAATGCTGAGATTGCCAGCTAACAACGTTTGCCAGTTAGGTGTCCTATGAGTGGATGAGAATTCAGACAATGCCAGAAGGTAGTCGTCTGTAGCTTTTGGTGGAATATTCATGGCCTAGGCCACTTTGGTGAATTTGCGAGGCATGCAAGACAAGACATTGTGAGACCAAGACATATGAGGACGGTTCTTTCTGCTTGCCCCCTCCACTCTCTCCATCGCGCTGGCTCACCTGCTCTTTCTGCTCGCTAATGATGCGAGTGTGTGTTCAGTCTTTGGTCCGTTGCGTGTAGAATATCCTAGCCCCAGCATTACTGAATTGCCGAGACATTGCAAGCCAAGAAATTTTGCGATACAGCATTCCATTGCGAGATACAGCTTTTGATTGTCGATAGATAGGCCTAGTGCACAGTTCTGACTTTCTGCCTGCTGGCCAACCTGCCTATACAGTGCCCCTCCCCCCGAAAGGTTGCTGGTTCGAATACCATAGCCGTCAAGGTGAGAAATCTGTTGACGTGCCTTTGAGTAAGGCACTTAACCCTAATTGGCATTAACAGCGGCCTGCATGTGTGTTGCTTTTTCTGAGTTCCAGAAAGAGAAGTTAGCTGGTCGGAGCACAATTAGATTAACCCAAGGAGGGATTGCAAAGCCCAGTAGTCTTTTACCCAGTGGGAAACATGGCTATTCCAGTGCTGCTAGTTCTGATTAGATGGGAACAAAAATAGGCAAATGATTAGATGGACATTTACAGTGCCTTCAGAAATAATTCATACCCCTCGACTTAATCCACATTTTGTATTACAGCCTGAATTCAAAATGGATTAACTTAATTATTTTTCTCACCCTTCTACACACACAAACACTACCCCATAATGACAAAGTGAAAACATGTTTATAGAAATTTTTGCAAATGTATTGAAAATGAAATACTGAAATATCTCATTTACATAAGTATTCACATCCCTGAGTCAATACTTTGGCTGCGATTACAGCTGTGAGTCTTTCTGGGTAAGGAAGAGTTTTCCCACACCTGGATTGTGCAACATCTGCCCATTATTCTTTTCAAAATTCTTCAAGCTTTGTCAAATTCGTTGTTGATCATTGCTAGATCATTTTCAGGTCTTGCCATAGATTTTCAAGTAGATTTAAGTCAAAATGGTAACTTGGCCACTCAGGAACATTCACAGTCTTCTTGGTAAGTAACTCCAGCGTATATTTGGCTTTGTGTTTTAGGTTATGCAGTAATGTGTTGTATTTTATTTGCCCCAAACATAACACTTTGTATTCAGGAACAAAAAGTTAATTGCTTTGCAACATATTTTGCAGTATTACTTTAGTGCCTTGTTGCAAACAGGATGCATATTTTGGAATATTTGTATCCTTCTTTTCACTCTCAATACATTCAGTATTGTGAAGTAACTACAATGTTGTTGATCCATCCTCAGTTTTCTATCACAGTCATTAAACTCTAACTGTTTTAAAGTCATCAATGGCCTTATGGTGAAATCCCTGGGCAGTTTTCTTCCTCTCTGGCAACTGAGTTAGGAAGGACGTCTGTATCTTTGTAGTGACTGGGTGCATTGATATATTATCAAAGGGATATTCAATGTGTGCTTTGTTTATTTACACCTATCTACCAATAGGTGCCCTTTGCAAGGCATTGGAAAACCTCCCTGTTCTTTGTGGTTGAATCTGTGTTTGAAATTCACTGTTTGACTGCAGGACCTTACAGATAATTGTATGTGTGGGGTACAGAGATGAGGTAGCCATTCAAAATCATGTTAAACTCTATTATTGCACACAGAGTAAGTCCATGCAACTTATTATGTGACTAGCACATTTTTACTCCTGAACTTATTTAGGCTTGCCGTAACAAAGGGGTTGAATACTTATTGACTCTACAAATTAATTAAAAAAAGAAAAGTGGAAATTTCTAAAACATTATTCCACTTTGACATTATGGGGTATTGTGTGTAGGCCAGTGACAAAATAAAATCTAAATTCAATCAATTTTTAATTCAGGCTGTAACACAACTAAATGTGGAAAAGTCAAGGGGAGTGAATACTTTCTGAAGGCACTCCCCTTGACTATAAATCAGTCTCCTCTATTCCAAAAACACTGAATCTTAGGGGTCGATTCCTAGCGGAATCGAATCTTGACACTGAGAAATTGGAGTCGGCGTGCAAGGAGTTGAGGAATCAATTATTTTGGATTCGACTCTCCAACACTACGTCATCGTCGTTAACAGTTGGAAAATGGCAGAGAAAGGCAAGTGACAGCAGCAAAGTCCTGTATGGCAATTCTGGCTAAATAAGAAGGAAATGCAAACTATACAAGCTGGAATGGACGTACAGTAATGGTAGTACAGGTGCAATGCTTAACCATCTGAAAGGGACGCCGTGAGACCAAACCGATGCTTGCAGCAGCACAGCTACATTGTGAATACACGTGGTATTTTATGATTTTTTTGTGTCGTTTTATTGGAACATTGAGAAAAGAAAAAGTATGTTTAAACGTTTAGAAAAATTGTCAATTTGGCACATCCCTAGCGCATACATCAGCAGCCAATGACCCATTCAAAAACTACTGTAAGGGCCACTAACCATTTGCTGCTCACATACAGTGCATTCGGAAAGTATTCAGACCCCTTCCCCTTTTCCACATTTTGTTAAGTTACAGCCTTGTTCTAAAATGGATTAAATAAAAATATTTTAAAAAATCTCACTACACTAAAAATAAATAAACAGAAATACCTTATTTACATAAGTACTCAGAACCTTTGCTATGAGACTCAAAATTGAGCTCAGGTGCATCCTGTTTCCATTGATCATCCCTGAGATGTTTCTACAACTTTATTGGGGTCCACCTGTGGAAAATTATATTGATTGGACATGATTTGGAAAGGCACACACCTATTTATATAACGTCCCACAGTTGACAGTGCGCGTCAGCTCAAAAACCAAGCCATGAGGTCGAAGGAATTGTCTGTAGAGCTCCGAGACAGGATTGTGTCGAGGCAAAGATCTGGGGAAGGGTACCAAAACATTTCTGCAGCATTGAAGGTCCCCAAGAGCACAGTGGCCTCCATCATTCTTAAATGGAAGAAGTTTGGAACCACCAAGACTCTTCCTAGAGCTGGTCGCCGGGCCATACTGAGCCAAAAACCTGATGGTCACTGACATAACTCCCAGAGTTCCTCTGTGGGGATGGGAGAACCTTCCAGAAGGACAACCATCTCTGCAGCACTCCACCAATCTGGCCTTTATGGTAGGGTGGCCAGACGGAAGCAACTCCTCAGTAAAAGGCACAACAAGATTCTTTGGCCTGAATGCCAAGCGTCACGTCTGGAGGAAACCTGGCACCATCCCTACAGTGAAGCATGGTGGTGGCAGCATCATGCTGTGGGGATGTTTTTCAGCGGCAGGGATTGGGAGACTAGTCAGGATCGAGGGAAAGATGAACGGAGAAAAGTACAGAGAGATCCTTGATGAAAACCTGCTCCAGAGCACTCAGGACCTCATAACGCTTCCCATCCAACCTGACAGAGCTTGAGAGGATCTGCAGAGAAGAATGGGAGAAACTCCCAAATACAGGTCTGTCAAGTTTGTAGCGTCATACCCAAGAAGACACAAGGCTGTAATCACTGCCAAAGTTCCTTCAACAAAGTACTGAGTAAAGGGTCTGAATACTACATTTACTTCCCCATAAATGTGATATTTCCATTTTTTATTAAAAAAAATTGCAAAAATGTCTAGAAAGTTTTTGCTTCGTCATTATGGGGTATTGTGATGAGGGCCAAAAACACTTTCAACAATTTTAGAATAAGGCTGTAATGTAACAAAATGTGGAAAAAGTCAAGGGGTCTGAATACTTTCAGAATGCACTATAAGTGATCTCTAATGTGGGGTCTAGATATAGGCCTACATAAGGCTATAATAATAGAAGACATTTCGACTAACAATGTCTTTGTCCAATGAGTGGACCCCTATCCCAATCCCTTCTCCCTATCCCCCAGCCAGACTCACCTTGTTCTGTTCATACTTGTACTGGATCTTGAGGGTCTCGGAGGCCCGGATCATGGACTGCATGGAGGTGAAGATGTTCTGATAGACCAGCTTGGTGAAGCCCCTCTTGTCCTCGTCGGTGTAGCCCGTCCCGTGGATGATGCGCATCTGTTTGATGAAGGTGCTCTTGCCACTTTCGCCAGTGCCTGTGGAGACACAGGACATAACACAGGTTAGACAGAGGTTCCCAAATGTTTTCAGTTTGAGTGCAGTCCACTATCCAAGACCCAGCGATACCAGAGTAAGTGAGTGGAGCGGAGCTGGAGCGGAGTGTGCCAAATTTGACTGGAGCGCGAAGCGATATTCCCAAAGGCCGGAGCGACGGCCTTCTCGCCTGCTCCAATTTCGCTCCAGTAGCGCTCACTTCACAAGCTCAGGGCAGGCCCGGCCCAGCATGCATTTGTAGTCTGCTTGTGTGCTGCTATAGCCCCTTGCTTTAGCTACTGTCATGGAGTTCGCTAAATATATTCATAAAGAAACTGATAAAACACACAGGTGCAAAATCAAGGTGACTTACAGTGAGGAAAAAAAGTATTTGATCCCCCTTACCCAGAAAGACTCACAGATGTAAATCGCTGCCAAAAGGTGTTTCACAAATTATTGACACAGGGGTGTGAATACCTATGTACAGTGAGGGAAAAAAGTATTTGATCCCCTGCTGATTTTGTATGTTTGCCCACTGACAAAGAAATTATCAGTCTATAATTTTAATGGTAGGTTTATTTGAACAGTGAGAGACAGAATAACAACAAAAAAATCCAGAAAAACACATGTCAAAAATGTTATAAATTGATTTGCATTTTAATGAGGGAAATAAGTATTTGACCCCTCTGCAAAACATGACTTAGTACTTGGTGGCAAAACCCTTGTTGGCAATCACAGAGGTCAAACGTTTCTTGTAGTTGGCCACCAGGTTTGCACACATCTCAGGAGGGATTTTGTCCCACTCCTCCTTGCAGATCTTCTCCAAGTCATTAAGGTTTCGAGGCTGACGTTTGGCAACTCGAACCTTCAGCTCCCTCCACAGATGTTCTATGGGATTAACGTCGGGAGACTGGCTAGGCCACTCCAGGACCTTAATGTGCTTCTTCTTGAGCCACTCCTTTGTTGCCTTGGCCGTGTGTTTTGGGTCATTGTCATGCTGGAATACCCATCTACGACCCATTTTCAATGCCCTGGCTGAGGGAAGGAGGTTCTCACCCAAGATTTGACGGTACATGGCCCCGTCCATCGTCCCTTTGATGTGTTGAAGTTGTCCTGTCCCCTTAGCAGAAAAACACCCACAAAGCATAATGTTTCCACCTCCATGTTTGACGGTGGGGATGGTGTTCTTGGGGTAATAGGCAGCATTCCTCCTCCTCCAAACACGGCGAGTTGAGTTGATGCCAAAGAGCTCCATTTTGGTCTCATCTGACCACAACACTTTCACCCAGTTCTCCTCTGAATCATTCAGATGTTCATTGGCAAACTTCAGACGGGCATGTATATGTGCTTTCTTGAGCAGGGGGACCTTGCAGGCTCTGCAGGATTTCAGTGCTTCACGGCGTAGTGTGTTACCAATTGTTTTCTTGGTGACTATGGTCCCAGCTGCCTTCAGATCATTGACAAGATCCTCCCGTGTAGTTCTGGGCTGATTCCTCACCGTTCTCATGATCATTGCAACTCCACGAGGTGAGATCTTGCATGGAGCCCCAGGCCGAGGGAGATTGACAGTTCTTTTGTGTTTCTTCCATTTGCGAATAATCGCACCAACTGTTGTCCCCTTCTCACCAAGCTGCTTGGCGATGGTCTTGTAGCCCATTCCAGCCTTGTGTAGGTCTACAATCTTGTCCCTGACATCCTTGGAGAGCTCTTTGGTCTTGGCCATGGTGGAGAGTTTGGAATCTGATTGATTGATTGCTTCTGTGGACAGGTGTCTTTTATACAGATAACAAGCTGAGATTAGGAGCACTCCCTTTAAGAGTGTGCTCCTAATCTCAGCTCGTTACCTGTATAAAGACACCTGGGAGCCAGAAATCTTTATGATTGAGAGGGGGTCAAATACTTATTTCCCTCATTAAAATGCAAATCAATTGATAACATTTTTGACATGCGTTTTTCTGGATTTTTTTGTTTGTTATTCTGTCTCTCACTGTTCAAATAAACCTATCATTAAAATTATAGACTGATCATTTCTTTGTCAGTGGACAAACTTACAAAATTAGCAGGGGATCAAATACTTTTTCCCCTCAATGTACAAAGACAAGGACCACAACTAAAGAATCATAGTGGAATCTGAAAAGACATATCTCGAAAGCATGGTGTACTTACTACATGCACATGCTAAAATAAAGGAACAAGGTGGGTAGCTAATGAAGTGTGCCATTGTAGCAAATAATTTATTTTAAAAAAAAATCAGATCTCTTAAAAGTTTTCATTTTTTGTTCCATTATCTATACAATAGGCCAATAGCCCTGGCATATTCCAACTTAAGGCCCTTTCCGTTTTGATTAGGCTATTTTGCCCAAAAACCATTTGGGCTACCTATAGAAAAAGCCAACAACTCTGCATCCCTGTCCATCCTGACAAGATTGGGCAAAATGGTGTTTAGCATCCCCAATGGCTCTGCAAGCACGGAGAGGATATTCTCCGCTGCTGGCCTGCTCTCCAGGCACCATCGCATGAGCCTGAAGCCACAGACACAAAGGCACTGTAGACTGAGCCTAATAAAGCATTTTTCGTTTAATTTGTATTTAATTCTAAGTAAGTCACAGTCTATGAGCAATTTATAGACTATAATGATTGAATACAATTAAAATGTTGTTTAAATGCTGAGCGCTTAATATCTCTGACTCCCTACCAGCCCAGTGTGTCGCACTTGCAAATTCTTCACAATGTATTTCTTTGTAGGCTATAGCCTTGAAATAATTGAAATAATATAGCCTAAATAATTCATTTCCGTTCCTTCTTAGGCTCCCTGTCTGGCTCCTGACCTATTTAGAGTGTTTATATGCTGTTTAATATGACTTGTAGCCTATTTGAAATGATGAGCGCGTGTCCCATGCGACAAGTGCACCATGCGACAAGTGCATGGGACTGATAGCATCCAGAGGGATACTTTGTGCAGGAAAACAGTACCCAAGTTACTTGTGCATTGCCAAGAGCTATACATTCTACAGTAACTAATGTCTGGCACCATGCAACATCTTATCAGATGAAGAAAAAAATATGTTGGATGGACGGTCAATAACAGCATTTTCTGGGTCCCAGTGGATGTCCCAAATATTTTGTATCTTTATTTGGACATTTCTAACTGCTGTATCCAACAATGGTACATTTGGGAATGTCGAGTCCAAACCACATAAAGTATAGAGAACGGTTAAGTATGGGTAGAGCACTACCCTGCCTCCCACCTCCCTCTCTAACAAACCATCTCCTCTCCCAGTACCCAGGCTGAGTCACCACAGCTTCAGCAGCTCTCCTCTGACTCTCTTCCTGTTCCTTTCTCCTCCCCTCCCTCCCTCTCGCCCTCTCCTCAGTGCGAGTACTACCCGCTTCCTCTATTTGCTCTGCAACCTTTGCACACATGCCAGGCTGGAGAGCAACATGAAATAGCTCATTGCATAACGTATTTTCTTTGTCTCCGTAGACTTGGCTGCATGGCGGCTGCTGCAGCTCCTTTCAGAGCTCAGTGGGAAATGTACTCTCTAGCACCATCTTAAATGCAGTTGGTTTGGAAGAGAGTTCTTCAGAGTAGCTACCGAGTTCAAAGCGGTTGAAACGAGGCCATTTCATGCTCTGAGAAAAAAGGCAATAAAACACCACATGTAGGCTAACAAAGGATAGGCCTAGTGTTAGGTGGATGGATTTTGAGGACATAAGCCTTTCTTTTGGACATTGTCCAATTTGACCATTTGCCAGCCAGGGTCTCTCCTATATTTCATCTGGATTTATTTGACGGCAGTTAATAAAGGAATGATCAGTAGGTATATAATGTGTGTGTGCTGCAGTACTGTACGCTTTACTCTCCTCTCTCTGACAAAGCTGCATTGATGAGTGTCTGAGAGCCCTGACGGGTGTTGGTCTTCCTCAGAGGATCTCTGCTCCTCAGTTAACTAGGTCAGGCCAGACAGAGTTTCCTACAGACAGTCCGACTTCAATGAAAAGGGTCACAATTAGCCTCACACACGGCCCTGGAGACCTCGCTCGCTCACTGACTCCTACTGAATGAAGAGAGGAACCTCAGACACTCAGTGGAACCCTGGAGCCTGCCCTGGGAGACGGGAAGTGAAGGAACATTGTACCATTGTCCTGATGTCATACCAGGTACTGTGTGGAGTTACAGATTAGAAGAACTGGACAAGGCATGAGCAATCAATAGAATCAGGTGGACGGATCGCAGCGGTTGGATTTCCAGGATAAGCGCAGAAGGCACACACTGAGACCTCAGTCAGGAGTGAGGAAATTCTGGGAGGCAGTATACAATCCGGTGTTATTGTCCTCCTTCCTCAGTTCAAACACACAGCTATGTTACCTAATATCTAGGAAACCATCTACAAATCACCACTAGCACTGTTGCTACACTAGCGTTGATGTAAATTTCTAGTTACCATGGCAACTATTCTATTATTAATGCTTTTAGAAAGTCCTACATGTAACTCAAAATACCCAGTGCACTGCCCACTGAAATCATTTAAAGGCAACTGTACAATGCACCCGTTTATTGATAAAATATTACAAACCAACCACATTTACTAAGGAATAAATCTGCTCCACGGTTCTTTCTCCATGTTTATTTAGTTGGTATTAGACTTGGTTGCCAGAGCACGACTGTAAAGAGGCTTACTTGCTATCAGCTATGAGTACTTCTGGTAATTAGCCTTCTTCTAGTATAATGCTAACCCAGTATCATGATAGGCCTGTAATTATTACGTAATTACCACATCACCATGGACTTCCTGAGTAAATACCATGTAATAAGTGGCCTGTAAAATATTAAAATGTCAGCAAAACTTCAAACACGGAGGAAGAGCCCTCTGACTCACTGTCAGTGAAGCAGAGATGTCACACCTGGCACCAATCCCAGGCCTCACCCTCCATGAATAACCATTAGCTTGAAGTGACTAAATCAAATTAAATGGATCCATTTTGACCGGTGGTGGCAGCAGAGGGCCACGGGATGCATTTCCGCTCCAAACAAATGGAGGGCAATAACTTGAGGCTGAGGTTGGCTTCCTTTCCGAGGAGAAAAACTCAAGAGGAGAAAAATAACTGCGCAGTAAGTGTGACAAAGTCGAGGAGTAAGGCCCAGTTTTGTAAATGATTCTCCAAAATGTTCCCCTGCGATGCGATTAGGCAGCCAGCTCAGCAGAATGTCACTGGGACACTGGCTGGATACGAGGCCCCAGGCTGTGCTCACAGGGAGCCTTCTCTGGGTTAGGCGGCTAGCAGGCCGGGTTTTAAAAGGAACTCAAAACCCTAACACTTGGTTACCCACCCAGCCGGGGAGATTTGCATTTAGGATTCCCCTGTCTTGATGTTGAACAGCTGCTCCGGACAAGTCTAGCAGTAGTGAGATATAACATTCTTCCTTATTCATTTCCTGTGACCCTGTCACAAGATGATCCCTCCCCTCCCCCAGTCCCTCCCCCCCAGGCTGCAGTCTTCCGACCGAATGACAGTCATTTCTCCAGTGCCTTCAGGAGGGAAGTAGGGAGTGGATCAGAGGAGACTGGGAGAGATCGCCATCCGGGTGGATCTGCCTGTCTGTCTGCAGCAGATTCTGTTCTTTCCGCTGACTGGAATCAGAGGAATAATCTGAGTGGGCAGACCGAGAGAGGGAGAGCAGCTCTATTCCAGTTTGGAGAGCACTCCACATTATTTTCCATCTAAAGGACGTACAGTGCCTTCAGAAACTATTCACACCCCTTGACTTTTTCCACATTTTGCTGTGTTATAGCCTGAATTTAAAATGTATTTAATTTAGATTTTTTGTCACTGGCCTACACACAATACGCCATAATCTCAAAGTAGAATTCAGTTTTTAGAAATTTTACAAATTAATAAAAAATTTAAAGCTGCAATGTCTTGAGTCAATAAGTATTCCACCCCATTATTATGGCAAGCCTAAATAAGTTCAGGAGTAAATATTTGCTTAACAAGTCAGAAAATAAATTTTAAGAATAGTGTTTAACATTGTTTTTGAATGACTGCCTCATCTCTGTACCCCACACATACAATCATCTGCAAGGTCCCGCAGTCGAGCAGTCAATTTCAAACAGATTCAACCACAAAGACCAGGAAGGTTTTCCAATGCCTCGAAAAGAAGGGCACCTATGGGTAGATGGGTAAAAAAAAAAAAAAAAAGACAAGAGGAATATCCCTTTAAGCATGGTGAAGTTATTAATTACACTATGGATGGTGTATCAATACACCCAGTCACAACAAAGATACAGGCGTCCTTCCTAACTCAGTTGCCGGAGAGGAAGAAACCGCTCAGGGATTTCACCATGAGGCCAATGGTGACATTAAAACAGTTACAGAGTTTAATGGCTGTGATAGGAGAAAACTGAGGATGGATCAACAACATTGTAGTAACTCCACAATACTAACTTAATTGACTGAGTGAAAAGAACACAAATATTCCAAAACATGCATCCTGTTTGCTACAAGGCGATAAAGTAATACTGCAAAAAATGTGTCAAAGCAATTAACATTTTGTCCTGAATACAAAGTGTTATGTTTGAGGCAAATCAAATACAACACAGTACTGAGTACTACTCTCCATATTTTCAAGCATAGTGGTGACAGCATCATGTTATGGGTATGCTTGTAATCGTTAAGGACTGGGGAGTTTTTCTGGATAAAAAAGAGAAGAAAAAGAAAAAGAAAACGGAATGGCGCTAAGCACAGGCAAAGTCCTAGAGGAAAACCTGGTTCAGTCTGCTTTCCACCAGACACTGGGGGATGAATTCACCTTTCAGCAGGACAATAACCTAAAACACAAGGCCAAATCTATACGAGTTGCTTACCAAGAAGACAGTGAATGTTCCTGAGTGGCCGAGTTACAGTTTTGATTTAAATCTACTTTAAAATCTAGGGCAAGACCTGAAATTGGCTGTCTAGTAAAGATCAACAACCAATATGACAGAGTTTGAAGAATTTTGAAAATGCAAATGTTGCGCAATCCAGATGTGGAAAGCTCTTAAGAGACTTACCCAGAAAGACTCACAGATGTAAATCGCTGCCAAAAGGTGTTTCACAAATTATTGACTCAGGGGTGTGAATACCTATGTACAGTGAGGGAAAAAAGTATTTGATCCCCTGCTGATTTTGTACGTTTGCCCCCCATGGAGGTGGAAACATCATTCTTTGGGGATGCTTTTCTGCAAAGGGGACAGGACGACTGCACCATATTGAGGGGAGGATGGATGGGGCCATGTATCGCGAGATCTTGGCCAACAACCTCCTTCCCTCAGTAAGAGCATTGAAGATGGGTCGTGGCTGGGTCTTCCAGCATGACAACGACCCGAAACACACAGCCAGGGCAACTAAGGAGTGGCTCCGTAAGAAGCATCTCAAGGTCCTGGAGTGGCCTAGCCAGTCTCCAGACCTGAACCCAATAGAACATCTTTGGAGGGAGCTGAAAGTCTGTATTGCCCAGCGACAGCCCCAAAACCTGAAGGATCTGGAGAAGGTCTGTATGGAGGAGTGGGCCAAAATCCCTGCTGCAGTGTGTGCAAACCTGGTCAAGAACTACAGGAAACGTATGATCTCTGTAATTGCAAACAAAGGTTTCTGTACCAAATAATAAGTTGTGCTTTTCTGATGTATCAAATACTTATGTCATGCAATAAAATGCAAATTGATTACTTAAAAATCATACAATGTGATTTTCTGGATTTTTGTTTTAGCTCTTTGGCATCAACTCAACTCGCCGTGTTTGGAGGAGGAGGAATGCTGCCTATGACCCCAAGAACACCATCCCCACCGTCAAACATGGAGGTGGAAACATTATGCTTTGTGGGTGTTTTTCTGCTAAGGGGACAGGACAACTTCACCGCATCAAAGGGACGATGGACGGGGCCAAATCTTGGGTGAGAACCTCCTTCCCTCAGCCAGGGCATTGAAAATGGGTCGTGGATGGGTATTCCAGCATGACAATGACCCAAAACACACGGCCAAGGCAACAAAGGAGTGGCTCAAGAAGAAGCACATTAAGTTCCTGGAGTGGCCTAGCCAGTCTCCAGACCTTAATCCCATAGAAAATCTGTGGAGGGAGCTGAAGGTTCGAGTTGCCAAACATCAGCCTCGAAACCTTAACGACTTGGAGAAGATCTGCAAAGAAGAGTGGGACAAAATCCCTCCTGAGATGTGTGCAAACCTGGTGGCCAACTACAAGAAACGTCTGACCTCTGTGATTGCCAACAAGGGTTTTGCCACCAAGTACTAAGTCATGTTTTGCAGAGGGGTCAAATACTTATTTCCCTCATTAAAATGCAAATCAATTTATAACATTTTTGACATGCGTTTTTCTGGATTTTGTTGTTGTTATTCTGTCTCTCACTGTTCAAATAAACCTACCATTAAAATTAGACTGATCAATCAGCAGGGGATCAAATACTTTTTTCCCTCACTGTAAATCAGATCTTTCTGTATTTCATTTTCAATAAATTTGCTAAAATTTCTAAAAACATGTTTTCACTTTGTCATTATGGTGTATTGTGTGTAGAAGGGTGAGAAAAATAATTAAGTTAACCCATTTTGAATTCAGACTTTAACACAAAATGTGGAATAAGTCAAGGGGTATGAATACCTTCTGAAGGCACTGTAAATGTCCATCTAATCATTTGCCTATTTTGGTTCCCATCTAAAAAGAACTAGCAGCACTGGAATAGCCATATTTCCCACCGGGTAAAAGACTAGTGGGTTTTGCAATCCCTCTTTGGGTTAATCTACCTCTGCTCCGACCAGCTAACTTCTCCCACTGGAACTCAGAGAAAGAGACACACATCGAGCAAGCAAAACACATGCAGGCAGCTGGTGATGCCCGACAATGCAGACAGACACACATCAGACAATGTCTTGAAGGGTAAGGCTCTTCTAGGCCACAAGGGGTGGCCTAGCCCCATATCTTGTTGTGTAATAGTGCCTTACCCTTCAAGACATTGTCTGATGTGTGTCTGTCTGCATTGTCGGGCATCACCAGCTGCCTGCATGTGTTTTGCTTGCTCAGTGTGTGTCGCTTTCTCTGAGTTCCAGAAAGAGAAGTTAGCATCATCACCTAATCCTACTGAACTTAACCTTTGGATGGACTCATTCCCTGACATCCAGTAGTTACAGGGATATAGGGAGGATCATACACGGATACATAAGCGTGAAGTAAGGTTTTAAGGATTTCACAGACTGCCACATAACTGTCGAAACTCTGGGTGTGTCACTGTTTGCTCAACCAACAGAGCAGACAAACAGGTTAGAACTAGAAGTACCAGGCCATAGCCTTTCTTTCGCACAGCGAGTACAGCTAGCCTACATTTTACTGCCCAGTTAACATCAATGAGCAATTTCATACCAACTACACAATTTCTTATGCTCGCGGTATGTTCATTCATCTGATCACATCTGTTCTGCTCAGGATGGTCTAGCTGCTCCGTGACAGTGTGTAAATCACAACCATGTCTAAATGTGTAACTTCCATTTTCCTGTGAGCCTACATTTAATTGGAACAAAACGAGCGAGCCTCCCTTTGTGAAGCACTGTAGTTACAGTGGCCGAGAATATGAGTGAATGCAATACGTGTGCAGGTGAACCTATAATACAGTTATCCTTTAAAGCGACACGTAAAGGATAATCAACGAGGGGCTATGCATTCTGTGGAAAATAATGAATTGACGTTGAAGGTGTGTTCCATGACGCTCTCGCGGAGTGTTGATTATCCCTTTTATACCATGGCTATAATTTAAAACACATTTGCAGCTAGAAATGTGTTCAACATCCACTGAAGTAGCTAGCAAGTTTACTAGATAGCTACAGTACTTGCCATGGTCTCGTCACGGTATCATTCATCCGCCGCCATCACCTCATGTTTCAGCATGATAATGCACGGCCCCATGTCGCAAGGATCTGTACACAATTCCTGGAAGCTGAAAATGTCCCAGTTCTTACATGGCCTGCATACTCAGACATGTCACCCACTGAACATGTTTGGGATGCTGCTGCTGCTACGCGCTGTTTATTATCTATGCATAGTCACTTAACCCTTACCTACATGTACATATTACCTCAATTATCTTGACTAAACTGTACCCCCGCACATTGACTCGGTACCGGTACCCCCTGTACATACCCTCGTTATTTTAATTTTATTGTGTAACTTTTTTTAAACCTTCGTTTATTTTGTCAATATTTTCTTAACTCATATTTTTCTTAAAACTACATTGTTGGTTAAGGGGTTGTAAGTAATAATAATAATAATAATAATAATAATAATAAGCCATTTAGCAGACGCTTTTATCCAAAGCGACTTAGTCATGCGTGCATACATTTTTGTGTATGGGTGGTCCCGGGGTTCGAACCCACTACCCTGGCATTACAAGCGCCGTGCTCTACCAGCTGAGCTACAGAGGACCACATAAGTAAGCATTTCACGGTAAGGCCTACACCTGTTGTATTCGGCGCTTGTGACAAATACAATTTTATTTGATCAATGTGTACGACAGCGTGTTCCAGTTCCCGCCAATACCCAGCAATTTCACACAGACGAGTGGGACAACATTCCACAGGCCACAATCAACAGCCTGATCAACTATGTGAAGGAGCTTCGCACTGCATGAGGCAAATGAAGGTCACACCAGATACTGACTGGTTTTCTGATCCACTCCCATATTTGTAATATGTCGTGTCAAATCCATAGATTAGGACCTAATACATGTATTTAAATTGACTGATTTCCTTATATGAACTGTAACAATCTTTGAAATTGTTGCGTTTATTTTTTTTGTTTAGTGTATTATGTGACATGGAATTTGCATGGTGATAAAACTCTCATGCAAACACCCGCTCTCATCTCATTGCAGCCACCACCAGTTAACATTAACACAGCGATAATCAGAGGTGGTACCAAGTCGCTATTATTCGAGTCACAAGCAAGTCTCAAGTCACAAGGTCAGAGTCTCAAGTCGAGTCCCAAGTAGAACAGGTCGAATCTCGAGTCAATCCAAGTCTTGCATTCTAAGAGCATGTTTTTTTCAAGTGAAGTCAACAACAACAAAAATCTATAAATGCAATAACTTGTTCAACTACAAATCTAGACCTTGGGACTATAAGGTTCTATCTGATATTTTTGTCAAAAATGAGTTAGTGACATATAATAGATCTTCATATGTTTGTGAAGTTAGATTTGTGAAAAGGTGCATTTTAAGTGGACATTTTGTTTTTTTACTACAAAGTTCTATCTGCATAAACCCATTTGAACTTGACGCTATAAGGTTATATCTGCAATCCAATCACAAATCTGAACACAGAATACAGACGGACCAATCAGAACACATGTCTGTCATCTCCCCCAAGTACAGTCTAGGCTAGTCTAGCCAGCAATAACGACACGCAAGCAAAAAATACAACACCGTCAGAAAGCTTACAATAAATGATTGTCACATCGTTGTTCAGTGATGACTAATTCGTCTGATGATCATAATACATTCAATGTATTTGATGTGTTCTGACTCTTCGTAAAATAGTGTTATTCTATAATTTATGTATTCAAATAGCTACAGTCTTCTTAAACTGAACATGTCTAATTCAGAAGTGTCAGATAGCACTTTATGGCTGTACCCAGATTTACATTTCAGAGCCATAATGTTCCATCTGCGATTGAACCCCCCTAAAAAAAAGAGATTGTCTCAGGATTTTCATACTCTGTACTTTAGGTACCTTTATGGTGAGGACCTTAATGGGTTATGAAAGAAGAATTCACTACAAAACAGTTCTGAGATTTGGGATGTGAAAACTTTGATGCTCAATATCTCAGAACTATGCCTTGCGCAGATACAGTGCCTTCAGAAAGTATTCACACCTCTCGACTTTTTCCACATTTTGTTGTGTTACAGCCTGGATTCAATTTAGATTTTTTTGTCACTGGCCTACACACAATGCCCTATAAGGTCAAAAGTGGAATTGTGTTTTTCTAAATGTTTTCAAATTAATAAAAAATGAAAAGCTGAAAGTATTCAACCCCTTTGTTATGGCAAGCCTAAATAAGTTCAGGAGTAGAAATGTGCTTAACAAGTCACATAATAAGTTGCATGGACTCACTCTGTGTGCAATAGCGTTTAACATGATTTTTGAATGACTACCTCATCTCTGTACCCCACACATACAATTATCTGTAAGGTCCCGCAGTCGAGCAGTGAATTTCAAATACAGATTCAACCACAAAGACCAGGGAGGTTTTCCAAAGGCTCGCAAAGGGCACCTATTGGTAGATGGGTAAAAATAAAAAAAGCAGACACTGAATATCCCTTTGAGCATAGTGAAGTTATTAATTACACTTTGGATAGTGTATCAATACACCCAGTCACTACAAAAGATACAGACATCTTCCTAACGGAGTTGCCGGAGAGGAAGGAAATCGCTCAGGGATTTCACCATGACTTTAAAACAGTAGAGTTTAATGGCTGTGATAGGAAAAAATGAGGATGGATCAACAACAACGTAGTTACTCCACAATACTAACCTAAATGACAGAGTGAAAAGGAAGCCTGTACAGTAGTGGTCACCAACCGGTCGATCACAATCGACTGGTCGATCTCCAAGGCGTTCCTAATCGATCACCAAACATTTCTGTAAAAGAAAATAAAGCCTTCCATTCTTTTATTTGTTTTTCATGCTGTTGGTGGTAGGGTGCACTTGATTCAGCAGCCCTAGTGCCGGGAAGGCAAAGTATTCCCATTTTGAACCATTTCATGTGTCTGAAGGTAGAACTACGCCTACCCGGTAGGCCCAGACAGCAAATCAAGGGAACCTACAGGCCTACCGCTGGCCAATCAGATAGCTCATATCACCGTGTCTGCACAGTTTCCTTTGACATTTTCTTCCACTTTGATAGAGTATTTTGTTGACCAAAAATGACAATTAAATCCACGCTAATCCCCCTTTGTAACGCAACAAAATGTGGAAAAAAGTCAAGGGATGTGAATACTTTCTGAAGCACTATAGAACCTTATAGTCCCACGCAATGTTCCCTCCAATGTTTTTTGGCACTGAGCAAATTTCAGGTGAGCGCAAACTTGAACATTGTGAAAGTTATTTGCAACTTCCAGCGCGTGTTTACTGTGAACACTGAGGCTGTACCCACTTTAAAGTTACATGTAGGCTACTGTGGCTATTTGATCATAATGTAGGCATACCAGAGTGGCCTACCATCAACAACAATGGAGCTAATGCATCCCATAACATTTTAACATGGAAATAGCTGTTCTTTCATTTAGCCTACAGTAACGGCCAATGTGTGGTGTTCAATGTTGGCCTACATTCCATGACAGTTTTAGAAAAAAACATGCAGGGCTTGACATTAACCGGTTTATCCACTTGTCCTTCAGACAAGGAGGTGACTAAAAATGTTGTGTTTGATGCAAGAAACCACTTTACAAAATAAAATATACTATTATTACAGAGAATCAGACAAATTATGGTACCCTCTGCCTATTGGCTACTTAGATTATTCAAGCCTGTCTCAAAATACAACACTGCCCCTTTAAGACAAAAAAAAAAGCATCCCTTACCTGATTCGCTTATCAAAGATATATACGTTTAGTGCTCTTGTAGGAAGCAATAACTCCCCTATTACTGACTACAAATGATCTATAACTGGGCTAATAAAACTCACTAACTAGCAAAGGATATGAACAAAATGTGCACAAATGGCTACATGCAGCTCTCGCTTTGATCTCAAAACAAGTGCATCTACTCACGACCACTCATGCTGTAAACACAGTCCAGGTCAAAGTAAATGGCACAGATCCATTTACACTACCGGTCAAAAGTTTTATAACACCTACTCATTCAAGGGTTTTTCTTTATTTTTACTATTTCCTACACTGTAGAATAATAGTGAAGAAATCAAAACTATGAAATAACACATATGGAATCATGTAGTAACCAAAAAAGTGTTAAACAAATCAAAATATATTTTATATTTCAGATTCTTAAAATAGCCACCCTTTGCCTTGATGACAGCTTTGCACACTCTTGGCATTCTCTCAACCAGCTTCATGAGGTAGTCACCTGGAATGCATTTCAATTAACAGGTGTGCCTTGTTAAAAGTTCATTTGTGGAATTTATTTCCTTCTTAATGCGTTTGAGCATATCAGTTGTGTTGTGACAAGGTAGGAGGGGTATACAGAAGATAGCCCTATTTGGTAAAAGACCAAGTCCCTATTATGGCAAGAAAAAGCTCAAATCAGCAAAGAGAAATGACAGTCCATCATTACTTTAAGACATGAAGGTCAGTCAATATAGAACATTTTAAGAACTTTGAAAGTTTCTTAAAGTGCAGTCGCAAAAACCATCAAGCACTATGCTGAAACTGGCTCTCATGAGGACCGCCACAGGAATGCATGCAAGACCCAAAGTTAACTCTGCTGCAGAGGATAAGTTCATTAGAGTTACCAGCCTCAGAAATTGCAGCCCAAATAAATGCTTCACAGAGTTCAAGTAACAGAATTCTCAACATCAACTTTTCAGAGGAGACTGTGTGAATCAGGCCGTCACGGTCGAATTGCTGCAAAGAAACCACTACTAAAGGACACCAATAAGAAGAAGAGACTTGCTTGGGCCAAGAAACACATTAGACCGGTGGAAATGTGTCCTGGTCTGGATTCCAAATTGGAGACGTTTGGTTTCAACCGCCGTGTCTTTGTGAGACGCGGTGTGGGTGAACGGATGATCTCTGCATGTGTATTTCCCACCGTAAAGCATGGAGGAGGTTGTGTTATGGTGTGGGGGTGCTTTTCTGGTGACAATGTGATTTATTTAGAATTCAAGGCACACTTAACGAGCATGGCTACCACAGCATTCTGCAGCGATACACCATCCCATCTGGTTTGGGCTTAGTGGGACTATCATTTGTTTTTCAACACGACAATGACCCAACACACCTCCAGGCTGTGTAAAGGCTATTTTACCAAGAAGGAGAGTGATGGAGTGCGGCATCAGATGATCTGGCCTCCACAATCCCCCGACCTCAACTAAATTGAGATGGTTTGGGATGCGTCGGACCACAGAGTGAAGGAAAAACAGCCAACAAGTGCTCAGCATATGTGGGAACTCATTCAAGACTATTGGAAAAGCATTCCAGGTGAAGCTGGTTGAGAGAATGCCAAGAGTGTGCAAAGCTGTCGTCAAGGCAAAGGGTGGCTATTTGAAGAATCTCAAATAGAAAATATATTTTGATTTGTTTAACACTTTTTTGGTTACTACATGATTCCATATGTGTTATTTCATAGTTTTGATGTCTTCACTATTATTTTACAATGTAGAACCCTTGAATGAGTAGGTGTTCTAAAACTTTTGACCGGTAGTGTATGGCAATGGTCTATTTGCATATAGGGCTACTGCAGCTCTGATTGTTTATGCCACACCGGTCTGTGTAGAGTACGGGCTGAGTAGTGCATGTCAATACAATAGAATCCTACTCCGATGCGTTCTCCCCTACAACAAAATCTCTTGCATAGTTTGTTTTGTTATGTAGTATTGAAAGTGGCTAATAGTGCATTGATTCGATCACAATTGCCACAGTACAGATGTATTCATTAAATAGTACCCGCAAAACACCAGTCTCAACGTCAACAGTGAAGAGACGACTCCGCGATGCTGACCTTCTAGGCAGAGTTGCAAAGAAAAAGCCATATTTCAGACTGACCAATAAAAAGAAAAGATTATGATGGGCAGTCTGAGATGTGGCTTTTTCTTTGCAACTCTTCCTAGAAGGTCAGCATCCCGGAGTCGCCTCTTCACTGTTGACGTTGAGGGTACTATTTAATGAAGCTGCCAGTTGAGGACCTGTGAGGAGTCTGTTTCTCAAACTAGACACTAATGCATTTGTCCTCTTGCTCAGTTGTGCACCGGGGCCTCCCACTCCTCTTTCTATTCTGGTTAGAGCCAGTTTGCGCTGTTCTGTGAAGGGAGTAGTACACAGCGTTGTACGAGATATTCCGTTTCTTGGCAATTTCTCGCATGGAATAGCCTTCATTTCTCAGAACAAGAATAGACTGACGAATTTTGGAAGAAAGTTATTGTTTCAGGCCATTTTGAGCCTGTAATCGAACCCACAATTGCTGATGCTCCAGATACTCAACTCGTCTCAAGAAGGCCAGTTTTATTTCTTCTTTAAATCAGCACAACAGTTTTCAGCTGTGCTAACATCATTTCAAAAGGGTTTTCTAATGATCAATTATGCCTTTTAAAATGATAAAACTTGGATTATCAAACACAACGTGGCATTGGAACACAGATGGTTGCTGATAATGGGCCTCTGTACACCTATGTAGATATTCCATTAAAAATCAGCCGTTTCCAGCTACAATAGCCATTTACAACATTAACAATGTCTACACTGTATTTCGGATCAATTTGATGTTATTTTAAATGGACAAAAAAAATGATTTTCTTTCGAAAACAAGGACATTTCTAAGTGACCCCAAACTTTTGTACAGTAGTGTACATTTAAATTATTTTATTGGGCTGATGGTGCCTGCATCTGATGGTCAGTCTCAGCAGAGGGAGAGAGCAGCAGACTGAGGGTCCGCCTCTCAACATCCCTCCACTCTCTTCCAGATTATGGCGAAACTCGAGTTGCACCGCATTATTTCTGCCTCATGCACAAATTCATGTTGTTAAGCCTATGAAGATAGAAAGTGAAATATTCCTCGATATTAAAAAAAGACCCAAGCCGCTAATAACGCAAGCCTATAGAAACACGTTCCTACTCATTCATTACTGCTGCAGTGCTTCTTGTAGCGCTGAGTGGAAATAGGAAGAACGCGCATTTTATGGCTTATAAGTGCTGAGTAAGAACTTTAAACATGAACTCACAGCATATCTTTGCTGTATTCATTGACAGTGTCTCTAGTCATGGTTTTAAACGTTTTGAAATCTCACAGTATCAACTTTGCTGTAGCTTTCTTCTATGCCTGCTAAATTACTGCAGACACGGTCATCTGAGCCATCCAATTGGCCAGCAGTAGGCCTATAGTGCACTTGATTTACTCTAGAAATCAAGGAGAAAGTAGGGTGCAGAGGCACCAGACAGGAAGATGTGAATTGGTTCCAGCTTGTGGAAAAAATAGGAACAAGGCTTTTTCGTTGGGTTTTTTACAGAAATGTTTGGGGATCGAACAGGAATGCCTTTGAGATCAACCATTAGATCGCGATCCTCTAGGAATGCCTTTGAGATCGACCGGTTGGTGTCCACTGCCCTAGAAAGTTGAGTGAAGTTCAATTTCGTACTTCTCTCTCTGGGCTAATATTACTGCGCGGCAGTCTCGAGGCTACTGCGCGTGCGCAGCTAGAGGGAGCATTGGTCCCAAGGTCAAATCTTTGTCAATTTATTGAGGCTACCAAACAGCCCGTTTCATTATTTTGTCTACAACACATTTTGATTGTAATAATTAATTTCAACAAATTTCAAATGAAATCTTCATAAGTAAATTATAAATTTCAAGCAATATTTACATACCGTAAACAGTTAAATATCTTGATCACCAAACCATTTTTGGAGCTGCATATCTATGTATGGCAATCCTCTCCGTACAATTTTACATTTGCGCTGCACGCGATCCTATAGCTGTACAGCAAATCGGCAACCCCAAAAAGGAGTGGTTCAAAGCTTGTGAACCCTGTGCACGCACATGCACACAGGGAGAATACACGCACAATCGCTGCGCAAATGTAGCCCGTCATTACAACAATAAAAGATTATCCATTTTCTAAATGCAAGATACAGAAATAAACTGCGTTTTACACCTGCATTTTATGATGAAAGTCATTCATGTTAGCAGTCAATATCAACTAGGGATATCATGTCACATTGTCACTCCTCTGGTGTCCAGAACAATCAGGAGCATATGGCTGGCTAACTGTATGCAGCGGGTGTTTCGGGATCGGATGGAAAGCATGAACTGTCTGTAGCCTTTTTCCTTCCTCACAAATATCGTAATAAATTTGCCAGAATATGTTACATCTTCATCCCAGTAAGGTAGTGCGATGTTACAGCCATCTTCAGACATATAGCCAGTAACACCACTGAGGTATATAATTATAAACCCACCCAAACTAGGCCTATCTGAAATATGAAAATCATTAGTGAAATCACCAGGTAGCCTATTGTTCTGGCAAAAATGAATCCGTGGGAGATTGGTGAACTGTATTTTAGATGGATAATATTAATGTAGGTAGGCTACAAGCGCTTTCTGGTCACTAATCTGGATGTGAGACCGCATTTGCGCGCCAATGCTGATGACTGGTCACTGATCAACAGTCAAGACAACTTTTTGGTTCTGAAGTACAAATGAGATGTTTTTGAAACAAGAATTTGGTGCGATGCCATATACCTATGTTAGTAACCAGATCAAATAAGCAAAGGTACAAATATAGAATATAAATGTAGGCTAAATGTAGCTTATGAAATAATGTATGAAAAAAAAGTTTTACAAAATAATAAAATCACACTCAAGACCACCCAAAATGTTCTCACTGCGCAAGCTCACCCGACCTGTGTTGACAGTTTGCTGGTCCAATCAAAGGGCCGAGTGTGTGTTCCTCTAGTCAATCGTTTTTTTTGCCGAAACGGTCTCTGGCTGCCTAATCCATGGAGACTCTGTACTACAAAATTAGTGACAAAACGTTACAAAACCTAGCCAGATCATTTCAAGTCAGTCTCAAGTCTTGAAGCTTCAAGTTGAAGTCAAGTCTCAAGTTATTTTATATCAATTAGAATCTAAAGTCATCAAATTAGTGACTCAAGTCCAAAGCTCTGGCGATAATACAACACATTGAAAAAACAATGCCACTTCCCATCTCAAAGAGCGAGGCACACCACTGTATATGCAACACAATATTATGAGTTATCCCTCGTGGAAGAATGAGCTCACCCATTGCGGGCAAAGGTGTACTTGTATACATTTACATTTAAGTCATTTAGCAGACGCTCTTATCCAGAGCGACATACAATTAGTGAGTGCATATATTTTTATTTTTCATACTGGCCCCCCGTGGGAATCGAACCCACAACCCTGGCATTGCAAACACCATGCTCTACCAACTGAGCTACATCCCTGCCGGCCATTCCCTCCCCTACCCTGGACGACACTGGGCCAATTGTGCGCCGCACGGTCTCCCGTTTGCGGCCGGCTACAACAGAGCCTGGATTCGAACCAGGATCTCTAGTGGCACAGCTAGCACTGCGATGCAGTGCCTTAGACCACTGCGCCACTCGGTACACCTACCTGAGGCATCCTGGTTCAGGATTAACATGTTGCTAAAATTTCCCACCTCCCATTAATAGCTGGGGGGTGAACGTCTTAAAATGTCCCATTGATGGTTGCCTTATAGATCAAATCAGGTGACACTCATTTTGATGGTAGCACCAGTCAGATCACACATGCAAGACAATTCAGTGCATTCAAGAGAGCCGGGCCATAATTTATGGCGAGTGGGACTACTGCTACACAAATGTAAATCAAATGCATTGTAAATCAAATTTACAGCTAGGTACAAGCCATTTCAGATTTCTAATAAACTCATGTGTGGGTCATTCGCAGCTATGGATGTGTCAATGACGCAGTTTAGAGGCAATCCGGTTCTCAACAGTGGTGTGTACTGTAGGGAGATCATACATAATGCATGTTGAATCATACGAGAGGAGAGAGATCTTTGGGTGTGCCAAAAAAACAAAAACACGCATGTCGTAACACCTGATCTCCTGTGCATCTCAACAGATGCTGTATGTGCATATTAAATAGATCACCAGCCAAAAAACACAGAATTAACATAAAGTGCATTCGGAAAGTATTCAGACTATGACTCTTAATATTTTGTTACGTTACAGCCTTATTCTAAAATGAATTTAAAAAACAATTTCCTCATCAATTTACACCCAATTCCCCACAATGACAAAGGGAAAACCGTTTTTTTTTAAATTATTTTTATGTTTTTAAATTAAAAATAAACAGAAATATCTTATTTACATAAGAATTCAGACCCTTTGCTATGAGACTCAAAATTGAGCTCAGGTGCATTGTGTTTCCATTGATCATCCTTGAGATGTTTCTACAACTTGATTGGAGTCCACCTGTGGTCAATTCAATTGATTGGACATGATTTGGAAAGGGACACACCTGTCTATATAAGGTCCCACAGTTGACAGTGCATGTCAGAGCAAAAACCAAGCCATGAGGTCGAAGGAATTGTCCGTAGAGCTCAGAGACAGGATTGTGTCGAGACACAGATCTGTTGAAGGGTACCAAAACATTTCTGCAGTATTGAAGGTCACAAAGAACACAGTGCATCCATCATTCTTAAATGGAATAAGTTTGGGACCACCAAGACTCTTCCTAGAGCTGGCCGCCCGGCCAAATGGAGCAATCGGGGGAGAAGGACCATGGTCAGGGAGGTGACCAAGAACCCAATGGTCACTCTTACAGAACTCCAGAGTTCCTATGTGGAGATGGGAGAACCTTCCAGAAGGACAACCATCTCTGCAGCACTCCACCAATCAGGCCCTTATGGTAGAGTGGCCAGACGGAAGCCACTCCTCAGTAAAAGGCATATGACAGCCCGCTTGGAGTTTGCCAAAAGGCACCTTAAGACTCTCAGACCATGAGAAACAAGATTCTCTGGTCTAATTAAACCAAGATTGAACTGTTTGGCCTGAATGCGAAGCGTCACATCTGGAGGAAACCTGGCATCATCCCTACGGTGAAGCACGGTGGTGGCAGCATCATGCTGTGGGGATGAACGGAGCAAAGTACAGAGATATCCTTGATGAAAACCTGCTCCAGAGTGCTCACGACCTCAGACAGGGGCGCAGGTTCACATTCCAACAGGACAACGACCATAAGCACACAGCCAAGACAACGCAAGAGTGGCTTCGGGTCAAGTCTCTGAATGTCCTTGAGTGGCCCAGCCAGAGCCCGGACTTGAACCCAATCGAACATCTCTGGAGAGACCAGAAAATAGCTGTGCAGCGACACTCCCCATCCAACCTGAAAGAGCTTGAGAGGATCTGCAGAGAAGAATGGGAGAAACTCCCCAAATACAGGTGTGCCAAGCTTGTAGCGCCATACCCAAGAAGACTTGAGGTTGTAATCGCTGCCAAAGGTGCTTCAACAAAGTACTGAGTAAAGTGTCTGAATACTTATGTAAATGTGATATTTCCGGGGGGCGTGTATGTGCAAAAATGTCTAAAAACCTGTTTTTGCTTTGTCATTATGGGGTATTGTGTGTAGATTGATGAGGGGAAAAATACAATTTAATCCATTTTAGAATAAGTAACGTAAGAAAATGTGGAAAAAGCCAAGGGGTCTGAATACTTTCCGAATGCACTGTATGCCCTATCAAAGTAAATATTAGAAGCTGGGGGTGAAATCCAAGCAAATAAATTAAGCTATCACTTCCCTGAGCAGAGCACAGTGAGTGTGTGTTGAGAATGACACCAGCCCTAGAAATATCTAGGGTAGACCCGACTCAGTCACATAACGAAAGCACTGGTCATCACTGACACAAGCAGCAACCACATCCAATAAAGGTGTGCATCTCTGGACTTGTACCAGAGTTTCCCCTGAAATAACTCAGGCAGGACAGGATTCCCAAATTAGCCCTGTTTTCCCACTATATGTATGTCTTCAGTTGGTTTCAGCAGAAGCCTTTGATGTTTACAGGCCTGGATGCTGACTCAGGGATCACTGTGCTCTGCCTGAGGAAAAAATAGGGAAACACTGAATTTGAACTGGATACAAAGCAGAGCAGAGGATTTCCTCTGTTGATCTGGGTAATGTTTAGAGTGACAGTGCAGTGGGGTGTGTTCATGTGTGTAACAACTTGTGGCCAGGGAGGGAGATCGGTAGCCCCTCAGGGCCTCTCCCAGGGAAGAAAACATTATTTTTACTGGCACACCGGGAGGTAGGCACAGCCAAGGAAATGGCGGCGGAGGGGGTGGCTGCCGTTTTATGGAGTCTTAACCAACCGTGTTTTTGTTTTTTTGATTGTTTACAACTTATTTTGTACATAGTGTTGCTGCTACTGTCTCTTATGACCTAAAATATCTTCTGGACATCAGAACAGCGATTACTCACCTTGACCTGGATGAATAATTTTTCTTTAATGAGTCAGACGAGAGGGATTTGCTCCAGACACCTGACAGGGCCCTCATCCCCGTCATTCGCAGTAGAAAGAAAAGGAGATATCGCGGAAAGAGATCGGGGTGCCTGGTAAGGATCCGGCGACGAGTGGCTAATCTGCCTTTGCCATCGATACTATTGGCCAATTTACAATCGCTTGATAATAAAGTGGACGAACTACAAGCACGTATATCCTACCAACGGGACATTAAAAACTGTAATATCTTATGCTTCACCGAGTCGTGGCTGAACGACGACATGAATAACATACAGCTGGCGGGTTATACACCGTATCGGCAGGATAGAACAGCAGCCTCTGGTAAGACAAGGGGTGGTGGTCTATGTATATTTGTAAACAACAGCTGGTGCACGATATCTAAGGAAGTATCAAGGTTTTGCTCACCTGAGGTAGAGTATCTCATGATAAGCTGTAGACCACACTATCAACCAAGAGAGTTTTCATCTATATTTTTCGTAGCTGTCTATTTACTACCACAAACCGATGCTGGCACTAAGACCGCACTCAATGAACTGTAAACGGCCATAAGTAAACAGGAAAACGCTCATCCAGAAGTGGCGCTTTAATGCAGGGAAACTTAAATCCGCTTTACCTAATTTCTACCAAAAAACTCTAGACCACCTTTACTCCACACACAGAGACGCGTACAAAGCTCTCCCTCGCCCTCCATTTGGCAAATCTAACCATAATTCTATCCTCCTGATTCCTGCTTACAAGCCAAAAAACTAAAGCAGGAAGCACCAGTGACTCGGTCAATAAAAAAGCATATGCTAAGCTACAGGACTGTTTTGCTAGCACAGACTGGAATATGTTCCGGGATTCTTCCGATGGCACTGAGGAGTACACCACATCAGTCACTGGCTTCATCAATAAGTGCATCGATGACGTCGTCCCCACAGTGACTGTACGTACATACCCCAACCAGAAGCCATGGATTACAGGCAACATCCGCACTGAGCTAAAGGGTAGAGCTGACGCTTTCAAGGGGAGGAACTCTAACCCGGAAGCTTATAAGAAATCCCGCTATGCCATCCGACGAACCATCAAACAGATAAAGCGTCAATACAGGCCTAAGATCGAATCGTACTACACCGGCTCCGACGCTCGTCGGATGTGGCAGGGCTTGCAAACAATTACAGACTACAAAGGGAAGCACAGACGCGAGCTGCCCAGTGACACGAGCCTACCAGACGAGCTACATTTCTTCTATGCTCGTTTCGAGGCAAGTAACACTGAAACATGCATGAGAGCATCAGCTGTTCCGGACGACTGTGTGATCACGCTCTCCATAGCCAACGTGAGTAAGACCTTTAAACAGGTCAACATTCACAAGGCCACAGGGCCAGACGGCTTACCAGGACAAGTACTCAGAGCATGCGCTGACCAACTGGCAAGTGTCTTCACTGACATTTTCAACCTCCCACTGTCTGAGTCTGTAATAGCCAACATGTTTCAAGCAGACCACCATAGTCCCTGTGCCCAAGAACACTAAGGTAACCTGCCTAAATGACTACCGACCCGTAGCACTCATGTCTGTAGCCATGAAGTGCTTTGAACGGCTGGTCATGGCTCACATCAATATCACAGAAACCCTAGACTCACTCCAATTTGCATACCGCCCCAACAGATCCGCAGATGATGCAATCCCTATTGCGCTGCACACTTCCCTTTCACACCTGGACAAAAGGAACACCTATGTGAGAATGCTATTCATTGACTACAGCTCAGCGTTCAACACCATAGTGCCCTCAAAGTGCATCACTAAGGTAAGGACCCTGGGACTAAACATCTCCCTCTGCAACTGGATCCTGGACTTCCTGACGGGCGGCCCCCAGGTGGTAAGGGTAGGTAACAACACATCCGCCACGCTGATCCTCAACACGGGGTTCCCTCAGGGGTGCGTGCTCAGTCCCCTCCTGTGCTCCCTGTTCACTCATGACTGCATGGCCAGGCACAACTCCAACACCATCATTAAGTTTGACGATGACACAACAATGGAAGGCCTGATCACCGTCAAGACAGCTTATAGGGAGGAGGTCAGAGACCTGGCCGTGTGGTGCCAGGACAACAACCTCTCCCTCAACGTGATCAAGACAAAGGAGATGATTGTGGACTACAGGAAAAAGAAGAGGACCGAGCACGCCCCCATTCTCGTCAACGGGGCTGTAGTGGAGCAGGTTGAGAGCATCAAGTTCCTTGGTGTCCACATCACCAACAAACTAACATGGTCCAAGCACACCAAGACAGTCGTGAAGAGGGCACGACAAAACCTATTCCCCCTCAGGAGACTGAAAAGATTTGGCATGGGTCCTCAGATCCTCAAAAGATTCTACAGCTGTACCATCGAGAGCATCCTGACTGGTTGCATCACTGCTCGGCCTCCGACCGCAAGGCACTACAGAGGGTAGTGCGTACGGCCCAGTACATCTCTGGGGCCAAGCTTCCTGCCATCCAGGACCTCTATACCAGGCGGTGTCAGAAGAAGGCCCTAAAAATTGTCAAAGACTCCAGCTACCCTAGGCATAGACTGTTCCCTCTGCTACCGCACATCAAGCTGTCCAGGAGCGCCAAGTCTAGGTCCAAGAGGCTTCTAAACAGCTTCTAGCCCCAAGCCATAAGACTCCTGAACATCTAATCAAACACTCCGCCAACCCTGATGTTCTAGCAGTGTCTGAATCCTGACCACCAAAAATTCAGACATTTCCATCCCCAACTACAACATTTTCCATCTAGATGGAACTGCCAAAGGGGGCGGAGTTGCAATCTACTGTAGAGATAGCCTGCAGAGCTCCATCATACTATCCAGGTCTGTGCCCAAACAGTTTGAGCTTCTACTTCTAAAAATCCACCTTCCCAGAAATAAGTCTCTCACTGTTGCCGCTTGCTACAGACCCCCCTCAGCCCCCAGCTGTGCCCTGGACACATATGTGAATTGATTGCCCCCCATCTATCCTCAGAGTTCGTACTGCTTGGTGACCTAAACTGGGATATGCTTAACACCCTGGCCGTCCTACAATCTAAACTAGAAGCCCTCAATCTCACACAAATTATCAAGGAACCTACCAGGTACAACCCTAAATCCGTAAACATGGGCACCCTCGTAGATATCATCCTGACTAATTTACCCTCTAAATACACCTCCGCTGTCTTCAACCAGCATCTCAGCGATCACTGCCTCATTGCCTGCGTCCGTAAAGGGTCCGCGGTCAAACGACCACCCCTCATCACTGTCAAACACTCCCTAAAACACTTTAGCGAGCAGGCCTTTCTAATTGACCTTGCCCGGGTATCCTGGATGGATATTGACCTCAATCCGTCAGTAGAGGATGCCTGGTTGTTCTTTAAAAGTGCTTTCCTCTCCATCTTAAATAAGCATGCCCCATTCAAAAATTCAGAACTAAGAACAGATATAGCCCCTGGTTCACCCCAGACTTGACTGCCCTAGACCAGCACAAAAACATCCTGTGGCATATTGCATTAGCATCGAACAGCCCCCGCGATATGCAACTTTTCAGGGAAGTCAGGAACCAATATACAGAATCAGTTAGGAAAGCAAAGGCTAGCTTTTTCAAACATAAATTTGCATCCTGTAGCACTAACTCCAAAAAGTTTTGGGACACTAAAGTCCATGGAGAATAAGAGCAACTCCTCCCAGCTGCCCACTGCACTGAGGCTAGGAAACACTGTCACCACAGATAAATCTACGATAATCGAGAATATCAATAAGCATTTTGCTACGGCTGGCCATGCTTTCCACCTGGCTACCCCTACCCCGGCCACCAGCTCTACACCCTCTGCTGCAACTTGCCCATGCAACACCTCCTTTGGCCGCCATTCCTTCCAGTTCTCTGCTGCCAATGACTGGAACGAACTGCAAAAATCTCTGAAGCTGGAGACTTATCTCCTTCACTAACCTTAAGCATCAGTTGTCAGAGCAGCTTACCAATCCCTGCACCTGTACACAGCCCATCTGTAATTAGCCCATACAACTACCTCATCTCCATATTGTTATTTATTTTGCACCCCAGTATCTCTATTTGCACATCATCTTCTGCACATCTATCACTCCAGCGTTAATACTAAATTGTAATTATTCTGCACTATGGCCTATTTATTGCCTTACCTCCATAACTTACTACATTTGCACACACTGTATATAGATGTTCTATTTTTCTATTGTGTTATTGACTGTACGTTTTGTTTATCCCATATGTAACTGTGTTGTTGTTTTTAATCGCACTGCTTAGCTTTATCTTGGCCAGGTCGCAGTTGTAAATGAGAACTTGTTCTCAACTGGCCTACCTGGTTAAATAAAAATAAAAAAGGACATCCCGGCAGCCAAACCCTCCCCTAACCCGGACGATGCTGAGCCAATTGTGCGCTGCCTCATGGGTCTCCCAGTCACGGCCAGCTGTGACACAGCCCGGGATCGGACACGGGTCTGTGGTGACGCCTCAAGCACTGCGATGCAGTGCCTTAGACCGCTGCGCCACTCGGGAGGCCCAACCCGGGATTAGTTTAAAAACGGCCCGCGACATGGTTTGTGAAACTATATAAAATGCGCGCCAATCCCGATAGAAAGAAAAAAAGGCATTTCTGGTAATATGGGTCATATTTTTTTTTTTTACCGTTTAGGCTAGAGACAAGTCCTTTTCTTTGCTGTAAAGCTGCAAGCATGCCTGTCACGAAGCGGTGCACCATTTTCCCTCTGACACTCAGAGGCTGCATGACAGTGAACTTTCAAAGTATACTCATACTGGTCTGTGCTCTTCGGTATAAAACGCGCTGAAATGACAAAGTATCAACATTGCTCGCTTTGCGCACTGCTCCAATGTAACAAATGTACAGATCTAACATAAGACTTATCAGGGTCTGCAACCTCGCTCACCATCACGGCAAAATTATATATTTTTAAACTGATGAAGGAATAGACGCAGACGGAGTGAGGGCTGGTAGGGGATACGGCTGGCTGATTACAGCTGCCAAACGTGATATGCGCATTAAAGTGAAGTGGATATTATTGGACCTGCAAATACAAGAGACTAGTGGCTGTTGCTTAAATTCAACTGAATTTATAAACAAAACTGACTTTACCAACATTTTATGTTGCGTCAGAAGGTTCTTTAGATAGGTAGGGCTGAAAATGTTGTTAGTATCATATGAAAACGGTAAATTGCCGGTAACAGGCTACACGTGGAGTCGGCAACTTTTCACGTGGTACAGCAAACTTTCTCAAGTGGAATGCCAATGTATCTTACCATTTCTACCGATCTGTGTGCCAGTTATTGTTTTCACATGCACATTTTCATGAAACTGTTTCATTAAAATTTATAATAACGTCTTTGTATCTCAAAATCATTGTCATGTGGTTAATCAAAATTCTATCCAAATCTAAATGATCAACCTAAAAAGTTATTAATATTGCCAACTATGTAAAAATAACCTATAAAGCCAACAAATAAAAACATTGCAGCCTGCAGGTAGAAAATATCCTGATAAAAATAAACTTGCTATGCATGGCCTGTGTGCAACGAACTTGAAACATTGTATCAACTATTAACTTGGGTCCAGCCAGAAGCTAGTGCTAGCAACATTGTATAAAATATTCTGGGCCTTCAGTTTCCTGGGCCAGTGAGCTCTGGACAGACAAAGCTGTAGGCTATTTGCGCAAGGAATAAGAAGTATCAGGTTTAATGACGTTTCCACTGGATCAGTGCATTACATTCTTCCCTTTCACGCCGAGTGGTTATCGAAAGGCAGAGAGCTGGATTTTTTTTCTCCAAATACATTGAGGAACTATTGTCATTCTCAATGGATGTAAAAACAGACTTTGTTTACTTGCTGTTTGAGGTGAAGAAAACATTACTATGAGAAGCGCTACAGCTCATTAGCAGTGGCGCGTTAAGCCAATCAGAAATACTATCAGATCCCCAAATGGGCACATTTAGATGCCTACATTTGCGTGCAGGCCAGGTAGTCTATAGGCCTACTTCTATGCGTAATCAGGTGCGCGTCCTTCCTCAACATTGACAGGAGCGCTCCAAACAAAAGACAATTACTAAATTGACAACTTGTAAATGGAATAAAATAAACCAAAACTTGTTTCTCACAAGTGTAGCATAGGTTGTGCGCTCTGCAAACAATGTGTCCACTCCGACAATGAGAATGGTAAAAGACTGAAATAATAATATACTGAGTGCACAAATTGGCGGGAGAGAGCGCATTCTGGAGAGAGGTGTCTTGTGCATCTTAGCCACACTCCCCTTCTTGAACTGCGCCATCCCCGCGGCCTCCGCAATGGATTAGTTCACTGAGATGGGCGCCAATAAGACAGGTGTCTCGTGTCATAAAAAAATTAAATTAAAAAAAGATTTAAAAACACACACAGCCTTCAGAAAATATTCAGACCCCTTCCCTTTTTCCACATTGTTACGTTACAGCCTTATTCTAAAATAGATTAAATAAAACAATTTCCTAAGCAATCTACACACAATACCCCATAATGACAAAGCAAAAACATGTTTTTGGATTTTTTGCAAAAAATAAAATAAAACTGAAATCCCTTATTTACATAAGTATTCAGATCCTTTGCTATGAGACTCGAAATTGAACTCAGGTGAATCCTATTTCCATTGATCATCCTTGAGATGATTCTACAACTTGGAGTCCACCTGTGGTAAGTTCTATTCATTGGACATGATTTGGAAAGGCACACACCTATTTATATAAGGTCCCACAGTTGACAGTGCATGTCAGAGCAAAAACCAAGCCATGAGGTCAAAGGAATTGTCCGTAGAGCTCCGAGACAGGATTGCGTCGAGGCACAGATCTGGGGAAGGGTACCAAAACATTTCTACAGCATTGAAGGTCCCTAAGAACACAGTGGCCTCCATCATTCTTAAATGGAAGACTCTTCTTAGAGTTGGCCGGCCGGCCAAACTGAGCAGTCGGGGTTCTCCAAGAACCCGATGGTCACTCATACAGAGCTCCAGAGTTCCTCTGTGGAAATAGGAGAACCTTCCAGAAGGACAACAATCTCTGCCACACTCCACCAATCAGGCCTTTATGGTAGAGTGGCCAGACGGAAGCCACTCCTCTGTAAAATACATGACAGTCTGCTTGTAGTTGGCTAAAAAGGCATCTAAAGGACTCTCAGACCATGAGAAACAAGATTCTCTGGTTTGATGAAACCAAGACTGAACTCTTTGGCCTGAATGCCAAGCATCACGTCTGGAGGAAACCTGGCACCATCCCTACAATGAAGCATGGTGGTGGCAGCATCATGCTGTGGGGATGTTTTCAGCAGCAGGGACTGGGAGACTAGTCAGGATCGAGGGAAAACTGAACGGAGCAAAGTACAGAGAGATTTTTGATGAAAACCTGCTCCAGAGTGCTCAGTACCTCAAACTTGGGCGAAGGTTCACCTTCCAACAGGACAACGACCCAAAGCACACAGCAAAGCCAACGCAGGAGTGCCTTCGGGACAAGTCTCTGAATGTCTTTGAGTGAACCAGCCAGAGCCTGGACTTGAACCCGATCGAACATCTCTGGAGAGACCTGAAAATAGCTGTGCAGCGACGCTCCCCCGCCAACCTGACAGAGCTTGATAGGATCTGCAGATAAGAATGGGAGAGAAGGTGTGCCACGCTTGTAGCGTCATACCCAAGAAGACTTGAGGCTGTAATCGTAAATTTGCTAAAACATCTAAAAACCTATTTTTGCTTTGTCATTCTGGGGTATTGTGTGTAGATTGCTGAGGGGGAAAATGTATTTAATCCATTTTAGAATAAGGCTGTAACATAACAAAATGTGGAAAAAGTCAAGGGGTCTGAATACTTCCCGAAGGCACTGTACGTACGTAGGTTACATTTCTCACAATAGTCCTATATAAAACTGTGGGATAACTACAGAGGATATACACTACATGACCAAAATATGTGGACAGCTGCTCGTCGAACAATCATGGGCATAAATATGGAGTTGGTCCCCCTTTGCTGCTATAACAGCCTCCACTTTTCTGGGAAGGATTTCGACTAGATGTTGGAACATTGCTGCGGGGACTTGCTTCCATTCAACCACAAGAGCATTAGTGAGGTCGGGCACTGATGTTGGGCGATTAGGCATGGCTTGCAGTCGGCATTCCAATTCATCCCAAAGCTGTTTGATGGGGTTGAGGTCAGGGCTCTGTGCAGACCAGTCAAGTTCTTCCACACCGAACTCGACAAACCATTTCTGTATGGACCTCGCTTTGTGCACGGGGGCATTGTCATGCTGAAACAGGAAAGGGCCTTCCCCAAACTGTTACCACAAAGTTGAAAGCACAGAATAGTGTTAGAATGTCACTGTATGCTGTAGCGTTAAGATTTCCATTCACTTGAAATTTTACAAACTCACTTGTTGGAAAGGAGGCATCCTATGACGGTACCACGTTGAAAGTCACCGAGCTATGGAAATTGCATGGCTGTGTGCTCGATTTTATATACCTGTCAGCAATGGGTGTGGCTGAAATAGCCAAATCCACTAATTTGAAGGGGTGTCCACATACTTTTGTATATATAGTGTAGCAGGGTCATTCTTGAATTGCGGTGGCATTCGGGCATGGCATTTTGGAAGGAGTGCCACCAGTATGAGTAGTAAGACCAATGAGAGTAACACCAATACAAATTTGAAGTAATTGAGGATATTCTTAAATGGAGGCCACAGACGCTCAAATCTAATTTACTAAAGTCATATTGTTAATCCTTTTCCTTCATTTAAATGACACTTTTTATTCAGACACCAAATTATCAATGGAATCCTCACATGTATGACATACTAAAAGGGTGTGATTAGGTAATAACTTTTGGTAATATAGACCCCTCCCCTGTTAACAGCTTTCCACTGGAGGGAATCCTCAAGGTCCTTGTTTATCTTTGCAATGACTGATTTAAGGCATTAACACAAATGACAAAACTTAGGGACACATTTGTATTGGGCATACCATTTCAATTCAATCACTCCTACACCATTGTAAAAAATACTTTGGAAGCTAAAGAAATGCATTTATGTCTACAGATGTTTGACACCTTAATGCATACTTTTAATCTACACTGCTAAAAAAAATAAAGGGAACACTAAAATAACACATCCAAGATCTGAATGAATGAAATAATCTTATTAAATAATTTTTTCTTTACATAGTTGAATGTGCTGACAACAAAATCACACAAAAATTATCAATGGAAATCAAATTTATCAACCCATGGAGGTCTGGATTTTGAGTCACCCTCAAAATTAAAGTGGAAAACCAAACTACAGGCTGATCCAACTTTGATGTAATGTCCTTAAAACAAGTCAAAATGAGGCTCAGTAGTGTGTGTGGCCTCCACGTGCCTGTATGACCTCCCTACAATGCCTGAGCATGCTCCTGATGAGGTGGCGGATGGTCTCCTGAGCGATCTCCTCCCAGACCTGGACTAAAGCATCCACCAACTTCTGGACAGTCTGTGGTGCAACATGGCGTTGGTGGATGGAGCGAGACATGATGTCCCAGATGTGCTCAATTGGATTCAGGTCTGGGCCAGTCCATAGCATCAATGCCTTTCTCTTGCAGGAACTGCTGACACACTCCAGCCACATGAGGTCTAGCATTGTCTTGCATTAGGAGGAACCCAGGGCCAACCGCACCAGCATATGGTCTCACAAGGGGTCTGAGGATCTCATCTCGGTACCTAATGGCAGTCAGGCTACCTCTGGCGAGCACATGGAGGGCTGTGTGGCCCCCCAAAAGAAATGCCACCCCACACCATGACTGACCCACCGCCAAACCGGTCATGCTGGAGGATGTTGCAGGCAGCAGATCGTTCTCCACGGCGTCTCCAGACTCTGTCACGTCTGTCACATGTGCTCTGTGTGAACCTGCTTTCATCTGTGAAGAGCACAGGGCGCCAGTGGCGAATTTGCCAATCTTGGTGTTCTCTGGCAAATGCCAAACGTCCTGCACGGTGTTGGGCTGTAAGCACAACCCCCACCTGTGGACGTCGGGCCCTCATACCACCCTCATGGAGACTGTTTCTGACCGTTTGAGCAGACACATGCACATTTGTGGCCTGCTGGAGGTCATTTTGCAGGGCTCTGGCAGTGCTCCTCCTGCTCCTCCTTGCACAAAGGCGGAGGTAGCAGTCTTGCTGCTGGGTTGTTGCCCTCCTACGGCCTCCTCCACGTCTCCTGATGTACTGGCCTGTCTCCTGGTAGCGCCTCCATGCTCTGGACACTACGCTGACAGACACAGCAAACCTTCTTGCCACAGCTCGCATTGATTTGCCATCCTGGATGAGCTGCACTACCTGAGCCACTTGTGTGGGTTGTAGACTCCGTCTCATGCTACCACTAGAGTGAAATCACCGCCATCATTCAAAAGTGACCAAAACATCAGCCAGGAAGCATAGGAACTGAGAAGTGGTCTGTGGTCACCACCTGCAAAACCAGTCCTTTATTGGGGGTGTCTTGCTAATTGCCTATAATTTCCACCTGTTGTCTATTCCATTTGCACAACAGCATGTGAAATTTATTGTCAATCAGTGTTGCTTCCTAAGTGGACAGTTTGATTTCACAGAAGTGTGATTGACTTGGAGTTACATTGTGTTGTTTAAGTGTTCCCTTTATTTTTTTGAGCAGTGTATATTATTTGAGCTAAACATAAAAAATACAACTATTTTCCTTGAAGTATATATTTTTTGATATTACTAATGTTACGGTCCCGACTACAACAACAAATATGTAATTTTGTCCTTGAAACATTTAATTGAAATACTGTAGAATTCCATTCATTCCTATGGAGGACTGCTCCTACTGGGGAGTGCCAATATGGCCGACCGGTGGCATCAAAGCCTCTCAATGGCCAATAGATAGCATTAGCAACCCAGGTTTTATATACACTAACCAAAAATATAAACGCAACATGTTAAGTGTTGGTCCCATGTTTCATGCGCTGAAATAAAAGATCCCAGACATTTTCCATACGCACAAAAAGCTTATTTCTCTAAAATTTGGGGCACATTTGTTTATATCCCTGTTAGTGAGCATTTCTCCTTTGCCAAAATAATCCTTCCACCTGACAGGTGTGGCATATCAAGAAGCTGATTAAATAGCATGATCATTACACAGGTGCACCTTGTGCTGGGGACAATAAAAGGCCACTAAAATGTGCCGTTGTCGCAACACAATGCCACAGATGTATCAAGTTGAGGGAGCGTGCAATTGGCATGCGGACTGCAGGAATGTCACCAGAGCTGTTGCCAGAAAATTGAATGTTCATTTCTCTACCATAAGCTGCCTCCAACGTCGTTTTAGAGAATTTGGCAGTACGTCCAACCAGCCTCACAACTGCAGACCACATGTAAACCTGCCAGCCCAGGACCTCCACATCCGGCTTCTTTACCTGCTGGATCATCTGAGACCAGCCACCCTGAAAGCTGATGAAACTGCGGGTTTGCACAAACTGTCAGAAACCGTCTCAGGGCTAATTGTTATGGTATGTATGGGCAGGCATAAGCTACAGACAATGAACACAATTGCATATTTTCTATGGCAATTTCAATGCACAGAGATACCTTGACGAGATCCTGAGGCCCATTGTCATGCCATTCATATGTCGTGCTGCATGAGGCAAATGGTGGTAACACCAGATACTGACTGGTTTTCTGATCCACGTCCCTACTTTTATTTTTACGGTTATCTGTGACCAACAGATGCATATCTGTATTCCCAGGCATGTGAAATCCATAGATTATGGCCTATTGCATTTATTTCAATGGACTGATTTCATTATATGAACTGTAACTAAAAATCTTTGAAATTGTTGCATGTTGCGTTTATATTTTTGTTCAGCATACATCATTGGTTGAGACACAACATGCCCTTGAATACAGGGTGTCATATCAAGCATAGAAATATAATATAATGAATAGGATGGACCCATCCCTTCAGACCACTGCAATTTAGCTGGTAGGCTATACCATTTAATTTTTTTAAGCATTGACCTTCTAATTACTACTACAAAGATGACCGCCGGTTTACCCACCATCTAATCTCAACTTAAATTGGTCATGTCTATTATGGCGTATTGACAATATAATTTAAAACGACAGATATTCCCATTCAAATCAACATTCTCTAATGTGTGAACCTCCAACCATCTTTGTGGTACCATTTCAAAGTTGACATTTTGATTTGACTCCCGTTTTAGTACTTTTTTTTTTGTCATTTAGCAGACGTTCTTATCCAGAGCGACTTACAGTTAGTGAGTGCATACATTTTTCATCCTTTTCATACATTTATCAGCCAAAACATGACTCTTCTCCCCCGATTGCAACAGCATGTTGTGTCTCAACCGATGCACAACACAAAAACCTTAGATGATGTAAAATAGGGTCCAACCTACAACATATGCAAATATGAAATCAATTTAAGTTTTACGCTTTTCAGATAATTAACGTTAAAAAGAAACAAAATCTTTAATGATTTATTTTCTCCAGAAAATATAAAATAGTTTAAAATATATCAAATCAACCATTTTATATTTTCCAGTGATGAAGACATGGGTGTATGGTGGTGGGGTATGCAATGGGTCAAATTTGAACACCTTTATCTCTTGAATGTAGGTCCAAAAACTCATTTTCTGAGCACTTCTACAATGGGCAAATATGTATGGAAGGTTTCATTCAATCAAAAGGAGTGCTATCAAAAAGTGATTGAATTTAAATGAATTCACCCTATCTACAGTGGCTTGCAAAAATATTCACCCCCCTTGGCATTTTTCCTATTTTGTTGCATTACAACCTGGAATTAGAAATTGATTTTTGGGGGGTTTGTATCATTTTATTTACACAACATGCCTACCACTTTCAAGATGCAAAATATGTTTTATTTTCAGGGTCATTGTCCTGCTGGAAGGTGAACCTCCGTCCCAGTCTCAAATCTCTGGAAGACAAACAGGTTTCCCTCAAGAATTTCCCTGTATTTAGCGCCATCCATCATTCCTTCAATTCTGACCAGTTTCCCAGTCCCTGCCGATGAAAAACATCCAAAGCATGATGCTGCCTCCACCATGCTTCACTGTGGGGATGGTGTTCTCGGGGTGATGAGAGGTGTTGGGTTTGCGGCAGACATAGCGTTTTCCTTGATGGCCAAAATGCTCAATTTTTGTCTCATCTGACCAGAGTCCTTCTTCCATATGTTTGGGGAGTCTCCCACATGGCTTTTGGCGAACATCAAACGTGTTTGCTTATTCTTTTCTTTAAGCAATGGCTTTTTTCTGGCCACTCTTCCGTAAAGCCCAGCTCTGTGGAGTGTACGGCTTAAAGTGGTCCTATGGACAGATACTCCAATCTCCGCTGTGGAGCTTTGTAGCTCCTTCAGGGTTATCTTTGGTCTCTTTGTTGCCTCTCTGATTAATGCCCTCCTTGCCTAGTCTGTGAGTTTTGGTGGGCGGCCCTCTCTCTCAGGTTTGTTGTGGTGCCATATTCTTTCCATTTTTTAATAATGGATTTAATGGTGCTCCGTGGGATGTTCAAAGTTTCTGATATTTTTTTATAACCCACCATGATCTGTACTTCTCCACAACTTTGTCCCTGACCTGTTTGGAGAGCTCCTTGGTCTTCATGGTGCCGCTTGCTTGGTGGTGCCCCTTGCTTAGTGGTGTTGCAGACTCTGTGGCCTTTCAGAACAGGTGTAAATATACAGAGATCATGTGACAGATCATGTGGCACTTAGATTGCACACAGGTGGACTTTATTTAACTAATTATGTGACTTCTGAAGGTAATTGGTTGCGGCAGATCTTATTTAGGGGCTTCATTGCAAAGGGGGTGAATACCTATGCACGCACCACTTTTCCGTTAATTATTTTTTAGAATTTTTCGAAAAACAAGTTATTTTTTTCATTTCACCTCACCAATTTGGACTATTTTGTGTGTTCATTACATGAAATCCAAATAAAAATCCATTTAAATTACAGGTTGTAATCGGTCTGACCACCTCCACAGACGGACGGGGATGTTTTGAATCTGTGCTGCAGCCGTTTGTAGGTGTGTTAGCCGATCACAACATGGATGTATTTGAGGCCAATGGGACGCAAAAAAACAGGCATGGTACACATTTGTGGAACAAAGCCCATGAAGGGATTGTCATCTGAATGGTTTGTGAATGTGATTGGTGTTCAGAAGTTATTTTTAATGACAGGTGTAGACTCAGCCCAAAGCCATTCATTAAAATGTGAACAATTTGCCCAACTTTGACCAAATCCCTGGAAACCCATCAGTTCCCAAAAGCCACCCTCAATCCAGATATAGGTCAAACACAATATTCTCTCCTGAATTTATCTGAAACAAAAACACAAAGATTTTGAACAGTTGCTAGAATAAAGGTCAATAAGAGTCACAAGGCAATCATGCCCCTGTTGGCTTATGAATTGGCAATAACTCTTCCAGAGTTAATAAGGCAGTGGACAAAAAAATAAATCAGTGGCTGGCTATGTTAAACTATTAGTATGCTTTATAATGCTCCTTGACAGAAATCAGCTTGTACGAAGACCTTGATGATCCAGGTTATCCGAATTAAGGCCTATGGTTTTAACTCATTAAGAATTAGGCTTCCAAACAAATCTCATTAGCACAGAGAAGAACCAATTAAGATGTGCAATTATGATCAGCAAATAGAGGGCAACCGGTAGTTCCAAGTTTGTGTAAAGACATTGACCGATTATTTCTGAACTAGTTTAACACATTCTGGAGCAGGGAAAATCAAACTGATAATGTAGCAAAATATAGCCTATAGGGCTAGAATTTCAGTAACACCTTCAAAATACATTTACCAGCATAAAAAATAGGCCTAGTCTAACACTTCATTCTTGAGCACCAAGAATATGACCTGGCAAAGTTGGCCAAGCAACAGCTTTTGAAGTACAAAAAGATTGCTTGTCAAAAACATACAATGTCCGCTCCACAAGCATTTGTGATGACCCAAGCTGTAGTGCTGTGTAAGACATGTCCATGCTGGTATTCATACTGTACATTGGTCACTCCTTGTGGAAGTCAGCTGCTATTACTACAGCAACCTTCCGGATCAAATCAGCCGTTACTAGGGCCAGGAGTTTTACCTAACACCACCAAGAAATATTTTGGTTTCTAGTTATAAGTTATCGGGTAAAGTGGTCAGGAAAAACCTATGGCCCTAGTTACCATTACCAATGGGTTAAAGTAGGCTACTTCATTACCTACTACACTCTGCCAATATACACCGCTCTGTGTGTAATAGAAAAGTGTGAAGATTAAGTATGTTGTGTGTGATGCCTCTATCTTGTCCAAGAAGCCTCTTGTTGTCTTTTTACAACTATGTCATCAACCTGACAATATTATTAAAGTACCACAGTAGCAGTCATAATACCCATAAAACCTAGCGGTCAAACACGTAAATGGTTCCGATCATTTTTCTACCATTTATTTTTCCCATAGGAAATGTTAGAAACAAATCAAATAAGGGCTGTGTTTTGTGTAGGCTTACCCTGGCATGACGTTTTGATAACCGTGTAAATCTCTCCCGGACATGGTGACTTATCAATATATTTGCCTGTATTTACCCCCAAAAAATTTATAAAAATTAGCTGCTAATGTGGCTATCACACAGAACTACAAAAGCCTGTCTCAAGCTTCACGTCACGCACCAGGGCCATGATGATCTGGACCAGACTGCCGAATCAAGACAAAAGGTAAGAATTTCCGGATTAACTATCTACATTCAGAAAGTATTCAGACATCTTCCCTTTTTCCACATTTTGTTACATTACAGACTTATTCTAAAATTGATAAAATATTTTTTTCCCGCACCCAATAATGACAAAGCGAAAACAGGTTTTGAAATTTTTGCAAATTTATAAAAATAAAATACAACAATACCTTAATTACATAAGTATTCAGACCCTTTGCTATGAGACACGAAATTGAGCTCAGGTGCATCCGGTTTCCATTGATCAGCCTTGAGATGTTTCTACAACTTGAGTGGAGTCCACCTGTGGTAAATTGATTGGACATGATTTGGAAAGGCACACACCTGTCTAAATAAAAAGGTCCCACAGTTGACAGTGCATATCAGAGCAAAATCCAAGCCATGAGGTCGAAGGAATTGTCCGTAGAGCTCCGAGACAGGATTGTGTCGAGGGACAGATTCTGGAGAAGGGTACCAAAACAATTCTGCAGCATTGAAGGTCCCTAAGAACAGTGGCATTCTTAAATGGAAGAAGTTTGGAACCACCAAGGCTCTTCCTAGAGCTAGCCGACCGGCCAAACTGAGCAATCGGGGGAGAAGAGCCTTGGTCAGGGAGGTGACCAAGAACCCGATGGTCACTGACAGAGCTCAAGAGTTCCTCTGTGGAGATGGGAGAACCTTCCAGAAGGACAACCATCTCTGCAGCAGTCCACCAATCAGCGCGTTACGGTAGAGTGGCCAGACAGAAGCCACTCAGTAAAAAGGCACATGACAGCCCGCTTGGAGTTTGCCAAAAGGCACCTAAAGGACTCTCAGAATATGAGAAACAAGATTCTCTGGTCTGATGAAACCAAGATTGAACTATTTGGCCTGAATGCCAAGCGTCTCATCTGGAGGAAACCTGGCCCCATCCCTACTGTGAAGCATCATGCTATGGGGATGTTTTTCAGCGGCAGGGACTGGGAGACTAGTCAGGATCGAGGCAAAAATGAACAGAGCAATGTACAGAGAGATCCTTGATGAAAACCTGCTCCAGAGCACTCAGGACCTCAGACTGGGGTGAAGGTTCACCTTCCAACAGGACAACAACCGTAAGCACACAGCCAAGACACCGCAAGACAATGTCCTTGAGTGGCCCAGCCAGTGCCCGGACTTGAACCCGATCGAACATCTCTGGAGAGACCTGAAAATAGCTGTGCAGCGACGCTCCCTATCCAACCTGACAGAGCTTGAGGATCTGCAGAGAAGAATGGGAGAAACTCCCCAAATACAGGTGTGCCAAGACATGTAGCGTCATACCCAAGAAGACTAGAGGCTGTAATCGCTGCCAAAGGTGCTTCAACAAAGTACTGAGTAAAGGGTCTGAATACTTATGCAAATGTAAAATGTCAGTTTTTCTTTTATAAAAACCTGTTTTTGCTTTGTCATTATGGGGTATTGTGTGTAAATCGATGAAGGGGAAAAAAACAACTAAATCCATTTTTGAATAAGGCTGTAAAGTAACAAATGTGGATAAAGTCAAGGGGTCTGAATACGTTCCGAATGCACTGTAATGTCACCTAAATTTAGAAATTAATAAATTGGCTGAATTTGTTTAAATGGACAATTCTGTGAACTGTAGGCCTACCTGTTATCTAGCTAGCTAGCTCATGGCTAGCTAGTTAGCAACATTAGCCTGGCTAGATGGCTACATTAGCCATATATTTGTTTAACCATTTAAATACATGAGAAATTCAGAAAAACTAGTTTGTAAACCAACAATCTAGCTTGCTAGTTAACTAGCTAGCCAACTTTACTTAGATGGTGAAGCTAGGCATTCTTGATAATGTTTGCGTCTGTGGGTGAGGAGTGGGTAGCCTACTTTAAGTACTACTTGACATGTAGCTACCCTAGCAAGCTGTATTATTTTGGTCTGGCTTTTTGAGAGGTTTCAGAGATGGACTGATTAGCATCCTCTCGAGTCAACAGTGTGCTTACTGTACTGCGGGAAGCCATTGATCAGTTTGCCGTTGCCCTCTGGACAGCAGATCATTAGTATAGCTAGTAGGCAAGGTTATGTAACCTTATTTAGTCATACCTGCTATGGTGGGTTTTAAATTAATTGGTATTCACACTTTTGCTTTTGAGGTAGAATTACTGTCATGTTATCGATACCAAATTGCAAACCTTATTTGCACCATCGCTATACCAAAACCAATGGATGTGCCTGAGTCTTATCACCTCTCAACTAGGTAAGCTGTTTCCACCTGGAACACTATTCTCCTGCTTTGGTCTGTTTAAGTCATTGCAGGAAGTCCTGAAGAGCAGGAGTGTGTGAAGGGTTTTGTTCCAGCCCAGCTCTAACACCCAATTTAAATAATCAACATAACAAATCACAACGAACTCCTGAGTGGCGCAGTGGTCTAAGGCAGTGCTAACTGTGCCACTAGAGATCCTGGTTCGAATCCAGGCTCTGTCGCAGCCGGCCGCGACCGGGAGACTCATGGGCGGCGCACAATTGGCCCAGCGTCGTCCAGGGTAGGGGAGGGAATGGCCGGCAGGGATGTAGCTCAGTTGATAGAGCATGGCGTTTGCAACGCCAGGGTTGTGGGTTCGATTCCCACGGGGGGCCAGTATAAAAAAATAAAAATGTATTCACTAACTGTAAGTCGCTCTGGATAAGAGCGTCTGCTAAATGACTAAAATGTAAATGATGTAAAAATGATAGGCTATGATTTGTAATCAGGTATAAGCTGGGCTGGAACAAAATCTTATACACACTCCTGTCATTCAGATCCAGACCTGTCCAACCATTACTCTGTACTATGGGTACAATTGGGGAAGATTCATTTAGATGGTATTGATATAATGCATGCGCCACTCTCAAGTTGAAGTTGACTGATGCCAAGGCGGCGGCTGCTAAGAAGAAGGGAGCAGATGCGGACGAGAAGACTGCAGCCATGGCAGCACTAGTCCACACCTGCCCTGTCAGGGGAGTAGTATTGGTTGGTTCTGTATGTGCCTTTAGGTTCCTCTCCACGTGTAGGCTATTGTCCTGGTATACACTATCAGTCAAAAGTTGACACACCTACTGATTCAAGGGGTTCTCTTTATTTTTACATTGTAGAATAATAGTGAAGACATCAAAACTATGAAATAACACATATGGAACCATGTAGTAACCAAAAAAGTGTTAAACAAATCAAAATATATATTTTATATTTGAGACAGTGTAAACCACCATGTTGTCATCAAAATGCTTAAGTTGTATTGTGTATGGCTCAATTTGTGGAAATCCTGTGATCACTCATCGTCTTTAAATGTTGTGACTCAAAGACACTTGACCCCGATTTGAATACTGCAACTGAGACAGAATGACGTTGAGGGCCACACACTGAGACCCCGAGTATGACTGGACGTGGGCCGGATATTTGTGACAATCGACCCAAAAAGGGGTGCAGAAGCACACCAGCACCCCATTTTATGTTTATTCAATGGCCAACCATCCCTCTAGCTCTCTCTTATTCCACACTATTCCTTTTATGCCCCATGGACCCTCAACTTCAGACACTTTGGAACTCTCCATTTTATCTCTATAAACCCACCTTACCTTCACCCATTTTCCCTATGCTGCTTCCTTCACTTGTTATCAAATCAGGAGAAGAACATCTAGACTCAGTAACATGTTTAAAAGTGTTGTGGTGTACTGTTTTTGCCAACAACAACAAAAATCACCTTTGTAATGCTGTCCTCCTCCAGCGTATTCTGGGGCTCAGACCGAATGCAGTGGTAAATGTGCTGCTCACAATTGACAGCAGCAAAATGGACCTAAATGAACCTAAATTGACAAGGATGTTGATATAGCTGCATTTAGGCATGGCTTCCTTGTTTTGAGTCTGTTAAGTGTGTTTCTCATTCTGCTGGAGTTGACCTAGTATTTTATATTAAACCTACCTTACGCATCCAGTTGTTTCTCCATTTGTAACTCACCACCAAAAATCCCAATATGCTGTTTTACATTTTGTTATTTCTGCTGGTCTAATTCCTAAAATGGATAATAATAGTTCATATGGTGCTCTTCGATGTCCCAGGTTTGTGGCATTGATGAATAAATCATTTAATCTTTACTTCAAGTCAAATGTTTATGACCACGATTCCATCTATAGTTTGGAAGGAGATCAACTCTTACTACAGTAGCAACTAGCAAGTATATTGTTTTATTCAATAAGTAGCTGTTGGTATGGTCTTGCTAGGGAAATTTAATTGAAGTGCTGTCTTAGACGTTCTGCAGAGTTGTTTTGAGGAGTTGTTTGAGGAAGGAAAGAGAGGAAGGCTCCACACCACTCTCTCACTTGAGTATCTTACCTAGTTATTTTATGATGATCTCATTTTGCCCTTTTGTAGCTTTGGCAAGTATGTGTTTCCCATCCCAGTTCACTCCTCTCCCTGTAGGTTTTACATACGCTCCCCACCCGTGGCTGCAACCTTTCTAATTTAGTGTACCCTGCGCACACAACCCACGTGGAATTCCTAGTCTCCGGCTGTGTTTGGAACTGTCGATCACCAGTCAATAAGGCTGAGTTCATCTCAGCATGTTGCCCTTCAGTCCCTACACTTTTGGGCCCTGACTGAGACATGGATTTCCCCAGAGAACACTGCTACTCCAGTTGCTCTCTCGTCATCTGATTATGTTCTCTCAGACTTTCTCTTCTCCCCCTCTCACCTGTCTAACTCCTCATTTGAATTCCATGCTGTCACTTGTTCACTCAAGCTTAACATTGTTGTCATCAATCACCCACCAGGTGCCCTTGGCGAGTTTCTCAATGAGCTTGACACCTTGATAAGCTAATTTCCAGACGATGGCTCACCACTCATCGTACTAGGTGACTTTAATCTCTCGACGCTAGACTTCAATTAATTTCTTTCCACCCCTCTTTCCACTCCTTTCATATTTTGACCTTACCCTTTCCCAATCACCTCCCACTCAAGGCAGCCAATACGCACAGCATAATTTTCACTAGAGGTTGTTTGCCTACCACGTGCTTTCACTACTGGTGTCCACCAGGCCTCGGTTCTAGGCCCTCTTTTCTTTCTACACCAAGTCACTCGGCTCTGTCATATCCTCACATGGTCTCTCCTATCATTGCTATGCGGATGACACAACTTCTCTTCTCCTTACCCCCCTTCTTACACCCAGGTGGCGACGCAGTGACTCGTTCATGCTCTAAAACATCCGTAGAGTACGACCTTTCCTCACACAGGAATCGGCGCAGGTCCTAACCCAGGCACTTGTCATCTCTTGTCTAGATCAGGGTTTCCCAAATTGGGTGCACATTTAGTTTTTTGCCTAGCACTACACAGCTGATTCAAATAACCAAAGCTTGCTAGGGCAAAAACCAAAACGAGCACCCAGGGTCTACACTAGTGCAACTCTGTTGGCTTGGCTCCCCACTTGTGCCATCAAAACCCTGCAACTTATCCAGAATGCCGCAGCCCGCCTGGTGTTCAACCTTCAAAGTTCTCCCAGGTCACCCCCACTCCTCCGCACACGCTACTGGCTTCCAGTCGAAGCTTGCATCATCTTCAAGACCCTGGTGCACCTCCTTACCTTCAGGCTATGCTCAAACCCTACATCCCAACCCGAGCACTCCATTCCGCCACCTCTGGTCTCTTGGCCCTCCCACCCCTATGAGTTAATCTGGCTTTGAATCTGCAACAGAGCAGGTCAACAAGTTAGTTCTGAATTGCTTTAATACAGCATTGCATTCTGACACCATGAATTTAAATAGATTTCACCTCGTTCATATAGTTGGCGGAATTTATAAGGGATTCAATATAGACCACTGGCTGAAGGAGAAGAGGATCTGCTACAAATAAGGGTATGTTGCTAATATCATCTAGGTAGGTAGCATGTTAGCTTCTTTGCAAAAAACAAGCCTAGTATTCATGGCACATTGTAAATATGACTGCTACTAGGATAGTTTTCAGTACAAGACAATACCAAATGCATAAATATGCCAATAAATATTAGTTAAGTAAAATATGGAAGAGTAAATACAAATCTTGAATACATCTTTCGTTTTGGATCAAGGTTGCTAGTAGCTAGCTAACAGCAAAGGTGTCAGCAAGAGATGGTGTGCAGGCGATTGCAGGGATTTGTAGTCTTGCATGATGTCTACTTTGATGCTAATTAGCATTTTCGAATCAAAGTAAATGGCGCTGAATATATTGATAAAAGTCAACTTGTCCAAGAGATATTTTCACGGTTTTCAAAACGTCACACCAGGGAAAGCCTACATGAAACACAGACCTTGTTTGAAGTGGTTCTAAATTCCCCTATGTGAAAAATGATTGGTGAAAAAACAATTGGAACCATTTCTGTGTTTGATTGCTAGGTTTTATGGGTATTATGACGCGTCCAAAGTGGGGCTCTATTTGGTGGGTGCTTATGTTTGTCTTATGCACTATGATACAGCTCAGTTATGTCAGCCCTGGAGGCTTCATGTAGAATCCTAAAAAGAAATGTTTATTTGTCACATGCTCCGAATACAACAGGTGTAGACTTTCCCGTGAAATGCACGAGTCCTTTTCAAACAATGCAGAATTGCTCTCACAATGCCATCCAAATCATAAAGTCAAATCGCTTTACATATCGGATAACGTAGGGAAACTTGTGGTTTACAGCAGCAGCAGGGCTGTAATGTAATTGGGGTCAACTTGTTTTGCATACTATAAATGTTTATACAGCAAATACAACCCTGTCATATCATTTACGCCCTGATGAATGGTATCACTTCAGCAATGATGCATCATTGACTCCGACATTTAAAGCCATCACATAATTTACCAATCCCAATAATTGAAGATTTCAAGCATCCATCCACTTAATGAAATGATGGGAAGGTGTGTGTATGGAGAAAGAATGGTTTAATGCTACTGTACCCAACAAAAGCAGTTTAAGTTCCCTCCTCGCGTCTCGCTTGTCTCGGCGGAGCTGCTTATCGATCTCGGCGTTGATTCGTTTGGACTCCTTCGCCTCCTCGGTCAGGCAACAAGCCATCATGGATTCTAAAGTCATCACAGCAGTATTTAAAAGCCCGACTTGAATGGGGCGCCCACACCTCACACTTAATAGCAAATAACTGTCCCAATCCCCTTTGAAAATCTGAATGGACAGTCCAAGGGTAAAAATAAATAAATTAGTGGTGTGTACGCAACAAATGTAGCCAGCTAGCTACGAAGTTTGGCCTCTTGACGAAGTTTGGCCTCTTGAAGACGCCTGTGCGCGAGCTAGCATTGGGCAACTACACCAAATATGACAGCTTGCAAGTTTCTAATCAAGACAGATACAGCTAGCTAATAGGGCCCAGCTAAACTCGATAGTACCTAGCCAGCGACAATAGCTGAATTTGCTAGCTAGCTCTTCAGTCAACAGGATAGTTAGTTAGCTAACTATTTTTGCTTTTCTGTCCAAAAATGACCAATATCTTTCTAACCAAATGTCGTAGTTGTTCTCTAGCAACGCCTCTCCCAACGCATCTAAATTGCCGTGTGCTTACCAACCCAGGTCCCGGAGACAACGCGACAAACTTGGCTGCCACATCTGTACAGTCTCTCCTGCTATGCCTAGCCGCCCCAGAACCAAGACCATAAAACGTCCGAGTAGTGACAAAGAGCGTATGTGAAACTGTCCATCAGCTAGCTAACTAAATCGCTAACTAGCTGTCAAACGGCAAAACACGACGAATATAAAAAATTATAGCCGCAAGTAATACTCTGAAAAAACACCCCTTCGCTTTATCTAGCTAGGATAACAAACTACTGTACTGTAGCTAGCTAGTGTTGTATTTGCTAGCTGTGACCACCTAGCTAACTAGTATGGCTAACGTTAGACTGCTGGCTAAAATTGATAGCTAGGCAGGCTAGCTAGCCATATATGACACTTAGTTAGCTAAAACTCCCAATTTGGCTAACGTCCTTCATTGTGGTATCATCCTCCAAAAATGTAGGTAGATTCAAACAATCAAAAATTTATAAAACGCTAGCTGACAGCAAAAGGGGCATTGCCTTGTCTGTTTCGTGCGTTTATCGCCCTTTTAAAATGTTTTCCTGATGATCGCGCGTCAATCTGGGTGTGATATACACTCACTACCTTTTTGCTGGCGACACTTGGGGGAAAAAGTCACTGACAGAGCGAAAGCAAATCAAAACAGAGAATGAGGGTGGTTAATCACAACTGAATGGGTGGGGTTTAAACGCTGTCTGTGCGGGCTGGTTTAAAAACTGGCAAGTTTGTTAGAGAAACCGACAAACCATAGACTTAGGTAGACATCGCATTTCTGTCCCATTATGACATCTGTGAGAGCACTGGCAGCGCCAGAGAGATAGAGGCAAGCAAGAGGGTCCACTCGCTCCCGCTGTCCACGCGGGAATACAGCTATAAGCAGACTGCCTGCCTTCCAGCCTTTGGGACAACGACTCCCATTGTTAGGCCAGTGACCATCTCGTCATTATATACAGTATCTCTGGCAGCGCCATTGAGGCCATCTCATTTTACATTTTAGTCATTTAGCAGACGCTCTTATCCAGAGCGATTTACAGGAGCAATTAGGGTTAAGTGCCTTGCTCAAGGGCACAGACAGATTTTTCACCTAGTCGGCTCTGGGATTAGAACCAGCGACCTTTCGGTTACTGGCACAACGCTCTTAACCACTAAGCTACCTGTTACCTAAGCTACCTGAAGTAGCCAATTTTCTTCTTTGAGTTGGCAAACCAACTGAAAGGGTGCATAATGCCACCTGGAGTGTGTTGTTTGAACAGGTATAACGCCAAGGTTGGCGCCACCTGCAGTTATGGAATGTTTTACTGCCACCTGCAGTTATGGAATGTTTGCTCACGAGTGTAATTCATTGGCTGATCCCTCCTGGTGATCTGGATGGAATTATGTGATCCTTCCTAAACCCATAGGAAGTCCCACCCAGTTGACTACTTAAAAATAGTGAAAGTCCTCAATCGGTTTTTGGTACTAGAGCCCTCTATCTATCTCTATGCGACAAAATATATTTCCTTTCTAGGCGTGTCAACCACAGATCCAGAAATTTGACTGGATGGACAACACCCAACTTTTGTCAAACGTCTATAGCTAGCCTACTCAGCTGTTGCAAAAGTAGCCCACAAATGTTGCAACTTTATGGTTGGTACAATTCAACACCTGAGGAAGACAGATATGCATTGCTAACATTTTATAGAGAATTAAAGGTATAATACATATTGGTTTCCTTACCATGTAGGCCTAAGCACTCTATGGACAATGTAAGACAGCAATGCTTTGTTTTTGTTTACCGGGCCACTGTTTCCAAATGCTGCCCAAAACCAATGCGAGTAAGTTTTTCGCATTTCATGTCCAAATCTTCTTAAAGTGACTGAAATTGGTTGTCTAGCTCAATGAAGTTGCTTCATTGATGATTTGGACATGGAGTGTGGAATCAAAGCATGGATTGCTGTCGTACCTTGTCCACAGATTGCCTACAGGGTGTAAGGAAAGCAATACGTCCTTTTGTAATTTGGGTGAGCTATCCCTTTCATCAGAATTATTTTTCTAATTCTCATCTGCTATCTATTTGCAGTTCTCTACTGTATGTTTGTTTGGACTATCTGCATTGACGCTATCTTGCAGTTACTATGCATACTCACAAGACTATATATACTGTACACACTCACTCACTCACACACACTACACTGACACTCTCTCATAAAACCCACACACATTCACATACACTACATACACACACACATAACACACACAATCATACCGACACAACACACACACACTTTCAAACTCATCATATGCTTCTGTTACTCTGTTCTTTATTCTTACTCTTATTATTATCTATTCTGATGACTAGTCACTTTACCCTGCCTTTATGTATATATCTACATCAAATACCTCGTACCCCTGCACATTGATCTGGTACTGGTATTCCCTGTATATAGCTTAATTCTTGTGTATTTTATTCCTGTTGTGTTACTATTATTTTAAAACTCTGCATCGTTGGGAAGGGCTCATAAGCAAGCATTTCACATTAAAGTCTACATCAGTTGTATTCGGCGCATGTGACAAATAACATTTTATTTTATTTGATCAGTTTGAAATAATTGTTTTATTTTTGGAAAATATTGGGCTTGGCATTCAGGTAGGCAATATTCCCGACTCAGCCAGGACTGTGATGTCCATGTCTGGATATAATCACATGATGATAATGGCTTATAAATAGGCCAATCCTAATTCTGTTGTGTATTTATTTATGTTCAGTACAGTAGCCTAAAAAAAACTTGGTGCTCTACAGACTACTATATGCTGGTGGTGTATCAATATCGCAACCTTTTGTGATGAAGTTAGATTTTCAGTTCACCTTCTTCTTCTTCTTCTTCTTACACTGAACAACAATGTAAACGCAACAATTTCAAAGATTTTACTGAATTACAGTTCATATAAGGAATTCAGTCAACTGAAATAAATTCATTAGGCCCTAATCTATGGATTTCACATGATTGGGAATATAGATATGCATCTGTTTGTCACAGATACCTTAAAAAAAAAAGTAGGGGCGTGGATCAGAAAACCAGTCAGTATCAGGTGTGACCACCATTTGCCTCATACACGTCGATCCAGATTATCTCAAACATGCTCAATGGGTGGTGACATGTCTGAGGAGTATGCAGGCCATGGAAAAAAGGGGACATTTTCAGCTTTCAGGAATTGTGTACAGATCCTTGCGACATGGGGCAGTGCATTACCATGCTGAAACATGAGGTGATGGCGGCGGATGAAAGGCACGACAATGGGCCTGAGGATCTCGTCACGGTATCTCTGTGCATTCAAATGCAATTGTGTTCGTTGTCCGTAGCTTATGCCTGCCCATACCATAACCCCACCGCCACCATGGGGCACTCTGTTCACAACTTTGACATCAGCAAACCGCTACCCACACAACGGCAGTAAATCTGTCTGCCATCTGCCCGGTACAGTTGAAACCGGGATTCATCCGTTGACATACTGCCAAATCTTCTAAAATGACATTGGAGGCGGTTTATGGCAAATTTTCTGGCAACAGCTCTGGTGGACATTCCTGCAGTCAGCATGCCAGTTGCACGCTCCCTCAAAACTTGAGACATCTGTGGCATTGTGTTGTGTGACAAAACTGCACATTTTAGAGTGGCCTTTTATTGTCCCCAGCACAAGGCGCACCAGTGTAATGATCATGCTGTTTAATCAGCTTATTGATATGCCACACCTGTCAGGTGGATGGATTATCTTGGCAAAGGACAAATGCTCACTAACAGGGATGTAAACAAATTTGTGCACAAAATTTGAGAGAAAATACATTTTTTGTGTGTATGAAATATGTATGGGGATCTTTTATTTCAACTCATGGAACATCAGACCAACACTTTACATGTTGCGTTTATATTTTTGTTCAGTATACTTTCTTTATCCATATGTTCAGATCCTTCTGACTCATTATTACTGATAATAATGGCACTCAAAACCGTATGACACCAGTGCCACTCAGTCTCCATTGCTATATTGTGTGGGAGGCAAAATAGTTATAATGGCCCTCTGATGATAGCACTGACGAACTATTGCAACTATGGGCTGGCTATGGCCCTAGTACTGCAGAGAAGTATCAATACTGTGACTGCTGTATGGCTCAGTTCCACTGAATTAATTGACATTCTGTACATTATTAGGGTATCGTGCTTCTCACGTATACATGTATTATGTATTACATCTGCAAACTTGTTTGAAACCATAATGAAAGTGAAAGCAATAGTTTGGATTCCAGGCACAGCCATGCATACAGAATACAAACACAGAGCAAATGGTACTGTACTTGATGTAGCAACGTGCATTATTGATTGATTGATTTCAGTGTGTGTCACACACACACATGCCCATTAGCCTTATTTGACAACAATCCTCTTACTTCTTTGCAGTGTAGAATTTACTAATTGAGCTGATTGGTGAAATGGAGCAATGCACAGTCACCACTGCTGTAGGCCAATAAAGTTGAGGCAGGTGTGACACCATGTGGACAATGAAGGTAGTTGCAAGTTCTGAGCTCTACTTTACTTCATAGATGCATCCTTCTATTCTAACAGACAGAGAGAGGGTGAGTGCTTGGTTTCCACCATTTTGCCTTTATTTAACTGATAGTGTTAGTTCACTGATAACCTTAAAGAGGCAATCTGCATTTGCTACATCCATTTTGGGACTTTGAAATTAATGATATGTACCCATTGATTCTAGAAGAATATAACAGTATGAGCTTAGTTCAACTGTTGTATTCCATCAGAAACCAAAATATAAGCTTGTCTTATCCCAATGTTTGTAAGCAAAGCAAATGTAAACAAACACTATATAGCCTCAAAACATGGTTAAAACTATAATTTTGATAACATGGATGGTAAGTCCTTACAAGCACAGCTCTGTCTATTAATTTTAAGTTGTTACATTTCTCCAGCCCCATCCCTCAGCTTTTTACTGAAACAGGGGCAGGGAGGACGCTTTCTTATTGTTTCAAATGCTGATTGCCGCTTTAAAGGCCAAGTGCAATCAAAAACGTGATTTGCCTGTTTTATATATATTTCCATACTATGAGGTTCGAATAATACTGTGAAATTGTGAAAATTATGATAATGCCCTTTTAGTGTAAGAGCAGTTTGAAAAGACCGCCTAGATTTCAGCCTGTTTTTGTGGGAAGGAGTTGTGGCCTGCCTGGTGACATCACCAGGCGGTAAATTAGTTAATAGACCAATAACAAAGAGCGTTTCAAACCCTGCTGCCAATAACAGCTAGTTTTCAATTTCCCCCTCGCCACTCAGACCACTCCCAGACAGTCTTCGCAAAATTCTTGCTTGAGAAATGTTTGTTTCTTTTTGACCATTTAAATTTAAAACAATCACAGTAAGGTACTTAATTGTTACCCAGAAATGATTTGATATTGAGATACAAACGGCCGTATTGGACTTTTAAAGAAGTAGCCTTGCTTCTTCCCACTACTTTCTGAAAGCATGATTTGCTGAACTATCACATACACTCTGTAACGTATATGCTAGGAGTCAGGAAGCAGCTGCAGAAGGTGAGTTTAATAATGAGAATAAGCAGATAAACAAAACAGGAGAAGTGTACTGAATGTGAACAAAACCAATACTGCCTGAAGACTGAGGCTACTGAGGGCTAAATAAAGGGGAAGTAATCAAGGTAATGATGAAGTCCAAGTGTGCATTACAATGGGGTGCAGGTGTGCTTAATGATGGTTGCCAGGTGTGCGTAATGTGGGTTGCCAGGACCGGTGGTTAGTAGACCGGCAAAGTCGAGCGCCGGAGAGAGGGAACGGGAGTAGGCGTGACACACTCAACGGACAGTTTATTAGGTACACACATCTAGTACCGGGTTGGACCCCTCTGCCTCCAGAACAGCCTGAATTCTTTGGGCATTCTACAAGGTGTCTGAAATGTTCCACAGGGATGTTGGTCCATCCTGGTGCGATGGCATCACGCAGTTGCTTTGGGATGACAGCAGTACATTCATGCTGCGAACAGCCCGTTCCATCTCATCCCAAATATGCTCTATTAGGTTGAGGTCTGGGGACTGCGCAGGTCACTTAAGTAAACTGAACTCGCTGTCATGTCCCAGGTGATGTTTTTCCACTCTTCAATTGTCCAATGTTGGTGATCACATACCCACTTGAGTCACTTCTTCTTGTTTTTAGCTGATAGGAGTGGAACCCGGTGTGATCGTCTGCTGCAATAGCCCACCCGTGACAAGGATCGACGAGTTGTGCGTTCGAGGTTCCGTTCTGCACACCACTGTTGGATGCGCCATTACTTGCTTGTTTGTGGCCCGCCTGTTACCTTGCACGGTTCTTGCCATTCTCGAACAGCCCGTTCCATCTCATCCCAAATATGCTCTACACGATTCTTGCCATTCTGCGAACAGCCCGTTCCATCTCATCCCAAATATGCTCTATTAGGTTGAGGTCTGGGGACTGCGCAGGTCACTTAAGTAAACTGAACTCGCTGTCATGTCCCAGGTGATGTTTTTCCACTCTTCAATTGTCCAATGTTGGTGATCACATACCCACTTGAGTCACTTCTTCTTGTTTTTAGCTGATAGGAGTGGAACCCGGTGTGATCGTCTGCTGCAATAGCCCACCCGTGACAAGGATCGACGAGTTGTGCGTTCGAGGTGCCGTTCTGCACACCACTGTTGGATGCGCCATTACTTGCTTGTTTGTGGCCCGCCTGTTAGCTTGCACGATTCTTGCCATTCTCCTTCGACCTCTCTCATCAATTAGCTGGTTTCGCCCACAGGACTTTCACTGACTGGATGTTTTTTGTTTGTCGCACCATTCTCTGTAAACCCTTTTAGTGTAAGAGCACTTTTGTGCGTGAAAAGCCCAGGAGGGAGGACGTTTCTGAGATACTGGATCCGGCGCGCCTGGCAACAACGATCATACCATGCTCAAAGTCTCTTAGGTCACTTGTTTTGCCCATTCTAACATTCAATTGAACAGTAACTGAATGCCTCAATGCCTGTTTGCCAGCTTTATATAGCAAGCCACGACCATGTGACTCACTGTCTATAGTAGCGATCAATTTTCATGAATGGGGTAGTGTACCCAAAACTGTCCGGTGAGTGTATGTTCAAACATTATTACATTTGAAATGAAAATGCAAATATCCATTTAAAATCCATGAATGCATCTTTATTGTTTTCACAAAATAAATGCCTTGACGTAAGTCACGTAATCTAATTATGTAGTCATCAATCTCCTCACATGTTATTGTAGTCTGTGTGAGTGGACTCCACTCAATACACAGGGCGGGGCAGAGGGCAACAAAGCAAAGTTGAACCACAGATAATCAGGTGCAGTAGTAGGGTAGGGTAGGGCGCTATGCAATAGCAACATAGATTGCAGACAGAGGCAGGTGCAAAATCCATGAAATTGAAATACCAGATTATAATTGTTCTGTGATAAATCCTTTATAATGCCTTGTTTTATGGGACATATTGGCTACCTCATTCCATTTTCCACAGATAGGGAGGATAGGTTGGGTAGCTCCCCTAGGCAGTAGCTCATACTGCCTGAGCTGAGTTCCCTCTTGCAGTTGCTTCTTCCATGCACTCATCCCTGCCTTTGGGTTATCACAATTGGCTCATCATTTCTCATATTAGGCAGAAAGAAGGGGACTTTCCTGTTACCGTCAGTCCCCACCCCCTCACCATATCTCTCTTTCTCCCCCTCCCTTTCTCAGCAGTGGCTCACCTCACCTTGTTCCCATGGCAATGTTGAGCTCAGGCAATCCTAATATCTGAGACCTAGTGAAGAGTGCACGAAATCCCTGAGTAAAACCGGTTCTGCCTGCTGAGACAAAAGATTGACATACAGAAAGTTAGAAGGAGAGGAGTGACAAATAAACTACCTGTTGTGCCATTCATCTTACACCAAAAACACCTTTAGAATGACTAATCTATGTCTATTGACACTTATGAAAGATTAGTTTGGCATAGGAAAATGATGAGTAACTTACTCCATAACAAAGTCTGAAAGGATGTCTATACGTCCCTGACAGATAGGGAAGGGACTTTTTCCATTCACTTTATACATTTAAAATTCTCATGGGACTGTGGCAGGCTGATAGAGGGATATTGGCCCTCCTGTAGCTCAGTTGGTAGAGTATGGTGCTTGCAACACAAGGGTTGTGGGTTCGATTCCCACGGGGGGCCAGTATGAAAAATGTATGCACTCACTAATTGTAAGTCGCTCTGGATAAGAGTGTCTGCTAAGTGACTAAAATGTCAATTGGATAACACACAAAAAAAAAAAAAAAAAAATGAACCTCAGTCGAAACTTTATCTGCAGTGAGGTAGTCCATGTCACTCAAGGCGCATTCCATTGACTGAGAGGTGTTTTCACCAAACGACATACCCTGCATATTCTACCGAACACGTAGTAGACTTAAACAAGGATCTGCTTATGTTTGAGACTAAATGTTATTGAAACTGGGAAATACTCTGCTGTGCTTCAACGAAACGATCGTACAGTTAAACAAAATATTATAGGAACACTGGGAGAATGGATCGCGCACAACGAAAGTCTGATGTATCTGCTTTACAATGGGTGTGACATCTTGAAGGTAAATCATTTTTGATTAAAAAAAATACTACTTATTTGTTTTTAATAACTTCTTTGTTTGTTCGTGACCGGAATTGTCATAGGTTTTCTGACAGGAAAGTCCCCTAATTGGGCTTTAATTACCATAATAAAAAAGGCTATCAAAAAGTTGAGTAAAATAATTCTGTGTCACCCATTTCTGTTTTTGACACTCATTTGGGTTTCAATGATATAAAGACCAGCAAAATGTGTCGGTGCAATTATTGCACATTATGCAATGATCGCGTTTTTGATTCTGAAAAACATAAAAAATACCTACTTTAAAAACATAGGCTAGTTATAAAAAAACGTTCTGAGAATTACAGTATTGCTAAGCATGAGAAGTATATTATACTAATTTATAAACAATTCTCCTACCTATTTTAGTGAGTTCGACATGGCGTGCTGGAAATGGTGCCGTCGGACCTGCGTTTGTTGCCTGGACGATGAAGAGAGGAGGACCATCGCTATTGACAAGGAGATTCAGAGGATTCTCCGACAGCAGAAGAAGAGAGAACGCAAAGAAATCAAAGTTCTTTTACTCGGTCAGTAGCTCCATCTTCTCTCTTCCGACTTGAAATACATTAGGCTATGTTTATTATAGCATATACACAAGGGCCATTGTTCATTGCTGCCATTACAAAAAAAGGGTTTTCTTCCTTCACTCTTAGGTTTAATAACGTATTGTTATTGAATAACGACAGACCAAAAGCCATATGAAATGTAAGCCTTCTGAAAGTGTCCAGAATGGGCAATGACTTCGACTTTTCATCCATTTAAACCAACAATGAGAACAAAAAAATGATTCATTCAACAAAAACAAAGATCTTTGAGAAAGAGGCAAAGCCAAAAAAAAACATTCATATTTTGAGAAACATGCAATGCCATTTATTATTTGAGGACACCTGGACTGGGAGTGTAAAATAAACTTAGTGGGTGAGGAATGCATGAGGTATACACCTCTCTAAGTCTAGGGCCTATTTTATGTAATTACTAAGGAAAGACAAATATGTTAAGCATGTGTTGACATGTTAACATTTGAAGAATGAGAGAGATGGGGTCATGAAATACTTACAAAGTAGGCTACTCTGTGAAATAAAAACTCAATCATTTGATGAAAGGGAAATCAAAGGCGGTAAAATGTTTTGAGATTTTTGGTTCCAATGGATGATCTCTGTATGTGTAGTTCCCACCGTAAAGCATACAGGAGGAGGTGTTATGGTGTGGGGATGATTTGCTGGTGACACTGTCTGTGAATTCAAGGCACACTTAACCAGCATGGCTACCACAGCATTCTGCAGTGATACGCCATCCCATCTGGTTTGGGCTTAGTGGGACTATCTTTTGTTTTTCAACACGACAATGACCCAACACACCTCCAGGCTGTGTAAGGGATATTTTACCAAGAAGGAGAGTGATGGAGGTTTGTCACTAGGCAGATGGCTGGTATCGCTTGAAAGCATGTGTGAGGTTTTGATGAGTTGCCGAATGCGAATGTTAATTGTGTAATGATGTCTCTGACTCTTCAGCGGATCAACACTTATTGTAACATTGCATTGTTTAATAAAAATTAAAAAAACATCCTTTGAGAAGTGTTCTCCTTTCTGACTCTCCTCTGGGCTATGTGTCCTCAGGCACAGGGGAGAGTGGGAAAACCACCTTCATCAGACAGATGAGGATCATCCATGGAAGTGGCTTCTCTGAGGAGGAAAGACGGGACTTCACCAAGCTCATCTACCAGAACATCTTCACGGCTGTGAAAGCTATGACCCAGGCCATGACCACCCTCAGATTGCCCTATGCCTACCCAGAGAATGAGGTCAGGGTCTGGTGGCATACCGTACATACTGTTCAATCAAACTGACCTTTAACCATTAGTGAAAGGCACCCTCTGTAGCATCTATTTACAAAACACATTATACACAAAACACATTATACACATGCTGTTTCTGTGTTTTTGATTTGAGAGGCTTTCACTGATTTTTCTTTGACGCCTGTGGATCAGACATTAAAACCAATTAAAGCCCCTCTATCTACCCTCAGATGAATGCCAGGTGTGTGCAGGATGTGGACACAGTGCAGGTCACCCAGCTGGACCGTGGCTATGTGGACGCCATCTGCCGTCTCTGGGCCGACCCAGGCCTCCGTGTCTGCTACAGCCGCCGCAGCGAGTATCAGCTGCTGGACTCCACAGAGTAGTGAGTTCTCTCTCTCTCTCTCTCTCTCTCTCTCTCTCTCTCTCTCTCTCTCTCTCTCTCTCTCTCTCTCTCTCTCTCTCTCTCTCTCTCTCTCTCTCTCTGTCTGTCTGTCTGTCTCTCTCTGTCTCTTTGTCTCTGGCTCTCTCTCTGTCTGTGTGTGTGTGTGTGGGACATATTTACTAAGCATTTGCAAAGATTGCACCTGTTTTTTCAGTAGATGTTTTTTGCTTCCTTGGTAAAATGTAAGTATGTAAATATAAACTTGTATACTTGAATAATCAAAAACAATTAAATATAAATGTAAGTTTCATTTACAACACAGTGTCCTTCATTGTATACTGTCCTTATCAACTGCAGAATCCATAATGTCCATTGGAGGGGGCTAGTTGACAAATAAATACACATCAAGATCTCAGCCATGTTGAAATGACATTTCCACAAACAACCATCTTGTCAGGCACCATTCATTTGATTTCATGTTATAAAATACACAGCCACAATGCAGATTGTTTCTCACTCTCCACCCATTATTGAAAGCTACCCGATAGTAAAGTTTAGTTTCCTTTTAGAATGAATTTGCTAATTAAGTTGAAATGGAATACATTGATACAGACAAAGTCAACAAGTTGACATCAGAGTAGCTAATGCATCACATTATGAGAAAATGAATGGAAAGGACTCATCTCAATCACTGCAATACTGTTGGACTGCCATGTGTTCCTGACGTATCTGTCCGTACCTGTCCTCTCTCTCCTTCTCTCTGATCTCTCAGTATTTACTCAGCTAGCTCTGCGTCATTATAGCAGCATAATAAGAAACATGCACATAGTCAGTCAACATCCAATTAATGACAGGGTGTATCAACAAAAGCCATGAAAACAATCATCCCAACACAGTGGTAAAGACTCCATGTCCCTTTGTCTAATTTCCAAGCTCAATTCGAAACTAAATTTGTGTTGATTGTTGTTGTATACAGTTAATATTACATGTCTCATGTACAGAACATGACAGATAGAATGAACTTGCGACCACCATTGTCATTACCACGGGAAATATAATTACAGTGGGGGAAAAAAGTATTTAGTCAGCCACCAATTGTGCAAGTTCTCCCACTTAAAAAGATGAGAGAGGCCTATAATTTTCATCATAGGTACACGTCAACTATGACAGACAAATTGAGGAAAAAAAATCCAGAAAATCACATTGTAGGATTTTTTATGAATTTATTTGCAAATTATGGTGGAAAATAAGTATTTGGTCACCTACAAACAAGCAAGATTTCTGGCTCTCACAGACCTGTAACTTCTTCTTTAAGAGGCTCCTCTGTCCTCCACTCATTACCTGTATTAATGGCACCTGTTTGAACTGGTTATCAGTATAAAATACACCTGTCCACAACCTCAAACAGTCACACTCCAAACTCCACTATGGCCAAGACCAAAGAGCTGTCAAAGGACACCAGAAACAAAATTGTAGACCTGCACCAGGCTGGGAAGACTGAATCTGCAATAGGTAAGCAGCTTGGTTTGAAGAAATCAACTGTGGGAGCAATTATTAGGAAATGGAAGACATACAAGACCACTGATAATCTCCCTCGATCTGGGGCTCCACCTAAGATCTCACCCCGTGGGGTCAAAATGATCACAAGAACGGTGAGCAAAAATCCCAGAACCACACGGGGGGGACCTAGTGAATGACCTGCAGAGAGCTGGGACCAAAGTAACAAAGCCTACCATCAGTAACACACTACGCCGCCAGGGACTCAAATCCTGCAGTGCCAGACGTGTCCCCCTGCTTAAGCCAGTACATGTCCAGGCCCGTCTGAAGTTTGCTAGAGTGCATTTGGATGATCCAGAAGAGGATTGGGAGAATGTCATATGGTCAGATGAAACCAAAATAGAACTTTTTGGTAAAAACTCAACTCGTCGTGTTTGGAGGACAAAGAATGCTGAGTTGCATCCAAAGAACACCATACCTACTGTGAAGCATGGGGGTGGAAACATCATGCTTTGGGGCTGTTTTTCTGCAAAGGAACCAGGACGACTGATCCGTGTAAAGGAAAGAATGAATGGGGCCATGTATCGTGAGATTTTGAGTGAAAACCTCCTTCCATCAGCAAGGGCATTGAAGATGAAACGTGGCTGGGTCTTTCAGCATGACAATGATCCCAAACACACCACCCGGGAAACGAAGGAGTGGCTTCGTAAGAAGCATTTCAAGGTCCTGGAGTGGCCTAGCCAGTCTCCAGATCTCAACCCCATAGAAAATCTTTGGAGGGAGTTGAAAGTCCGTGTTGCCCAGCGACAGCCCCAAAACATCACTGCTCTAGAGGAGATCTGCATGGAGGAATGGGCCAAAATACCAGCAACAGTGTGTGAAAACCTTGTGAAGACTTACAGAAAACATTTGACCTGTGTCATTGCCAACAAAGGGTATATAACAAAGTATTGAGAAACTTTTGTTATTGACCAAATACTTATTTTCCACCATCATTTGCAAATAAATTCATTAAAAATCCTACAATGTGATTTTCTGGATTTTTTTTTCTCATTTTGTTTGTCATAGTTGACTTGAACCTATGATGAAAATTACAGGCCTCTCTCATCTTTTTAAGTGGGAGAACTTGAACAATTGGTGGCTGACTAAATACTTTTTTCCCCCACTGTATATCACATTTTTCTCTCACTCTCTCTCTTTCTCTCACTGTTTTTTGCTCTCTCTTTTTACCTCTCTCTCTCTTTCTGTCTTTCTGTCCTTTTCAGTTACATGACCAATCTGGACCGCATATCTGCCCCAGACTACATCCCCACAGCGCAGGACGTGCTGCGGGTTCGATTCCCCACCACTGGCATCCATGACTACTCCTTCACCGTGAAGACCATCACACTCAGGTGGCCACACTCTCACTCATATCACTCAGATCACTCACCCTGGACTCACCCAGATGTCAAGGGAACTAATGGAACACCATAGCTGCTGATGAAATTGTGGACTACATAGAGCTGGGAAATATAGACAAAAAGTCATATCACGATATATTGACCCATTTTGCTCAATAATGATAAATCCAATGGTAAATATATACAGTGCATTCAGAAAGTATTCAGACCCCTTGACTTTTTCCACATTTTGTTACGTTACAGCCTTATTCTAAAATGGATTAAATGGTTTTTTCCCTCATCAATCTACACACAATACCCCATAAAGACAAAGCAAAAACAGGTTTTTAGACATGTTTGCAAATGTATATATATATTTTTAAAAAATCACATTTACATAAGTATTCAGACCCTTTACTCAGTACTTTGTTGAAGCACCTTTGGCAGCGATTACAGCCTTGAGTCTTCTTGGGTATGACGCTACAAGCTTGGCACACCTACATTTGGGGAGTTTCTCCCGTTCTTCTCTGCAGATCCTCTGAAGCTCTTTCAGGTTGGATGGGGAGCATCGCTGCACAGCTATTTTCAGGTCTCTCCAGTGATTTTCAGGTCTCTCTTCAGCTCTCTCCTCGTCTGACCATGTGTTTTCGCATACCCCAAGAGCATCTGGTCAGCGGGGTGGTGGCACAGGAATCCTCATCTCTCCCAAGTGGACATTCTCTCTTTTTCCCCTGACCCATCTGTCTATCTCCTCATTTGAATTCCATGCTGTCACAGTCACTAGCCCATTCAAGCTTAACATCCTTGTCATTTATAGCCCTCCATGAACTCTCCCTTGGAGAGTTATAATAATAATAATATGCCATTTAGCAGACGCTTTTATCCAAAGCGACTTACAGTCATGCGTGCATACATGAGTTCATCAATGAGCTTGACGCCTTGATAAGTTCCTTTCCTGAGGATGGCTCACCCCTCACAGTTCTGGGTGACTTTAACCTCCCTACGTCTACCTTTGACTCATTTCTCTCTGCCTCCTTCTTTCCACTCCTCTCCTCTTTTGACCTCACCCCTCTCACCGTCCCCCTACTCACAAGGCAGGCAATACGCTTGACCTCATCTTTACTAGATGCTGTTCTTCTACTAATCTCACTGCAACTCCCCTCCATGTCTCCGACCACTACTTTGTATCCTTTTCTCTCTCGCTCTCCTCCAACACTACTCACTCTGCCCCTACTCAGATGGTAATGCGCCGTCACAACCTTCGCTCTCTCCCGCTACACTCTCCTCTTCCATCCTATCATCTCTTCCATCTGCTCAATCCTTCTCCCTCCAATCTCCTGATTCTGCCTCTCCTCCCTTTCTGCATCCTTTGACTCTCTATGTCCCCTATCCTCCCGGCCGGCTCGGTCCTCCCCTCCTGCTCCGTGGCTTGACGACGCATTGCGAACTCACAGAACAGGGCTCCGGGCAGCCGAGCGGAAATGGAGGAAAACTAGACTCCCTGTGGACCTGGCATCTTTTCACTCCCTCCTCTCTACATTTTCTTCCTCTGTTTCTGCTGCTAAAGCCACTTTCTACCACTCTAAATTCCAAGCATCTGCCTCTAACCCTAGGAAGCTCTTTGCCGCCTTCTCCTCCCTGCTGAATCCTCCTCCTCCTCCCCCTCCCTCCTCCCTCTCTGTGGATGACTTCGTCAACCATTTTGAAAAGAAGGTTGACGACATCCGATCCTCGTTTGTTAAGTCAAATGACACTGCTGGTCCTGCTCACACTGCCCTACCCTATGCTTAGACTTCTTTCTCCCCTCTCTCTCCAGATGAAATCTTGCGACTTGTGACGGCCGGCCGCCCAACAACCTGCCCGTTTGACCCTATCCCCTCCTCTCTTCTCCAGACCATCTCCGTTGACCTTCTCCCTTACCTCACCTCGCTCATCAACTCATCCTTGACCACTGGCTATGTCCCTTCCGTCTTCAAGAGAGCGAGAGTTGCACCCCTTCTCAAAAAACCTACACTCGATCCCTCCGATGTCAACAACTACAGACCAGTATCCCTTCTTTCTTTTCTCTCCAAAACTCTTGAGCGTGCCGTCTTTAGCCAACTCTCTTGCTATCTCTCTCAGAATGACCTTCTTGATCCAAACCAGTCAGGTTTCAAGACTGGTCATTCAACTGAGACTGCTCTTCTCTGTGTCACGGAGGCTCTCCGCACTGCTAAAGCTAACTCTCTCTCCTCTGTTCTTGTCCTTCTAGACCTGTCTGCTGCCTTTGATACTGTTAACCATCAGATCCTCCTCTCCACCCTCTCCGAGTTGGGCATCTCTGGCGCGGCTCACTCTTGGATTGCGTCCTACCTGACCGGTCGCTCCTACCAATTGGCGTGGCGAGAATCTGTCTCCGCACCACGTGCTCTCACCACTGGTGTCCCCCAGGGCTCAGTTCTAGGCCCTCTCCTATTCTCTCTATGTCACGATCGTCGTAGGGAATAGACCAAGGCGCAGCGTGATGAACGAACATGTTTATTTACCTTTAGTGATAAATACTGACAATGAACAAAACAACAAACGACTCGTAACGTCCTAGGTAACATAGACCAACACGGAACAAGAACCCACAAACACAAAGGGAAAAACAGACAGTTTAAATATGGCTCCCAATCAGAGACAACCAGCCAAAAGCTGACACTCGTTGCCTCTGATTGGGAGTCACTCAGGCCAACATAGAAATAAACAAACTAGAACTCCCAACATAGAAATACACCACATAGAAAGAACACACCCTGGCTCAACATATAGAGTCCCAGAGCCAGGGTGTTACACTCTATACACCAAGTCACTTGGCTCTGTCATATCCTCACATGGTCTCTCCTATCATTGCTACGCAGACGACACACAATAAATTTTCTCTTTTCCCCCTTCTGATAACCAGGTGGCGAATCGCATCTCTGCATGTCTGGCAGACATATCAGTGTGGATGATGGATCACCACCTCAAGCTGAACCTCGGCAAGACGGAGCTGCTCTTCCTCCCGGGGAAGGACTGCCCGTTCCATGATCTCGCCATCATGGTTGACAACTCCGTTGTGTCCTCCTCCCAGAGTGCAAAGAGCCTTGGCGTGACCCTGGACAACACCCTGTCGTTCTCCGCTAACATCAAGCCGGTGACCCGATCCTGTAGGTTCATGCTCTACAACATTCGGAGAGTACGACCCTGCCTTACACAGGAAGCGGCACAGGTCCTAATCCAGGCACTTGTCATCTCCCGTCTGGATTACTGCAACTCGCTGTTGGCTGGACTCCCTGCCTGTGCCATTAAACCCCTACAACTCATCCAGAATGCCGCAGCCCGTCTGGTGTTCAACCTTCCCAAGTTCTCTCACGTCACCCCGCTCCTCCGCACACTCCACTGGCTTCCAGTTGAAGCTTGCATCTGCTACAAGACCATGGTGCTTGCCTACGGAGCTGTGAGGGGAACGGCACCTCCGTACCTTCAGGCTCTGATCAGTCCCTACACCCAAACGAGGGCATTGCATTCATCCACCTCTGACCTGCTGGCCCCCCTACCTCTGCGGAAGCACAGTTCCCGCTCAGCCCAGTCAAAACTGTTCGCTGCTCTGGCACCCCAATGGTGGAACAAGCTCCCTCACGACGCCAGGACAGCGGAGTCACTCACCACCTTCCGGAGACACTTGAAACCCCACCTCTTTAAGGAATACCTGGGATAGGATCAAGTAATCCTTCTACCCCCCCTTACCCCACCCCCCAAAAATTAAAAATAAATAAAATAAAAATAAACATATTGTCAAGTGGTTATCCCACTGGCTATAAGGTGAATGCACCAATTTGTAAGTCGCTCTGGATAAGAGCGTCTGCTAAATGACGTAAATGTAAAAATGTAAATGTGATGTTCGATCGGGTTCAAGTCCAGGCTCTGGCTGGGCCACTCAAGGACATTCAGAGACTTGTCCCGAAGCCACTCCTGCGTTGTCTTGGCTGTGTGCTTAGGGTCATTGTCCTGTTGGAAGGTGAACCTCTGGAGCAGGTTTTCATCAAGGATCTCTCTGTACTTTGCTCCGTTCATCTTTCCCTCGATCCTGACTAGTCTTCCAGTCCCTGCCGCTGAAAAACATCCCCACAGCATGATGCTGCCACCACCATGCTTCACCGTAGGGATGGTGCCAGGTTTCCTCCAGACGTGACACTTGGCATTCAGGCCAAAGAGTTCAATCTTGGTTTCATCAGACCAGAGAATCTTGTTTCTCATGGTCTGAGAGTCCTTTAGATGCCTTTTGGCAAACTCCAAGTGGGCTGTCGTGCCTTTTACTGAGGAGTGGCTTCCGTCTGGCCACTCTACCATAAAGGCCTGATTGGTGGAGTGCTGCAGAGATGGTTGTCCTTCTGGAAGGTTCTCCCATCTCGACAGAGGAACTCTGGAGCTCTGTCAGAGTGACCATCGGGTTCTTGGTCACCTCCCTGACCAAGACCCTTCTCCCCTGATTGCTCAGTTTGGCCGGGCGGCCAGCTCTAGGAATGAGTCTTGGTGGTTCCAAACTACTTCCATTTAAGAATGATGGAGGCCACTGTGTTCTTGGGGACCTTCAATGCTGCATAAATTTTTTGGTACCCTTCCCCAGATCTGTGCCTCGACACAATCCTGTCTCGGAGCTCTATGGACAATTCCTTCGACCTCATGACTTGGTTTTTTCTCTGACATGCACTGTCAACTGTGGAACGTTATATAGACAGGTGTGTGCCTTTCCAAATCATGTCCAATCAATTGAATTTACCACAGGTGGACTCCAATCAAGTTGTAGAAACATCTCAAGGATGATCAATGGAAACAGGATGCACCGGAGCTCAATTTCGAGTCTCATAGCATAGGTGCTGAATACTTATGCAAATAAGGTATTTCCGTTTTTGTTATTTTTTATGCAAAAATGTCTAAACACCTGCTTTCACTTTATTATGGGGTATTGTCTGTAGATTAATTAGGATTTTTTAAATGTTATCAATTTTAGAACAAGGCTGTAACATAACAAAATGTGGAAAAAGTGAAGGTGCCTGAATACTTTCCGAATGCACTGTAAATAGATATTTTTTTAAAGCACAGTTACTTTCCATAAGTTGCATGGCTCTAGACTTACCACTAAGAAGTAAGAAAATAAAGAAGTGTTCTATTTTATCTAACATGTTCCGGGAATGCATGGTTGCTATTCTGATGTGCAACATGTCAAAATAGCATCCAGAATGATGCGATTTGCTTGCATCTTTTTAGTGCATATTGGCCTATAGGCTATAGCCTATTCTACATAATTAACCACCTGATGAAGTGGGAACTCAAAACACCTTAGCTAAATAGCTAATTCTGAATATGAAATTGTTGCTAGCCTTGTAATTGATGTAGCCTTTATAGGCTACTTGATCTATTCACTGCCACAAATGCAGCATATTCCGTTTGTAAAGTGCTATAATTTCCTCAATATTGAGAGTTGAGAAATAATTGTTATACTCACAGAAAGCGAAGTCTCTCCTCTATTTAACTACATTTAATGTAGTTGTTTTAAAAACAGTGTTTTCCCCCGCAACTACATTGAAATGTTGCTCAACAGTCATATATGCATGTGCTTATCCTTCACTCTGTGTGCAAAGAGGGGAGTGGAACTGAGAGCCGGCATCGGCAGATAGGGACAGGGCAGATACTTTCATTGCAGGAAGCAGATTAATGCACATTACTGTTTGCCAAATAATGGTTTGAGATCCAAAAAATCTGCAGGAACATTGTATAGCCTAATCACCGAAAATTACGACATAAGCAAGATTGCTTCAGTAAGAGGTGGGCAATGTCGGTGATGGTAATTTTTCGGTTTATCGTCCCAAGTCTAGGACTAGACTATAGGCTCGCTGGCAGAGATATTGTCTGACTCTACCCTAGGTTGCTTTGGACACAGTGGAATTACAATCACATACAATCACTGAGAACTCACTCATTTCTTTTTGTGCCTTTGAACATGTCCATGCAATTGTTTTTTAGGAGACCTTCATATTATTAACATGAAAGGTCCAGCTATCTCCAGGTGTGGTGTTTTTCACTTCCTCTGTTGTGAAAGGTTAGACTGTAATTTGTCTCTGTAATCAGGCAGGCAGGATACAGTGGGATAGAAATGGTAAGGTATCAATTATGGCCTTTTTATAGCCAAATGCTCTTTGAGACTCATTTGCATGAGGACTTGGAAACTGAAACAGGTTTGATATGTGACAGCAGGAGAGAGAAGAGAGGAGTCTCGGTATACACAGGGGGATATGGCAGCCTCTCTCACAGTGTTAGCTACACCTCTATAGAGTACAGACACTCCTAACACTTTAACAACTCTGACCAGCTGCCTCGCCAAGACAAGGCCCCTGCCATGCGTGGCATCACAAACACCTTATTGATAAAAGGGCACAACAGTGTTTGTGTGTGAGATGAAAGATGCTCTAACAGGTGTTTTATCATTTTCTCTCTCTGTCTCTGCCTCTCTCTCTCTCTCTCTCTCCGGGTAGGATTGTGGATGTGGGTGGACAGAAGTCAGAGAGGAGAAAGTGGATCCATTGTTTTCAGGATGTGACGTCCCTCATTTTCCTGGCTTCCCTCAGCGAGTACGACCAGGTCCTGGAGGAGAGAGAGACTGATGTGAGCACCTGTCTGTCTGTATCTGTCGGGCTGACTGGCTTGTCTGTCTGTCTGTCTGTCTGTCTGTCTGTCTGTCTGTCTGGCTTGTCTGGCTGTTTGTCTGTCTAGCTTGTCTGTCTGGCCTGTCTGTCTGTCTTTCAGTCAAGTCAGTCAAACAGTCAGTCAGTCTATCTGTCTGTCCGTGTGTGACGTCCTTGGCCTTCAATGTAAGTCAAGGTTTTTCTCTCCAGAGGTTTTTCTGGCCATGGCCAACAGGTCTTACTGTTGCCTATCAAAACCTGCTGCCTTACCGCAATCTCTCCAACCCTCCCTCCTGACCAAGGCTCACTAAGCCGCTTATCTTTCCTGGACACTTTTTAGTCTCCCTCTAAATTCATTAACCCCCATCTCTCCCTCTTCTCCCCCCTCCTCTCCCCCTTCACTCCCTCTCCCCCCTCTCTCCCCCTCTTCCCCCCCAGCAGAAGCGTATGGATGAGAGCTTAGCTTTGTTCTACACCACCATCCACTCCCCTTGGTTCCTCAACACCTCTATCATCCTCTTCCTCAACAAGACAGACATCCTGGCTGATAAGATCCAGGCGTCCGACCTGCAGAAGTACTTCCCAGGGTTCACAGGTAGCTCTACACACACACACAGACACACTCAGATACACATACACACACTCTCACACACACTCTCTCACACACACACACACATCCCCTCACATTGAGCTGGTAGATAATAAGCAGTGTGGATGTAAACTTATCGAGCCACATTCTTTGGTGTTTCATTTTTCTTTCTCAAACCGTTAGAGATGTAGCTAACTGTGCTTCTGGCTGGAATAACAAAGACCTTATTTTAGAAAGTCATTTCAAACCTAGTGATATTTCCATTTCTCAGGGTGAGTTCTCACATGAATACATAACCATGCTGGCTATAGCAAAACCAGTAAACATAATGTTTTTTGAGTACCATTTATTCTTGTTTCAGCAAGGGTTGAATGTGTGATTGTTTTCATATTACTTCCAGGTGTATGGCGTGGGTACATAGTTTATGTTTAATGTGGTCCTGTGTGGATCAGGTGATATCTCAAAGCACCTGTACTAAAGTGGCTAACAATGTGCCTCCACTGATGTGGAAGGAAGGTAGCAGAGCCTCTCTGCCTATACCTCAGCTCCGCTCACCCTCTCCCCCGGCCTGTTGCCCATGGCAACCATAAATACCCTGCTCTTTGCATCATTAAGCTATCACTCCGGGCGTCTGTGGCGGGGGGTTGCGGAGACGTTGTTCTTTCCTTCATAAAGTCTGAAATTATTAGTATAGATTCATTCATATTGGCTGTTCGATGTACAGTTGCCATTTAAATGTTTTGTACTAAATGGTAACATTGTGTGATGGCTGCATTATTACATGAAAATCATTCAATATGTTCTATCTTGGGATTTTATCCTTTGCTTGTAATTTTTGTTTCTAATGGCCTCCCATTTCTCTCTTCCATATTCCCACATCTCCTGACCTTTTCTCTCCCCTCTCTCACTCTCCTCCCTCACTGTGGTTGTCTCCATCTCTTTCCTGCCCCTTGTCCTCCTCACCCCACACATGTAGGAAAGCGACGTGATGCTCAGGATGCTATGAAGTACATCCAGAAGATGTATGAGCAGCAGGCTCACTGCCGGGACAAGAAGGAAGATAGCAAGACGCTGTACCCCCACTTTACCTGCGCCACCGACACCAACAACATCCGCAAGGTGTTCAGTGACGTCAAGGACACGGTGCTCCTCAAGTCCCTCAAGGAGTATGGGGTGATCTGAGGGCCTGGGGACCCGCCTGCCTATGGGGCCACACTCAACCAACAACCACTCAGGGCAGAAGAGACTCTCCCTCCATCCCTCCCTCGCTCACTTTTCTCCTCTCTCTCAATCTCATCTCCAGTGGGGATGCTCTTGGGTCAAACCTTCTTATTACAGGAAGGAATCTCTCCCTGGAGAGCAGAACAAAATGGAGTGACTCCTATGACTCCTGTAACAGTAACCTGTGTTACACACACACACTCTGGTTGGTATTTTACAATGATGTGTGTAAGGGCTTGGAGATTTAGTGGCTCTACCAGTGATTGAAACTGGAATAGAGATGTCATGAAGTGCTGTGTCTCCATTATGTTAGTGATGACTTTAGCAGGTGGAGAGGAGAACTATATAGCCCCTCTATATCCCTAACACGACCCTGTTCATAGAAAATGCCTCTGATCTGGAGATCACTACAGAAGATTTGACTCTATCTGTGTGTTGAATTAACACTACTGTACACGCGTTGTAGCCATTACATAACACATAGCCAGTTCACACCTATGAGAAGTAGCCACCATTGAAGGCTTGTGTAACATTTTGTGTTTGGTTGGTCTTTTAATTGGTTTGCTTGGTTGACACCCGTATATTTTGTCGCTGGGTCTCAGATGTGAGATGTGATGCAGGCGAGAAATGTGGGAGTCGAGGCGTTTACTATGGCGGTGTCAGAAATCACATGATGTCATAATGGGTTCCCCTGACACAGTATGTTATGGAATGCAATGCTGTACTGTACACTGTTAGGATTCTTGGTTTGGTTCTTGGTGGATGCTTTTGTTTAGTCTCTTCCCCTAATGTGCCTGCCTTACGACCAATCACTACCTGCTATACATTGAGTTCATATGGGAACAACAACGCCGGTGAATCTATACATTAACCAACAAATGAGAGTGCTTAAGAGCAGCAGCCAAGTACGGGGTTATTAATAGCTGGCATGCATGCTGCTGTTAAAGCTGAAATGTATTAAAAGATCTCATTAAATTCCTAGGACCCTATTAGGGCTGCTATTAGGTGGCTGAGAGAGGCCAGTTAAAACGAACCCCTGGCATCGTGGGTGGTTCAAGTCTTGCCACTGTCTTATAGCTCTAAAAATCAACAGCAAAAAGTGTGGTTATGATGTAGTTATGATGTGAATGGTGATAGGCTGCAGCCTACGGTAGGGCTTTGATTTGAGCAGTGGAGTTTTATTATCCTCTCTTCGGGCTGGCATCAAAGGTTACACAGCAAAACAAGGATTCAATCATTGTGTCAAGATTATAAACAACAACTCATTATTCATAGTTGGCTTGACCTTTTACCCTGGTCCCCTATCAATATTTATGTTCAGTCAATATTTAGTTTAGCAGGCTCAGGCTGTGCTCAACTTGTTTCAAGTTCAGTAGCATTTTATATTGGATTTTATATTGTTGTAATTTAAGGGATATGGTCTCTATAAATACGAGTGTAATATCCATCTCAATATGTGTGAGTGGAGCAGGATGGAGTCTGTCTGATAATACAGGTATTAATATTCTGACCTGTGTGCATCACTAGAGCAGATGATGAGTGTGTCAGTGGAAAAGGACTTCAAAGTCAGATTAAAACTTCTTCCATTAAATTGAAGTCAGTAATTACAAATTGCAGGCATGGATCATACAATATGCATCTATTTTATCAAGGTTTGAGAATATTGCTTTGCTACAGTCTGAAGAATGTATACAGTATAAGGACTTGAGCTGTGTTTTCAAACTTTTTACTCAAATTGTTTTTTGGTAAAGGACTCTGGTCTGAATGTGCAACTAGTGTATAGCTATATTCCCCTGCAGAACTGAACATAGGCCCTGCTACCTGATGTTATGAATTATTAATTGAGTTCATCTTCTTTTGTTATATTAGACCACCTCATTAACAGCTAGTGTGACAGGAGGTATTGTACTGTATATATTACAGACTAACATAGGGAGAACTCTTATTTGGTGCAAATATTTTTTATAGATTTGGGCAGAATATGGGGAAATATTTTCTAATTAAAGTGATGTTTTGAAAAATATTCTGTTTATGTTGTGTGTTTGTGTTTTTCTTCAGGCTATGGTACTCGTTGGAAATATACACTTGTGTAAACATGTGTAGTGCTGCATACTGTAGCTTGTCTTGTTGATATACTCTAGCTTCCTGTCACTCAGCACTCCAAGGAGGAGTGGCTTAGCTTGCCTTGCTTTGGCTGCTGTTTTCATCCTCTCTTCTTCAAATAGTCATATAGGATCTTTAACCTGCCGTTTATCATTTCAATAAACCCCTGTGTGTGCTTAAGGTGCGGCCCGAGAGAGAACCTGTAAGGTCAGGTGTGTGGGTTAACAAACAGACAGCTGACTTTGGCAAAATAACTCAGGAACTCAGCCCTGAAAGCCAGCTTGTCTGTTAGTAAAGGAGGAAATTAGCACGTGTTTTTATGTCTTTTACGGCACACACTGATTGTTGACTTCTTCATACCGTAACCGTATCTGATGTTCTTCAATGTCCCATTGATATTATCTGCTTCTCTCGATGGTTGCTTATTTACTGCAATAGTGCAAGTCTGCCACTAAAACAAAAAGTCACCATGGGTGGATAGGCTTATGACTACTTATGTAACACATTTCAGGGTTTTGATTTGTTATTGTAACAATACTATACAATGTCACAACAATACCATGGTAAATAAGCCTGGGGCACAGATACTGTGTCTATGTACACACATAACCAAATAATGTTTCACTATATACAGTGTATTCGGAAAGTATTCAGACCCCTTGACTTTTTCCACATTTTGTTACGGTACAGCCTTATTCTAAAATTGATTAAATAAATACAAATCCTCATTAATCTGCACAAAGTACCCCATATTGACAAAGCAAAAACAGGTTTTTAGAAATGTTTGCAAAAAAAGAAAAAAAGTATAAGAAGTACCTTGTTTACATAAGTATTCAGACCCTTTGCTATGAGACTCGAAATTGAGCTCAGGTGCATCCTGTTTCCATTGATCATCCTTGAGATGTTCCTACAACTTGATTGGAGTCCACCTGGGGTAACATGAATTGATTAGACATGATTTGGAAAGGCACACACCTGTCTATATATGGTCCCACAGTTGACAGTGCATGTCAGAGCAAAAACCAAGCCATGAGGTCGAAGGAATTGTCCGTAGAGCTCAGAGACAGGATTGTGTCGAGGCACAGATCTGGGGAAGGGTACCAGAAAATGTCTGCAGCATTGAAGGTCCCCAAGAACACAGTGGCCTCCATCATTCTTAAATGGAAGAAGTTTGGAACCACCAAGACTCTTCCTAGAGCTGGCTGCCCGGCCAAACTGAGCAATTGGGGGAGAAGGGCCTTGGTCAGGGAGGTGACCAAGAACCCAATGGTCACTCTGACAGTGCTCCAGAGTTCCTCTGTGGAGATGGGAGAACCTTCCAGAAGGACAACCATCTCTGCAGCACTCCACCAATCAGGCCTTTATGATAGAGTGGCCAGACGGAAGCCACTCCTCAGTAAAAGGCACATGACAGCCCGCTTGGAGTTTGACAAAAGGCATCTAAAGACTCTCAGACCATGAGAAACAAGATTCTCTGGTCTGATGAAATCAAGATTGAACTCTTTGGCCTGAATGCCAAGCGTCTCGTCTGGAGGAAACCTGGCACCATCCCTACTGTGAAGCATGGTGGTGGCAGCACCATGCTGTGGGGATGTTATTCAGTGGCAGGGACTGAGAGTCTAGTCAGGATCGAGGGAAAGATGAACGGAGCAAAGTACAGAGAGATCCTTGATGAAAACCTGCTCCAGAGCACTCAGGACCTCAGACTGGGGCGAAGGTTCACCTTCCAACAGGACAATGACCCTAAGCACACAGCCAAGACAATGCAGGAGTGGCTTCGGGACAAGTCTCTGAATGTCCATGAGTGGCCCAGCCAGAGCCCGGACCGGAACCCGATCGAACAACTCTGGAGAGACCTGAAAATAGCTGTGCAGCGACGCTCCCCATCCTACCTTACAGAGCTTGAGAGGATCTGCAGAGAAGAATGGGAGAAACTCCCCAAATACAGGTGTGCCAAGCTTGTAGCATCATACCCAATAAGGCTTGAGGCTGTAATCGCTGCCAAATGTGCTTCAACAAAGTGCTGAGTAAAGGGTCTGAATACTTATGTAATGGTTTTTTATGAATTTTTTGCTTTGTCATTATGGGGTATTGAGTGTAGATGGATGAGGGAAAAAAAACTATTTAATCAATTTTAGAATAAGACTGTAACGTAACAAAATGTGGAAAAAGTCAAGGGGTCTGAAAACTTTCCGAATGCACTGTATACACACAAGCACATCAGAATCAATACATGTAAAACACACACACTCCGGCAGGTGACGGCGCTGTTACAGGATTGCAGGGAATGTGGGCGTGTGATGCAATGTCCCTGGTGACTGCCATTCTCACTCAGACAAGTTGACATTCTTTCCCACGGCTGGGTGCCCGTTGTATGTGTGTGTCATCCTACCAGAGAGTGACAGTGTGTGTGTTTGTGTGTGTGTGTGTGTGTGTGTCATCCTCTTAGAGAGTGCGACAGACCTATGGCAACCCTGCTGCCTCAGTCTCACAGCCCTATCAGCACCAGAGAGGTCTCGTTACAGCGTCCCATCACTCAAGCCCTGACACACTGCATGGGCTCTCACTCTCAGCCCTCACTCAACATTATAGTGTTCTTCTTCTAGGTTTATTCATTTCCATTTTCTAAACTTTTGATTCCAAAAACACATTCACATTTTTCCAGAATTCTGTCAGGACATTAAGATTGACAAAATGTTCTCAGAAAGCTACTGCTTTGATAATACAATGTGTTTTACCTTGTGTATTATGCAGTACTTAGAACTTGAACAGAGAACAGAAATGTTCATAATTAGATTTGTTTATTGACTCCTTTGTTTGAAAGATGTGTAATTATTTCTTTGGAGGTTCATATATCTCCTGCAGTTCTGCTTGCAAATTGATTTCTCATTAAAAAATGGTATTAGTTCATCTTTCATACATTGCCTATAGCAACACTGATTTGAGCTCGATTTTGGTATAATCATGGCTGCCTGTGCTTTGGTGATTTAAAGAGATTGATTTGTCTACTGTTGCAGTGCAAGCTAGAGTGGGATTGAAAAATATGGGGGATGTGATAGCAGGTGGGATGCACACAGCTATCCAAACTCATAAAGATGGATCTGTTTATTCAAACCTCTCACTGACACACATACGCACATTCATCTGCTCCTGAAATACCACTGCTATATTGATCAATCCCTCTCGGAGCCAGAACTAAGCACACACCATGGCACATCCATCTCCTTGCTCCCCTGTGTGTTGATAAAGGGCTTGTGTCAGGACTCCCCTCATGTTTTTCATCCCCAGCTGCACAGAACACGCTTCTAGAACACAGGTAGCTTTGTTATGTGTTGTGGAGGTGGAGGAGATGAGGCCGTAGCTCTGGCTGTTTGCTGTGTGGGTGTCTGTCTGTGTGTGTGTGTGTGTGTGTGTGTGTGTGTGTGTGTGTGTGTGTGTGTGTGTGTGTGTGTGTGTGTGTGTGTGTGTGTGTGTGTGTGTGTGTGTGTGCTGCTGTGGACTGGACTAGCTGATAAGAAACAGTCAAAGCCTCCCATTTTAATTAACGTCCCTCAAAGCAGATACACACCAGGTGCAACAGCTCTGAGGCATGAACACATACACAATACAAACACATAGACACATATGGATTCACTATATAAATAACAGATCAATCAGCTTGATGAACATTAATCTCCAAGAAATAGTATATCCTTTCAAATATTCTTCTTGCTTATTGATGGGAATAGAATTCTGAGACTGAAAGATTGCAATTTGTAGACATTGTAAATATTCTCCATTCACCCCCCAAAATAGCATTTCAAACTACTTTCACAGAGTGAAGCAAAGAAGCCTTTCCTCCACAGGTCTTTTTTCAATCATTTTCAGTAAATGGGAATAAGAGAAAATGGTTATCAACACCAAAATGTAATCAATTTGTCAGCATGGAATCAGCACTGTGTTGTTTCCTAAAACAGCACTAGCCTTGGCTGTGCCAGCTGGCCTGGGCTTTTGTGCCGGGGTTTACCCGTCACAGAGACAAAAGCTGGCCTGCAGTGCTAGGGGGAGTGGGAAGAAAACCCATCTGAATGCCCTGCATCGATAATCGACCAGCAGCAGCCCAACCTTTGCTTGACTAGGAGTGTACCCCACGCAAAAGAAAGGCTGTGGGCCAATAACCAATAACTGGCTCAGCGTGTGGGCAGGAACAAAACCCCACAGAAACACTATCTTTAGAAAGGCTTCTCTTCTAATCGTTCCCATAAAGTCTTCCTAGACCTTGTCCATCTGCTAATATCCCCTTCTTTGTTTCTTCTTCATTCTCCTTATTTGAGCCTATCAGGTGATTTTGTTTTGTTGTGGTGCTTTTTCACCCCTCTGCTCTGCACCATAAGTTGAAACGGCATTCATTAAATAGAGAGAAAGTGCTGTGGGCCATGGTTTATTTATATGGAGGAATAGCGGTTCGAACACAAATGAATTGCAGCATCTGGTCCCCTTTTGCCCCTCTGTGACTGATCCTCTGAGCAGGTGTCTATACTACTGCCGTGCAGACAGGCCATTAAGCACTATGTCCTGGCCCTGTCCTGGGGAGGCACACTGTTTCCATTGCAGCAGAGTGTCTGTTCCCACCACACCACAGCCTTTAAGGCAGCAGCTCTGCTCTAATATCTCTGTCTGGTCCCAGGCCTGTGGATCACCACATCAGGACACCTCCAGTCAGCAAACAGTATATGATTCGAGATTAAACATTTAAAAGAAAAGAAGGATTGCTTTATACTATTCCAGGTATTCCTTAAAGAGGTAGGGTTTCAAGTGTCTCCGGAAGGTGGTCAGTGACTCCGCTGTCCTGGCGTCGTGGGGGAGCTTGTTCCACCATTGGGGTGCCAGAGCAGCAAATAGCTTTGACTGGGCTGAGCGGGAACTGTGCTTCTGTAGAGGTAGGGGAGCTAGCAGGCCAGAGGTGGATGAACGTAGTGCCCTCGTTTGGGTGTAGGGTCTGATCAGAGCCTGAAGGTAAGGAGGTGCCGTCCCCCTCACAGCTCCGTAGGCAAGCACCATGGTCTTGTAGTAGATGTGAGCCTCAACTGGAAGGCAGTGGAGTGTGCGGAGGAGCGGGACGACATGAGAGAACTTGTGAAGGTCGAACACCAGACGGGCTGCGGCGTTCTGGATAAGTTGTAGGGGTTTAATGGCACAAGCAGGGAGCCCAGCCAACAGCGAGTTGCAGTAATCCAGACGGGAGATGACAAGTGCCTGGATTAGGACCTGTGCCGCTTTCTGTGTAAGGTAGGGTCGTACTCTGCGAATGTTGTAGAGCATGAACCTGCAGGATCGGGTCACCGCTTTGATGTTAGCAGAGAACGACAGGGTGTTGTCCAGGGTCACGCCAAGGCTCTTTGCACTCTGGGAGGAGGACACAATGGAGTTGTCAACCGTGATGGCGAGATCATGGAACGGGCAGTCCTTCCCAGGGAGGAAGAGCAGCTCCGTCTTGCCGAGGTTCAGCTTGAGGTGGTGATCCAACATCCACACTGATATGTCTGCCAGACATGCAGAGATGCGATTCACCACCTGGTTATCAGAAGGGGGAAAAGAGAAAATTAATTGTGTGTCATCTGCGTAGCAATGATAGGAGGGACCATGTGAGGATATGACAGAGCCAAGTGACTTGGTGTATAGAGAGAATAGGAGAGGGCCTAGAACTGAGCCCTGGGGGACACCAGTGGTGAGAGCACGTGGTGCGGAGACAGATTCTCGCCACGCCACCTGGTAGGAGCAACCTGTCAGGTAGGACGCAATCCAAGAGTGAGCAGCGCCGGAGATGCCCAACTCGGAGAGGGTGGAGAGGAGGATCTGATGGTTCACAGTATCAAAGGCAGCGGATAGGTCTAGAAGGATAAAAGCAGAGGAGAGAGAGTTAGCTTTAGCAGTGCGGAGAGCCTCCGTGACACAGAGAAGAGCAGTCTCAGTTGAATGACCAGTCTTGAAACCTGACTGGTTTGGATCAAGAAGGTCATTCTGAGAGAGATAGCAGGAGAGTTGGCTAGAGACGGCACACTCAAGAGTTTTGGAGAGAAAAGAAAAAAGGGATACTGGTCTGTAGTTGTTGACATCGGAGGGATCGAGTGTAGGTTTTTTGAGGAGGGCTGCAACTCTCGCTCTCTTGAAGACGGAAGGGACATGGCCAGCGGTCAAGGATGAGTTGATGAGCCAGGTGAGGTAAGGGAGAAGGTCTCCGGAAAGGGTCTGGAGAAGAGAGGAGGGGATAGGGTTAAGCGGGCAGGTTGTTGGGCAGCTGGCCATCACAAGTCGCAAGATTTCATCTGGAGAGAGAGGGGAGAAAGAAGTCAAAGCATAGGGTAGGGCAGTGTGAGCAGGACCAGCGGTGTCATTTGACTTAATAAATGAGGATCGGATGTCGTCAACCTTCTTTTCAAAATGGTTGATGAAGTCATCCACAGAGAGGGAGGAGGGAGGGGGAGGAGGAGGAGGATTCAGCAGGGAGGAGAAGGTGGCAAAGAGCTTCCTAGTGTAACGATCCCGGCAGTCTGAGTCGGGTCCTGTCTGTGGACTAGTTTTTCTGTTCGTGATCTCCAGTTTCCCGAGGGTTCGGGAACGCTCCGGGGAGCTCTCTTGATTTCCGCACCTGCATCCCATCAGCAATCTGCACACCTGGTCCTGATCATCACCCTTCTTAGGCTCTGGCCTAACATCCATTCCCTGCCGGATCGTTAGCCATGAACAGTAGGTTTACCAGAGTATCAGTCTTAGAGCCTAGCGTTAGTTTTGTTGTTTTTGCACCTTGTTGGTTGGTTGCTTACTTACCCCCGTTTTGTTCCATCTGCAGTCACCCGTCCGGAACCTTCATCCAACCTCTGCCTGGTGGTCGGCGGCTGCCGACCCAGGATGGGATCAACCACTGCACCCCCAACAACTAATCAACGCCGCCCGCTCTGTTCCCTGGATTATTCAGCATCACTCTTGAATTTGTAAATAAACACTCACCTTCGTTTCAACTTACCTTGTCCTGGTCTGCTTCTGGGTTCTGGCTTAGCAACTCGTGACACCTAGGGTTAGAGGCAGAGGCTTGAAATTTAGAGTGGTAGAAAGTGGCTTTAGCAGCAGAAACAGAGGAAGAGAATGTAGAGAAGAGGGAGTGAAAAGATGACAGGTCCGGATTTAGCAGAGGGAAGAGATGATAGGATGGAAGAGGAGAGAGTAGCGGGAGAGAGAGAGCGAAGGTTGCGATGGCACATTACCATCTGAGTAGGGGCAGAGTGAGTAGTGTTGGAGGAGAGCGAGAGAGAAAAGGATACAATGTAGTGGTCGGAGACTTGGAGGGGAGTTGCAGTGAGATTAGTAGAAGAACAGCATCTGGTAAAGATGAGGTCAAGCGTATTGCCTGCCTTGTGAGTAGGGGGGGACGGTGAGAGGGTGAGGTCAAAAGAGGAAAGGAGTGGAAAGAAGGAGGCAGAGAGAAATTAGTCAAAGGCAGACGTAGGGAGGTTAAAGTCACCCAGAACTGTGAGGGGTGAGCCATCCTCAGGAAAGGAACTTATCAAGGCGTCAATCTCATTGATGAACTCTCCAAGGGAACCTGGAGGGCGATAAATGACAAGGATGTTAAGCTTGAATGGGTTAGTGACTGTGACAGCATGGAATTCAAATGAGGAGATAGACAGATGGGTCAGGGGGAAAAGAGAGAATGTCCACTTTGGAGAGATGAGGATTCCTGTGCCACCGCCGCGCTGACCAGATGCTCTCGGGGTATGCAAGAACACATGGTCAGACGAGGAAAGAGCAGTAGGAGTAGCAGTGTTTTCTGTGGTAATCCATGTTTCCGTCAGCGCCAAGAAGTCGAGGGACTGGAGGGTAGCATAGGCTGAGATGAGCTCTGCCTTGTTGGCTGCAGAACGGCAGTTCCAGAGGCTGCCAGAGACCTGGAACTCCACGTGGGTTGTGCGCGCAGGGACCACCAGATTAGAGGGGCAACAGCCACGTGGTGTGAAGCGTTTGTATGGCCTGTGCAGAGAGGAGAGAACAGGGATAGACAGACACATAGTTGACAGGCTACAGAGAAAGGCTACAATAATGCAAAGGAGATCGGAATGAAATGAACCAAACATCTGGGAAAGCGAGAGAGCGGGGCCTCCCTCACACTCAAATATAACTCTCCCAACTTCCACTTTAGAAATTATAATTGTTGTAAACTACAGCGGTTCAATGTTTCTAGGAATAGACTCTAACTTAGTTTATTCAGCTAGCTAACTTGGTACACCGAATCATATGACGCCAAAGCCAACTAGCATGCCAGCCTCCAATAACACGGTTTAGCACCAATAATCGGTTACAACAAACCACCAGTGTGTTAACACGCCAAGCAGATCATTCGTGTCCGTGTCTAACGTTGTGTAAAGTTTTGGGGTAGTTTTGACAGTTTGAGTGAGTACGTCGTCAACTTATTCAGCCAGTTAGTTAGCTAGAATAGTTAGCATACTAGCTAGCCATTGCTCTCTGCCAACGAACTAACCCCTCCTCCCACGGCACGAACACACAGAGAGCCAAGCTAACGTTAGCTAGTCACCCATGTCCCAAATTCCCTTGAACGACTCTGGTTACCAGTATGTAAAAACAAAACAAAAATAAATGTAGGTTATAGCTTACCCTTAGTAGCTACTGTTAGCCAGTTAAGTGCAAAGCTAGCCACTGAATCGATTCAGCCAGTTCGCGTCAGTCCCAACGGAGAGAAAGCGTCTCCAAATATTAACGCTAGGTCATTCCAGCTATTGTTTAGTTAGCTATTCAGGTAGCTACATTTCGAGTACAGTAGCTACTAACTACCTAACGTTAATGCTTCAGATAATGAGGTTAGAAAAACAGCTGAATGGTAGGTAGCTAGCTGGCATAATTACAGGTACTCTTAATCGTGGAACAACATTGGAAACAACTATCGACAGTTGCTAATAGTTACCAGTAGCTACCCGCTAGCTCCAGGTAGTGAGTTAGCTAGCCTCGTGCTTCACCGGGCTCAGCCGAATACAATACTTACCTACAATAATTACCTACAATAACCTACAATAACTACCTAGATAAACTACCTACAATACCTAACTACAATACCTACCTACCTACAATCTAAATACATGGTTTAATCTTTACTCGACACCATATGAGCCAAGCTTACCTCCGGCCAGAGAGAGACACAACCTCACCCGTCGCTAACCTAATAGTCTCGCCCGTTGCCTCTCTTATCTAGTTCATGCCCCTGGTAATGGTATATCCCTTCCCGTGACACACACTTCTATCTGTCTTAATCACCTCCCACACAAAACAAAGTAGTGGGTGAAGTCAGAGCAGAGAGAAAGAGAGTGTTCTCTGTGTTCTCCTGTGTTCTGATGATGACGGCCCTGACTGTTGACACTGGAGCTAATGGAAAAGTATACACAGATCTAATTGTGCCATCAGAACGACTAGCAGGCATCACATCCAGATCAGGTCAGCTTGATGGGAGGGAGGGAGAGAGAGTCTGTTTTTATGTGCTCTCCTTTATGCCCCAGGGGACTCTGTGTCTGTTTCTGTCTGCAAATACACATAACTGACAAAATATAGGAAACACTTGAGTAAATGAGGGATACAAAATATATTGAAAGCAGGTTCTTCCACACAGGTGTGTTTCCTTAGTTAATTAAGCAATGAACATCCCATCATGCTTAGGGTCATTTATAAATACCCCACCATCAACAAAACACCAAATGATGGAATTTCTCGTGGAAGACTGGTCGCATCCCTCCAATAGAGTTCCAGACACTTGTAGAATCTATGCCAAGGTGCATTGAAGCAGTTCTGACGGCTCGTGGGGGCCCAATGCCCTCTGCTCAAGCCATGGGGTTCCATCCTGACTGTCACTCCATCTGTTGGAGCCTTGAAACACTCAAAACCTTCAACTCTAGCTGAAAATCGTAGTCCAGTCCTACTGTATTATAGGATTCTTGTTTGTTTTGCTTTTTTAAGCGCTTTGAGATTATTTTTGTAATAAAAAAGCGCTTTAGAAGTTGAATAAATTATTATTATGACACTTTATGTTGGTGTTTCCTTTATTTTGGCAGTTACCTGTAAATTACAGCTCTAGGCTTCCAGGGAACCAGGGATGGAAAGGAACGGTGTATGTGTGTGTGTGCCTGTGTGCATGTGCGTGTGTGAGTGCGTGTCTGTGACTCCGTTCATGTGAGTCCGTTTGACTGAAGTACATGCACATGTGTAGGAAGGTATAACTGTCTGAGATAGTGAGAGCCTCTCCATATCTGAGACGGTGCTGGGCTATATTGGATAACTCCTCCAATGTGATAGAAGTAATTATTGCACTCATCAGAGCATGCAGAAAATGAAGATAAAACTGTCCTCCTGAGACAGCTCTTCAACAATGATATCCAGTCTATTCTGAACAATTACTAATCCTAGTGAAATAAGAATGTGACTCTTTCTGAGTGAACTACTTGAATGGCAATTGAATTAGACACTTCTAGCACTCTGCTGATACATGCTTCTGCACATGCTCACACACTTAGCTTTCTTTGATCAAAGTGAGTATCTTGATTTGAATAGGCACCTTATGAGAACTCTAGTTGTTCGATATGAACATGACACAAATAAGCACAAAGGCTCATAGACATGAAAAAATCATCAAAGTGTCCCTCCCTCCCCCTCCTTGAGTGAATGAGTGAGTACATGAGTGAAGAACACTGGTGTCCGTCTTTGTGCAGGTGACTCAGAATAGTGTGACGGTAATGATAGATTCTGAGACTTGGTCAAAGTGGTGAGGATTTGACAGGGGCGTTCCATAGCCAGCACAGAGACAGTATCACAGCACATACAATATCTTAACACTACAGCATACAATGACATTCTAGACGATTCTGTGCTTCCAACTTTGTGGCAACAGTTTGGGGAAGGCCCTTTCCTGTTTCAGCATGACAATGCCCCCATGCACAAAGCGAGGTCCATACAGAAATGGTTTGTCGAGATCGGTGTGGAAGAACTTGACTGGCCTGCACAGAGCCCTGACCTCAACCACAATCGAACACCTTTGGGATGAATTGGAACGCCGACTACGAGCCAGGCCTCACTAATGCTCTTGTGCCTGAATGGAAGCAAGTCCCCACAGCAATGTTCCAATATCTAGTGGAAAGCCTTCCCAGAAGAGTGGAGGCTGTTATAGCAGCAAAGGCGGGACCAACTCCTTATAAATGCCCATGATTTTGGAATGAGATGTTCAACGACCAGGTGTCCACATACTTTTGGTCATGTAGTGTAACTGTGACTGACTGTACGGAAAGAAGAGGGACACAGTGGATCCAGAACAACACATACAGTGAGGTCCGGAATTATTGGATCCAATCAGTTTGACCCCTATTATTTTTATACACTCTTTTTTGCTCATCTTTATCAAGGGATCCAATAATTCTGGACCCCACTGAATTTGAATGGACATCATTTGCCGGAGCCAATTATGCACTCATAATAGCACACCTGGCTGCTCAAATCCAAATCCGGTCACGCATCTGGCTTTGCTAATGAGAACACATGCTTAGATTACCTGATGAGTAAGAACCAGTATTTACCAAAGATCACATCATCTGCTTCACTGTTGATGATAAAAACACCTGATCCACTGATACCTCCCTCCTCTCCCTTCTTGTTCTAACGTCATACCCAGTTGTTCATAAGCGGTGTAAATACCTTTTGTGGTGTTTTACCCCTCACAATTTACACTCATCTCACTCAAATCTGTCTAAATTTGGGGATGGTGACAGTAAGGCGGTGGCCTGTGTGCGCCAGTGGATCAGTGGATGGCAAGTGCTGCGTGTCTTATTTATTGCATACTAATAGCTGTTTGATTAGGAGGGGTGAATGAGGCTGACCTTTCCTGCTGTATCAAACCTGTGATGAGGGCCATACTGTGGGCAGCGGGACTAATTGTACTGGCGGTACGCCCTCATAACACACACACAAGCGCTCAAGCACACACTTTCTTTTGAACACACTTGCTGTTGAATACACAGACACCTGCACACACCTACACACAGTCGCACACTTAATCGAAACACACAAGCCCATCTTTGCAAAATAAGCCAAGGATAATATCTCATCACAAAGTAATTTTCCACTTGATGGAGCTGGGAGTGAGTCCCACTTGGTGTGCAGTGTATGTGTGTGTGTGTGTGTGTGTGTTTCATGTGGGCCTCAGTGGAGGCTGGTGAGTGGAGGACGGCTCATAGTAATACCTGGAATGGAGTGGATGGAATGGATTTAAACACGTTTCCATTACTATGAGCAGTCCCCCCCCCTCACCAGCCTCAACTGGTGTGCATATGTACGTGTGTGAGTTAAGATTGAGTGCAGCTGGGGTATTGAGGATGGGGACCATGGGGCTTAGATTAATGTCATTAAAGCAGGTGTAACAGTTACATTCTCTGTTCACTGTCTGACTCCTCTCATCTCCTCTGTCTATAACTTGTTCCTTTCCCTGTAGTTCTTGTCTGGGCAGATATGTGGCTGTGTGCCACAGAGCAAAGATCCCTGTCTTATTGTGGTTAGAACTATTGCAGATGAAAACCCATTCAGAGTAATCGGTTCTGAGAGTATCACTCTCAAACAGATACTCAGAGAGAGAAAGAAACTTGGATATAATTCCTCAAATTTCCCTTTAACGCTCCAAAAGTGGTGATACATGTACTGTAAACCCTAATGTGCTGTCATTACTCAAAACCTTTGAGGAAACTCAATGCACTTAATATATCTGAGTATAGTTACTTAAAGTGATAGTCACTGTGACCCTGTAGGAGGTCCAGATTTAAGTTGTATCAGCTTGACATTTTTGAGTAACACCCCCACTAAGTCACGCCTCCGATATACTTTCCCAGTGTGCCTTGCCTTTTCGAGTGAATTGTAGAGTTACCACCCATGACTGTATTTTGTTAGTGACTAAGACATGGTTGTTGAATTTGTTTATTTTCAGTCCTATGGCCTTCACCAAGCGAGTTCCTAGGTGAGTGTTATCATTATAATTAAACTCTTTATGACAGTGCATTACATATCTCATAAGGCCTTATATTTAGGGCCTAGCTTTACCCAAATACAGTGGCCTGAAACTCATGGTTTACAGGCCACATCAGCCCTGCAAGTAGGGTTGCAAAATTCCGGTAACTTTCCCCAAATTCCCAGATTTTCAAAAAAATGTTTTTTTTTGAAGGATTTCATGGAATCTTCCAACCTGGATTTCTGGAAAACCTGGGAAATTTAGCAGAATTTTGCAACCCTACCTGCAAGTCACATTATGCTGGCTTGCAAAGTGACTGGAATCCAGCCAGAGTTAGGAGATCCAACAGTTCACATTTTTATTCATCCACAACCTGCAATCATAATGACTTCCAGGGTTAGGAACAGTATTCGGAGACTACCGAAGCCATTTAAACTGGAACAACTATTTCAGTAACGGGTGCAAAAAAATCTACCACATAAACATTTTAAGTAATAATGACTTTTAATTTACTTTGAATTCAACTTACTGTAAGTATTTGAGTTAAAAAAATGCCTTGTGGTTTGTGTGGAGAGCAAGGTAAGAGCAAGGTAATCTTGGATATTATTCTCCCTATAGCTCTGGTAATCAAATCAAATCAAATCAAATCAAATTTTATTGGTCACATGCGCCGAATACAACAGGTGCAGACATTACAGTGAAATGCTTACTTACAGCCCTTAACCAACAGTGCATTTATTTTAAACAAAAAAAGTAAGAATAAAACAACAACAAAAAAGTGTTGAGAAAAAAAGAGCAGAAGTAAAATAAAGTGACAGTAGGGAGGCTATATATACAGTAAAATAAAGTGACAGTAGGGAGGCTATATATACAGGGGGGTACCGTTGCATAGTCAATGTGCGGGGGCACCGGCTAGTTGAGGTAGTTGAGGTAATATGTACATGTGGGTAGAGTTAAAGTGACTATGCATAAATACTTAACAGAGTAGCAGCAGCGTAAAAAGGATGGGGTGGGGGCAGTGCAAATAGTCCGGGTAGCCATGATTAGCTGTTCAGGAGTCTTATGGCTTGGGGGTAGAAGCTGTTGAGAAGTCTTTGGACCTAGACTTGGCACTCCGGTACCGCTTGCCGTGCGGTAGCAGAGAGAACAGTCTATGACTAGGGTGGCTGGAGTCTTTGACAATTTTGAGGGCCTTCCTCTGACACCGCCTGGTATAGAGGTCCTGGATGGCAGGGAGCTTTGCCCCAGTGATGTACTGGGCCGTACGCACTACCCTCTGTAGTGCCTTGCGGTCAGAGGCCAAGCAGTTGCCATACCAGGCGGTGATGCAACCAGTCAGGATGCTCTCGATGGTGCAGCTGTAGAATTTTTTGAGGATCTGAGGACCCATGCCAAATCTTTTTAGTCTCCTGAGGGGGAATAGGCTTTGTCGTGCCCTCTTCACGACTGTCTTGGTGTGTTTGGACCATGATAGTTCGTTGGTGATGTGGACACCAAGGAACTTGAAGCTCTCAACCTGTTCCACTACAGCCCCGTCGATGAGAATGGGGCGTGCTCAGTCCTCTTTTTTTTCCTGTAGTCCACAATCATCTCCTTTGTCTTGGTCACGTTGAGGGAGAGGTTGTTGTCCTGGCACCACACGGCCAGATCTCTGACCTCCTCCCTATAGGCTGTCTCATCGTTGTCGGTGATCAGGCCTACCACTGTTGTGTCGTCGGCAAACTTAATGATGGTGTTGGAGTCGTGCCTGGCCATGCAGTCATGGGTGAACAGAGAGTACAGGAGGGGACTGAGCACGCACCCCTGAGGGGCCCCCGTGTTGAGGATCAGTGTGGCAGATGTGTTGTTACCTACCCTTACCACCTGGGGGCGGCCCGTCAGGAAGTCCAGGATCCAGTTGCAGAGGGAGGTGTTTAGTCCCAGGATCCTTAGCTTAGTGATGAGCTTAGAGGGCACTATGGTGTTGAATGCTGAGCTGTAGTCAATGAATAGCATTCTCACGTAGGTGTTCCTCTTGTCCAGGTGGGAAAGGGCAGTGTGGAGTGCGATAGAGATTGCATCATCTGTGGATCTGTTGGGGCGGTATGCAAAATTGGAGTGGGTCTAGGGTTTCTGGGATTATGCTGTTGATGTGAGCCATGACCAGTCTTTCAAAGCACTTCATGGCTACAGACATCAGTGCTACGGGTAAAGGACTGAAGCTTTTACAGTGCCTTCATTTTACATTTACATTTTAGTCATTTAGCAGACACTCTTACCCAGAGCAACTTACAGTTAGTGAGTGCATACATTTTCATACTGTGAAAATGTCCAGCAGGAGTGTAAGGGACACTTCATTTTAAGCACGTGTATGTTATTTTCTTATGACCCACTGGGCACAAACTGATTGAATCAACATTGTTTCAACATAATTTGTCAACTTATTTTGACGAGGAATCTACGTGTAAAATGCATTGGATTTGCAAAAAGCAATCACACTGTTGTTTTGAGGGTCATCTTTCAACCACAGGATTATGTCATCATGTTAACCAATTTTCAATGTCGACAAACCTTGGCTAGAATATGTTGAATTTGTACCTTTGAAACAACGTAAGATCTTCAAAGTTATATCCACTACCAGAAAAAAACAATAGGCAGGTCAGCACCTCCTGCTGGAAAGTTGATTTATCTACAAATGTTATTTTGGTCTCCCACCCATGTTTTTCCATTGGAATTTGGTTGTGCTTTTAGATGGTTGAAAGCATCGTGATAACACATTGGGATTTCAACCAACTTTTGGCTGCCTTTTTGAGTGGGTGAATATAGGATGTAATCTCACTGATCAATGTCTCAGCCAAATATTACCCAATTGTCCACATTGAAATGGAGTGGTGTGCCCAGTGGGGAGGGTCTTGTACTTGGTATATGAAAATGCCATTCCCAATGCCAATGTACAAGTATTTATGAGATGTCACCCTCTCTACTTCATCATGTGAGATGTAATTAATTAAAAGGTAATTCAGGAAGAAATGGTGGCTGCAGGACCATCATTCCCGATCTTGGTCTCAGAGCATTTCATATGTAAATCCGAGACACTTCAGTATGATACGTTACATTTCGTATTGTATGTATTAATTTGTGGATGTCCATCACCCATTTCGTATGATGTGTTACAAAATTACAATTCGTATTATATGTTACAAATTTGCAAAACCTACAATATGTTACGAATTTGCAAAACGTACAATATGTTACGAATTTGTGAAACGTATAATATGTTACGAATTCTAGCTAGGTGGCTAACGTTAGCTAGCTGGCTAACTTTAGCTAGGCTAGGGGTTACTTCATTTTTGCTGTAAGTAACCATCTGTCTTATGTAACCATACCAAACATAACATATCATATCATATTTTGAGCATTTCGGATTTACATTTACTATGTTACGTCTAGTTTATGAGACCAGGCTGTCATTCCTAATCAGAAGGATCATCACATGCTTATACTGTCAATGATCAAACATCTCATGTGAATGGAATATTTTCCACATTGATGTTTAGGCTGTAAAACTATACAATACAATGTGAGTGAATATCTTTAGAAAATTGGGCTGAGAAAATTTACATAAACCTGCAGCCAGCCCACAGCCATCTACCTCCCCCTTTCTCTCCCCCCTCCTTCCCACCCTTTCTTTTCTCCAGTGTATCAGCCACCCAGTGAAGCAGGGAGAGCTGTCTGTGTTGTAGACTGTAGACAACACAAGGGAAAAGCAGGGGCAGCTGAGAGCCTTTGAATCAAAGGTTTACACTGTAATAAAACAGAACTATTCAGTCTGAAGGTTTGAGACAAAGACATTACAGAAGATAGAGATGGTAACTAGTCACTTTTACTCCTACTTACATGTTCACATTACCTCAATTACCTAAACTGCTTCGTACCCCTGCACATTGACTCGGTACAGGTACTCCTTGTATATACCCTCGTTATTGTTATTTTACTGTTACAATTTCCTTTTTTTAATTTAGCAAATGTTTCTTACTTTTTAACTCTGCATGGTTGGGAAAGGGCTTGTAAGTAAGCATTTCACAGTAACCTACACCTGTTGTATTTGGCGCATGTGGCAAATCTAATATGATTTCATTTGTAATGCTGGCAGATCTAAGTGTCTGCATAAACTTGGAATCCAGGTAAGGATCTTCAATACCTCTTCAAAAATCTGAAAGTACAATAAATACCACTCTTAAATACTTAAGTGCAGAGTCACCATATCTAATTTAATTTCTTTAAATACAGATGCAAATATGGGTAATACCACATTTATGATGAGTAGTTTCAGCTACAGATCATATCATATGGAGTTAAAATATGTCAAAAACTCTTTAACGTAAAACCAACTAAAGCTTATTCTGGATTCCCTGATGTAGGCTATCCAGTGAGGCAACTCATTTCTAAAGTATACAGTGCATTCGAAAGGTATTCAGACCCCTTGACTTTTTCCACATTTTGTTACTGTACAGCCTTATTCTAAAATTGATTAAATAATTTTTTTCCCTCATCAATCTACACACAATACCCGATCATGACAAAGCAAAAACAGGTTTTTAGAAATGTTAGCAAATGATTTAAAAATTAAAAACTGAAATTTAACATTTACATACATTACCAGTCAAAGGTTTGGGCACACCTACTCATTCAAGGGTTTTAATTTATTTTTACTATTTTCTACATTGTAGAATAATAGTGAAGACATCAAAACTAAGAAATAACACATATGGAATCATGTAGTAACCAAAAAAGTGTTAAACAAATCAAAATGTATTTTAGATTTTAGATTCTTCAATGTAGCCACCCTTTGCCTTGATTACAGCTTTGCACACTCTTGGCATTCAAAGGGTGGCTACTTTGAAGAATCTAAAATCTAAAATATATTTTGATTTCTTTAACACTTTTTTGGTTTCTACATGATTCCATATGTGTTATTGCATAGTTTTGATGTCTTCACTATTATTCTACAATGTAGAAAATAGTAAAAATAAAGAAAAACTCTTGAATGAGTAGGTGTGTCCAAACTTTTGACTGGTACTGTAAGTATTCAGACTCTTTACTCAGTAGTTTGTTGAAGCACCTTTGAAGGCAATTACAGCCTCGACTCTTCTTGAATATGACGCAACAAGCTTGGCACACCTGTATTTGGGGAATTTCTCCCATTAATCTCTGCAGATCCTCTCAGCCTCTGTCAGGTTGGATGGGGAGTGTCGCTGCACAGCTATTTTCAGGTATCTATAGAGATGTTCGATTAGGTTCAAGTCCGAGCTCTGGCTGGGCCATTCAGAAACTTGTCCCGAAGCCACTCCTGCATTGTCTTGGCTGTGTGCTTAGGGTCGTTGTCCTGTTGGAAGGTGAACCTTCACCCCAGTCTGAGGTCCTGAGCGCTCTGGAGCGGGTTTTCATCAAGGATCTCTCTGTACTTTGCTCCGTTCATCTTTCCCTCGATCCTGACTAGTCTCCCAGTCCCTGCCTCTGAAAAACATCACCACAAAACATTTCCTCCAGACGTGACGCTTGGCATTCAGGCCAAAGAGTTCAATCTTGGTTTCATCTGACCAGAGAATCTTGTTTCTCATGGTCTGAGAGTCCTTTAGGTGCCTTTTGGCAAACTCCAAGCGGGCTGTCATGTGCCTTTTACTGAGGAGAGGCTTCCGTCTGGCCACTCTACCATAAAGGCCTAATTGGTGGAGTGCTGCAGAGATGGTTGACCTTCTGGAAGGTTCTTCCATCTCCACAGAGGAACTCTGGAGCTGGAGTGACCATCGTGTTCTTGGTCCTTCCTGACCAAGGCCCTTCTCCCCCATTTTCTCTGTTTGGCCGGGCGGCCAGCTCTAGGAAGAGTCTTGGTGGTTGCAAACTTCTTCCATTTAAGAATGATGGAGGCCACTGTGTTCTTGGGGACCTTCAATGCAGCAGAATTGTTTTGGTACCCTTCCCCAGATCTGTGCCTCGACACAATCCTGTCTCGGAGCTCTACCGACAATTCTTTCAACCTCATGGCTTGGTTTTTGCTCTGACATGCACGGTCAACTGCGGAACCTTATATAGACAGGTGTGTGCATTTCCAAATCATGTCCAATCAATTGAATTTACCACATGTGGACTCCAATCAAGTTGTAGAAACATCTCAAGGATGATCAATGGAAACAGAATGCACCTGAGCTCAATTTTGAAGTCTCATAGCAAAGGGTCTGAATACTTATGTTAATATTTCTAAAAATCTGTTTTCGCTTTGTGATTATGGGGTATTGTGTGTAGATTGATGAGGATTTTTTTTATTAAATCCATTTTAGAATAAGATAGTAACGTAACAAAATGTGGAAAAAGTGAAGGGGTCTGAATACTTTCCGGATGCACTGTACATAGACACACTGGCTTTACTCAAGGCGAGCGGCATGTTATTAGTAAAAATTGAAAAAAGTAAGGGGCCTAGACAGCTGCCCTGGGGAATTCCTGAGTCTACCTGGATTATGTTGGAGAGGCTTCCATTAAAGAACACCCTCTGTGTTCTGTTAGACAGGTAACTATTTATCCACAATATAGCAAGGGGTGTAAAGCCATAACACATAACATTTTTTATCAGCAGACTATGATCGATAATGTCACAATCCTCACTGAAGTCTAACAAAACAGCTCTCACAATCTTTTTATCATCAATTTCTCTCAGCCATCAGTCATTTGTGTAAGTGCCGTGCTTGTTGAATGTCCTTCCCTATAAGTGTGCTGAAAGTCTGTTGTCAATTTGTTTACAGTAAAATAGCATTGTATCTGGTCAAATACAATTTTTTCCAAAAGTTTACTAAGGGTTGGTAACAGGCTGATTGGTCGGCTATTTGAGCCAGTAAAGGCGGCTTTACTATTCTTGGGTAGAGGAATTACTTTTGCTTCCCTCCAGGCCTGAGGACACACACTTTCTAATAGGCTTAGATTGAAGATATAGCAAATAGGAGTGGCAATATCGTCCGCTATTATCCTCAGTAATTTTCCATCCAAGTTGTCAGACCACGGTGGCTTGTCATTGTTGATAGACAACAATACTTTTTTCACCTTTTCCACACTCACTTTATGGAATTCAAAATAAACATTCTTGTCATATCATAATTTGATTAGTTATACCTGGATGTGTAGTGTCAGCATTTGTTGCTGGCATGTCATGCCTACGTTTGCTAATCTTGCCAATGAAAAAATCATTAAAGTAATTGGCTATCAGTGGGTTTTGTGATGAATGAGCCATCTGATTCAATGAATGATGGAGCTAGTTTGCCTTTTTCCAAAAATTTCATTGAAGGTTCTCCACAGCTTTTTACTATCATTCTTTATATAATGTATCTTTGTTTCATAGTATAGTTTCTTCTTATTATTATTCAGTTTAGTCACATTATTTCTACATTTGCAGTACGTTTGCCAATCGGTTGTGCAGCCAGACTTATTTCCTTTTGCCTCATCCCTCTCAACCATAAAATTGTTCAATTCAAATCAAAATCAAATCATAATCAAATCAAATGTATTGGTCACATACACATGGTTAGCAGATGTTATTGCGAGTGTAGCGAAATGCTTGTGCTTCTAGTTCTGACAGTGCAGTAATATCTAGCAAGTAATATCTAACAGTTCCACAACAGATATCTAATACACACAAATCTAAGTAAAGGAATGGAATAAGAATATATAAATATATGTCATCAATCCACAGAGATTTAACAGTTTTTACAGTCATTTTCTTAATGGGTGCTCTGCTTATTAGTAACTGGAATAAGCAATTTTATAAACATGTCAAGTGCAGCGTCTGATTGCTCCTCATTACACACCACAGACCAACAAATATTACGAACAATATTGAGTTGCACCCACCCGTTTTGCCCTGAGAACAGCCTCAATTCATTGGGGCATGGACTCTACAAGGTGTCGAAAGCATTACACAGGGATGCTCGCCCATGTTGACTCCAATGCTTTCCCACAGTTGTGTCAAGTTGGCTGGATGTCCTTTCGGTGGTGGACCATTCTTGATACACAAGGGAAACTGTTGAGCATGAAAAACCCAGCAGCGTTGAAGTTCTTGACAAACTCAAATCGGTGCACCTGGCACCTACTACCATACCCCGTTCAAAGGCACTTAAATATTTTGTCTTGCCCATTCACCCTCTAATTGGCACACATACACAATCCATGTCTCAATTGTCTCAAGGCTTAAAAATCCTTCTTTAACCTGTCTCCTCCCCTTCATCTACAGTGATTGAAATGGATTTAACAAGTTACATCAATAAGGGATCATAGCTTTCATCTGGATTCACCTGGTCAGTCTACGTCATGGAAAGAGCAGGTGTTCCTAATGTTTTGTACACTCAGTGTATGTTTGGGGGAATTGTTTGTTTGATTGTGTTGTAGATCAAAGTGCCTTCAAACACGTTAGACAACAGATAACATGGATACTCCAAAGGAAGTCCAGTCATTTCAGATGTCCACTAATGTAAATGAATCCAATACAGGGATTACACATCTCGGCTTCAATTGACCAATGGCTGCCATATCTTGGTCAGTTACTATCGAGAGCAGAGCACAGGGATGGAGTAGGAGTCTTTAGGAGGCTATGCTGGGGAGGAGATGTGGGAAGCAAATCAGCAATGGAATTAAAGAGGGGGAGAAGAGATGAGATGAAGAGATGAGATGGAGGGATGGAGAAATAAAGTGGTAAAGGTTGGAAAAACACAGAGATAGGGCCTCTAGTCAGAAAGGAAGGGGGGAAGGATATGGAGGGTGAAATATCAGGGAAGAATATTGCCAATGTAAGAATTATTGCTATTTCATTACTGCTAATCAGAATGTACCATGAAAATAAAGAGAATTCCCAGCAGACAGATACATTACTAAAACATTTAGATGAATTAAGACATTTTTAAAACTGCACTGAAGCAATGGCTGGATGAAAGGAGCATGATTCTTCACAAATATTCAGGATGATGGTTCGCTACAAGTGTCAAAATCAACTAACATGATGTAATGAGACTAATTTAGTTTAAATCAGGCTGGATCCGAACCTGTGAATATCAATACCTTTTTGTGTTCCATTTCCCTCCTCCCTTTGCGCTCTGGATAAGAGCGTCTGCTAAATGACTAAAATGTAAAATGTATAATTGCTCTTTCTCTCTGGAAAAGAAAACAACTGACATTCAATCATCAAGTTTGCAGATGACACAACAGTAGTAGGCTTGATTACCAACAATGACGAGACCGCATACAGGGAGGAGGTGAGGGCTCTGGGAGTGTGGTGCCAGGAAAATAACCTCTCACTCAACGTCAACAAAACAAAGGAGATGATCGTGAACTTCAGGAAACAGCCGAGGGTGCATCCCTTATCCACATCGACGGGACCGCAGTGGAGAAGGTAGAAAGTTTCAAGTTCCTTGGTGTACACATCACTGACAAACTGAAATGATCCACCCACGCAGACAGTGTGGTGAAGAAGGCGCAACAGAGCCTCTTCAACCTCAGGAGGCTGACATTTTTTTGGCTTGGCACCTAAAACCCTCACAAACTTTTACAGTTGCACAATTGAGAGCATCCTGTCGGGCTGTATCACCGCCTGGTACGGAAACTGCCGAACGCATTACCGGGGGCAAACTACCCGCCCTCCAAGACACCTACAGCACCCGATGTCACAGGAAGGCCAAAAAGATCATCAAGGACATCAACCACCCGAGCCACTGCCCGTTCACCCCGCTATCATCCAGAAGGCGAGGTCAGTACAGGTGCATCAAAGCTGGGACCGAGAGAATGAAAAACAGCTTCTATGTCAAGGCCATCAGACTGTTAAATAGCCATCACTAGTACATTAGAGGCTGCTGCTGCCTATTGAAATCACTGGCCACTTTAAGACACTAGTCACTTTAATAATGTTTACATATCTTGCACTACTCATCTCATATGTATATACTGTATTCTATTCTATAATATTCTACTGTATCTTAGTCCATGCCGCTCTGTCATTGCTTGTCCATATATGTATATATTCTTAGATTACATTCCTTACTAGATTTGTGTGTATTGGGTATATGTTGTAAAATTGTTAGATATTACTTGTAAGATATTACTGCACTGTCGGAGCTAGAAGCACAAGCATTTCGCTACACCAGCAATAACATCTGCTAAACACGTGCATGTGACAAATATAATTTGATTTGATTTGATTTGATTACCCAAATAATACCCATGTCACAGAATTACCTTGATCCTTTTTACTTAGGAGGCTTATGGATATTATTTTGTTACCACAAGCTGGCAGAAAATCCCAATAGGGCATTTAACTTTGATGTAGGTATTTTAGTTTTGTTTAGACCGTGCTCCCACATAAACAAGAAAGAAATAAGCCTACCTCCTTTACAGCTGCGTCATCTGTGAGCAGAGACCAGTTGATTGTGTGTGTGTGTGTGTGTGTGCGTGCGTGTGTGCATGTGTGAGTTCTTGATAGCTTACGAGTGAGTGTATTTCTGTGGTAGGAAAGGGGATAGGGGTTAAGGGGAGCTTGGCTCAGTTAATTGTCATAATTGAACAAAATGATCTCCTCCACCAAATGGCTGTGAAATCAGCCCAGGGCATCAGGGAACTCTATTGTTGTGGAGAGTAACATCATCCCATCAGTGTTTCTCCACTCCATCAGAGGGGTCATGTAGGAGAATGGACCTGGTCCCCTCCAACCCAGTCCCCTGTCACTGTGATTAAACCCCCATGACCGGGTGGCATCGACTAGATCCAGACAACAACAGGGGTGGCCCTGACCCTGCTGCACTAAGCACAACAAACCTGGGCTCCCTGCACTGAGCCTGGCCATGGCAGGAAGAAGGGATGTCCTATCTGGTGCACAACAAAACAACTCCCAGGTGAGAAGGAGAGGGAGCAGGCAGAGGAGGAGGGAGGGAGATGGGGAGAGATTCATTCATGGTAGGAGAGAAGAGGGCATGAGGCAATATAGGATATTCTATTCTAAGAGAAAGAAAACTGGTAGACAATGTGTTAACAATTAGTAGAAGGATAATTAGCTACTGTCATCATTCTTTGTATGTTGAAGGTAAAGGTAGGTACGTTTCACACTCAACCAGTACAGTATAAGCTAATACAATAATATTTAATGATTTCTGAATATTGCAGCAAAGGAATACACTGATAACAAGTTTAACAAATAAACTGTATAATTCTATATGACAGACCCCTATATTAAAAAGGCAGGATCAGGTAGCTGCTGGTGCTTGGTTGAGAGTGACAGAGATTTATTACCCTGCACAGGAATTCCTTTCAGCCTGCCAGTCAGTCAGTCAGTCAAGATCACATGGCCTGTTGCTGCTGAGGAGAATCTAAAGCTAATCCTCTCATATTCCCCTCTAAGTTGCAAATCAGAAACAAGAGATGGGAGATAAGACAGGAGGAGAGAAAAGAAGGAGGGGGAGGGGATTAGTGAGGCAGAGGTTTGCTTGAAGGAGATGAGAAATCATGGAGAGAGAGAGAGAGGAGGCTAGATGGTAGCACTTAATATTAACAGCTCAGATAAAATAGTATGAGTATGGTAATAAATTATTGTTACCTGCAGTGTGACTGACTAGAAGTAACACAACAAACACTTAAAAAGGCTATAGACTGAAGGTATGTTAATGTGAAATATAATGGATAATGAATCGCAAGGCGTTACAGAGGGTGGTACGCTCAGCCGAACGCACCTACCTGGGTGCACACTGCCTGCCCTCCAGGAGAGCTACAACACCAGGTGTCGCCGGAAGGCCAAGAAGATCATCAGGGACCTCAGCCACCCGAGCCATGGCCTGTTCTCCCTACTTCCATCACCCCCCTGCAGCTACCCCTTTGGACATTCCCTCCCCTCCCCAACAGACATATACCCTGCCAAAACACCCAATGGACATTTATATTTGTCATTGTCACATTTGTAAATATATACAGTGCATTCAGAAATCATTCAGACCCCTTGACTTTTTCCACATTTACGTTACAGCCTTATTCTAAAATGGATCAATCTACACTCAATACCCCATAATGACAAAGCAAAAACAGGTTTTTAGAAATGTTTGTAAATGTACTAAAAATAATAAAACGGAAATATCACATTTACATAAGTATTCAGACCCTTTACTCAGTACTTTGTTGCAATTACAGCCCCAAGTCTTCTTGGGTATGACGCTACAAGCTTGGCACACCTGTATATGGGGAGTTTCACCCATTTTTTCTCTGCAGATCCTCTCAAGCTCTGTCAGGTTGGATGGGGAGCGTTGCTGCACAGCTATCTTCAGGTCTCTCCAGAGATGTTCGAAGCCACTCCTGCGTTGTCTTGGCTGTGTGCTTAGGGTTGTTGTCCTGTTGGAAGGTGAACCTTCGCCCCAGTCTGAGATCCTGAGTGCTCTGGAGCAGGTTTTCAGCAAGGATCTCTCTGTACCTTGCTACGTTCATCTTTCCCTCGATCCTGACTAGTCTCCCAGTCCCTGCCGTTGAAAAACATCCCCACAGCATGATGCTGCCACCACCATGCTTCACAGTAGGGATGGTGCCAGGTTTCCTCCAGACGTGACGCTTGGCATTCAAGCCAAAGATTTAAATCTTGGTTTCATCAGACCAGAGAATCTTGTTTCTCATGGTCTGAGAGTCTTTAGGTGCTTTTGGCAAACTCCAAGCGGGCTGTCATGTGCCTTTTACTGAGGAGTGGCTTCCGTCTGGCCACTCTACCATAAAGGCCTGATTGGTGTAGTGCTGCAGAGATGGTTGACCTTCTGGAAGGTTCTCCCTTCTCCACAGAGGAACTCTGGAACTCTGTCAGAGTGACCATCGGGTTCTTGGTCACCTCCATGACCAAGGCCCTTCTCCCCCGATTGCTCAGTTTGGCCGGGCGGCCAGCTCTAGGAAGAGTTTTGGTGGTTCCAAACTTCTTCCATTTAAGAATGATGGAGACCACTGTGTTCTTGGGGACCTTCAATGCTGCAGACATTTTTTGTACCCTTCCCCAGATCTGTGCCTTGACACAATCCTCTCTCTGAGCTCTACGGACAATTCCTTCGACCTCATGGCTTGGTTTTCGCGCTGACATGCACAGTCAATTGTGGGACCTTATATAGACAGGTGTGTGCCTTTCCAAATCATGTCCAATCAATTGAATTTACCACAGGTGGACTCCAATGAAGTTGTAGAAACATCTCAATGATGATCAATGGAAACAGGATGCACCTGAACTCAATTTCGAGTCACATAGCAAAGGGTCTGAATACTTACGTAAATAAGGTATTTCTGTTAAAAAATAAATACACATTTGCAAACATTTCTAAAAACCTGTTTTTGCTTTGTCATTATGGGGTATTGTGTGTAGATTGATGAGGGGATATTTTAAAAAAAAATCAATTTTAGAATAAGGCTGTAACGCAACAAAATGTGGAAGAAGTTAAGGGGTTTGAATACTTTCCGAATGCACTGTATATACAGTGAGGGAAAAAAGTATTTGATCCCCTGCTGATTTTGTACATTTGCCCACTGACAAAGAAATGATCAGTCTATAATTTTAATGATAGGTTTATTTGAACAGTGAGAGACAGAATAGCAACAAAAAAATCCAGAAAAACGCATGTCAAAAATGTTATAAATTGATTTGCATTTTAATGAGGGAAAGAAGTATTTGACCCCCCTCTCAATCAGAAAGATTTCTGGCTCCCAGGTGTCTTTTATACAGGTAACGAGCTGAGATTAGGAGCACACTCTTAAAGGGAGTGCTCCTAATCTCAGCTTGTTACCTGTATAAAAGACACCTGTCCACAGAAGCAATCAATCAATCCGATTCCAAACTCTTCACCATGGCCAAGACCAAAGAGCTCTCCAAGGATGTTAGGGACAAGATTGTAGACCTACACAAGGCTGGAATGGGCTATAAGACCATCGCCAAGCAGCTTGGTGAGAAGGTGACAACAGTTGGTGCGATTATTCGCAAATGGAAGAAACACAAAAGAACTGTCAATTTCCCTCGACCTGGGGCTCCATGCAAGATCTCACCTCGTGGAGTTGCAATGGTCATGAGAACGGTGAGGAATCAGGCCAGAACTACACGGGAGGATCTTGTCAATTAATCTCAAGGCAGTTGGGACCATAGTCACCAAGAAAACAATTGGTAACACACTACACCGTGAAGGACTGAAATCCTGCAACGCCCGCAAGGTCCCCCTGCTCAAGAAAGCACATATACATGCCCGTCTGAAGTTTGCCAATGAACATCTGAATGATTCAGAGGAGAACTGGGTGAAAGTGTTGTGGTCAGATGAGACCAAAATCGAGCTCTTTGGCATCAACTCAACTCGCCATGTTTGGAGGAGGAGAAATGCTGCCTATGACCCCAAGAACACCATCCCCACCATCAAACATGGAGGTGGAAACATTATGCTTTGGGGGTGTTTTTCTGCTAAGGGGACAGGACAACTTCACTGCATCAAAGGGACGATGGACGGGGCCATGTACCGTCAAATCTTGGGTGAGAACCTCCTTCCCTCAGCCAGGGCATTGAAAATGGGTCGTGGATGGGTATTCCAGCATGACAATGACCCAAAACACACGGCCAAGCCAACAAAGGAGTGGCTCAAGAAGAAGCACATTAAGGTCCTGGAGTGGCCTGGCCAGTCTCCAGACCTTAATCCCATAGAAAATCTGTGGAGGGAGCTGAAGGTTCGAGTTGCCAAACATCAGCCTCGAAACCTTAATGACTTGGAGAAGATCTGCAAAGAGGAGTGGGACAAAATCCCTCCTGAGATGTGTGCAAACCTGGTGGCCAACTACAAGAAACGTCTGACCTCTGTGATTGCCAACAAGGGTTTTGCCACAAAGTACTAAGTCATGTTTTGCAGAGGGGTCAAATACTTATTTCCCTCATTAAAATGCAAATCAATTCATAACATTTTTTACATGTGTTTTTCTGGATTTTGTTGTTGTTATTCTGTCTCTCACTGTTCAAATAAACCTACCATTAAATTTATAGCCTGATCATTTCTTTGTCAGTGGGCAAACGTACAAAATCAGCAGGGGATCAAATAATTTTTTCCCTCAATGTACAGTGGGGAAAAAAAGTATTTAGTCAGCCACCAATTGTGCAAGTTCTCCCACTTAAAAAGATGAGAGAGGCCTGTAATTTTCATCATAGGTACACGTCAACTATGACAGACAAAATGAGGAAAAAAAATCCAGAAAATCACATTGTAAGATTTTTTATGAATTTATTGGCATATGATGGTGGAAAATAAGTATTTGGTCAATAACAAAAGTTTCTCAATACTTTGTTATATACCCTTTGTTGGCAATGACACAGGTCAAACATTTTCTGTAAGTCTTCACAAGGTTTTCACACACTGTTGCTGGTATTTTGGCCCATTCCTCCATGCATATCTCCTCTAGAGCAGTGATGTTTTGGGGCTGTCGCTGGGCAACACAGACTTTCAACTCCCTCCAAAGATTTTCTATGGGGTTGAGATCTGGAGACTGGCTAGGCCACTCCAGGACCTTGAAATGCTTCTTACGAAGCCACTCCTTCGTTGCCCGGGCGGTGTGTTTGGGATCATTGTCATGCTGAAAGACCCAGCCACGTTTCATCTTCAATGCCCTTGCTGATGGAAGGAGGGTTTCACTCAAAATCTCACGATACATGGCCCCATTCATTCTTTCCTTTACACGGATCAGTCGTCCTGGTCCCTTTGCAGAAAAACAGCCCCAAAGCATGATGTTTCCAACCCCATGCTTCACAGTAGGTATGGTGTTCTTTGGATGCAACTCAGCATTCTTTGTCCTCCAAACATGACGAGTTGAGTTTTTACCAAAAAAGTTATATTTTGGTTTCATCTGACCGTATGACATTCTCCCAATCCTCTTCTGGATCATTCAAATGCACTTCAGACGGGCCTGGACATGTACTGGCTTAAGCAGGGGGACACGTCTCGCACTGCAGGATTTGAGTCCCTGGCGGTGTAGTGTGTTACTGATGGTAGGCTTTGTTACTTTGGTCCCAGCTCTCTGCAGGTCATTCACTAGGTCCCCCCCGTGTGGTTCTGGGATTTTTGCTCACCGTTCTTGTGATCATTTTGACCCCACGGGGTGAGATCTTGCGTGGAGCCCCAGATCGAGGGAGATTATCAGTGGTCTTGTATGTCTTCCATTTCCTAATAATTGCTCCCACAGTTGATTTCTTCAAACCAAGCTGCTTACCTATTGCAGATTCAGTCTTCCCAGCCTGGTGCAGGTCTACAATTTTGTTTTTGGTATCCTTTGACAGCTCTTTGGTCTTGGCCATTGTGGAGTTTGGAGTGTGACTGTTTGAGGTTGTGGACCGGTGTCTTTTATACTGATAACAAGTTCAAACAGGTGCCATTATTACAGGTAACGAGTGGAGGACAGAGGAGCCTCTTAAAGAAGAAGTTACAGGTCTGTGAGAGCCAGAAATCTTGCTTGTTTGTAGGTGACCAAATACTTATTTTCCACCATAATTTGCAAATAAATTCATAAAAATCCTACAATGGGATTTTCTGGATTTTTTTCTCAATTTGTCTGTCATAGTTGACGTGTACCTATGATGAAAATTACAGGCCTCTCTCATCTTTTTAAGTGGGAGAACTTGCACAATTGGTGGCTGACTAAATACTTTTTTCCCCCACTGTATATTATAATTATTATTTCATTCACACCTGCACTGTTGGAGCTCGGAGCTTAAGTATTTCAATGTACACTGTAATTACATCTGCGACCCTGTGCATGTGACTAAAAATAAAGATAATCTAGTTTTAAGAATACCCAGACGCATTAGGAGATTCAGAGCACAGCAGCCCAGATCAGCAATGTCTCAGCTGCCTGCCTGTGCTAAGTCTGCTCAGAGATAATTCCTAACACTGGGGAGCACAGTGACTGACTGACGGGACGGACAGAGGGAAATAAAGGCAACAAACAGCCTGAAAGAGACTGGAGGGAGGGAGGAAGAGGGATGGAGGGAGTGAGGGAGGGAGGGATGGAGGGAGTGAGGAGGGAGGAGGGAGGGAGGGAGGGAGGGAGGAGGGAGGGAGGGAGGAGGGAGGGAGGGAGGGAGGGAGGGAGGGAGGGAGGGAGGGAGGGAGGGAGGGAGGGAGATTTTAGAATGTAAATCTTGATGGGGCAAAATCCCCAATTTTTTTTAGATGCATACCAGCAAAGCCACTACACAACACAACACAACACAACACTAAACAATACATTAATTGCACTATAACGGTGACAAACGGTGCCCACAAACTCTTAGGGCCAACATAAAGCTGTCCCAACAGCAGAGCTTTCTTTTCAGCACCATGGAGTGAATCCTTACCACCGCTACACCTGGCTATCAGCGGAGCCTTGTCTGGCAGCGAAACAGTTCATTCAGCCTCTTTTACTGGCTTTTTAAAAAACATTCTTACAGTATTCTCCCTGTACACCAAGTCAGAACCGTAGGATAAATAAAGCGGGCATATAAGCAGACAATGAACGCTCTTACAATATTCGATGATTACATTTCTCTAAAACAGGCTATAGGCTACATGTGCACCACCAAGTCAGAACAGTAGGCTAAATTATGAGGGGGAAAGGGACCAAATTATTAGGGTGAGGCACATGGGCTACTAACAGCTTACTACACAACATACACTTAGTATTACTTTCTTAGCTACAGTATACATATCTCCCTGGCATATTACATCATTTATGCAGCAGCATACAATACATTTTTGGACTCACCTTGTTGTGCTGTGCTCACTTGAACAGGAAGATCCTTCTTGAGGGCAAATTTTGTCATCAAACTTCGTCATCAAAGTCTGGCATTCTCTGGATTTATGGTGCTTTCAAGACAACTGGGAACTCAGAAAAAAACAAGGTTGAATCATGACGTCAGTGATCTTCAGGTCGGAGCTCTAGAAAGAGCCCCAAGTTCCCGACTTGGAATTCCGAGTTGGATGACCGTTCAAAACGTATTTTCCCAGTCGGAGCTCGTTTTTTTTCAGAGTTCCCAGTTATCTTGAACTCACTGAGGTCTGAGATTTCCCAGTTCCGAGTTTCCAGTTGTTGTGAACGCGACAGAAGTCATGCTGGATTGACAGCATGGCCAATGTAGTCAACCTTTTCTGGCCCATGGTGTTGCATGTGAATGTTTATCCTTTTAAGCTTGTAAAAGAGACCCTTAACCACAGACTTGGACCACACACCCTCTCCACTGAATAGCAGGCTAGGGATTGCTTTGCAACGCTTGCAGTTAGCCACTGATTCCTTCCAAACCACTCATTTTTGAATTTGCAATTTCCAACTTGTTGTGTAATGTTTATGTCCAATGGCCGATGAGGACCGATACGTTTTATTTATAATTTCTCTTCATATGACAAGGATTGAAACAGAATTTTCTGTAGATTGTCAACTTAATTCATGATGATGACTGTTTGTCTAGCTTGCTAGCTAAGATTTTGAAAGTATGATATTGGCATGATCAGTCCAATCAAAGCTACGGTAGATATTATGTAATTTGATGTCATTTTATTTGTGGCTAATGACCTTGACCCTTCTTGGATGGGCACTTCTAATGTAAATCTCAGGCAGTACACAAGGGGCATGAATTTTCGAGCTCTACCTGTAGATTTTGCAGTGACGTAGTGTTCCAATGAGTGACAAAACACTGAGCCAATCATGGCGCAACTATGGAACATTACCAAACCCTACGCTCTGTATTTTCCCCACCACCACAGAAATCACTGAGCTAGGCTGAAACACCTGCATTTTGGAGCTGCCTTACTCAAGAAAGCAAAAAAGAGACCATGTTTGTATGCGGTTTTATTAAGTAAATGATTTTTTTTATATTAATGCCAAAATAACATGCAAAACAGGCACAAAAATATCTTCAAACTTGTTTTTGCTTTGTCATTATGGGGTATTGTGTGTAGATTGATGAGGGAAAAAATAATTTAATCCATTTTAGAGTAAGGCTGCAACGTAACAAAATGTGGAGAAAGTCAAGGGGTCTGAATACTTTCCGAATGCACTGTAAAGTACATATAGATATTTATTTTATTCCGTTTTTTCAGGGGGTGCTGCAGCACCCTTAGCACCCCTACTTCCCGTGGCTATGCTGGAGAGATATATATGAAGTGTAAATTGAATACACCATCAGATAGAAATAGTCACAACTGGGCAATGTTACTCACATTCTCGGCACAAACAGATGCAAGCAAACAAAACAAGCTATATCTGTCCTATTGAATACAGATCACAATGATATGCAATATATTTCTGGCTGCCCAAACCGTTATGGGAACAGAAATACAGTTAAGGACCAATAATTTCCTGCTGCTAAAAATGCCCTAGCGAACGTGGACAGAGTCTGTGTGTGTGTGTGTTTGTTTGTCAGCAGAGGAGCCATTGGCCCTATCTACATCAGGCTCTTTGTTGTGGTAATCATTCTCCCAGCATTCATAACACTCCTACTCATCACTGTCCCGAAATAATTTTCTCTCTCCAGCTGCACAAGCAGCCAGGACTCAAATTAGCACATAGTGAGGACATAATGAGATGGACAGAAACAGCCCTCATTGTCTACTGAGGCTACCATGACCACACATTGAACTGCAACCTTGCTTTACTATATTATTATTTCATGAGCTAAAACTCCATGGATCGGCTGCATACAGTGCATTCAGAAAGCATTCAGACCCCTTGACTTTTTCCACATTTTGTTACGTTAGAGCCTTATTCTAAAATTGATGAAATTGTTTTTTTTCCTCATCAATCTACACACAATACCCCATAATAACAAAGCAAAAACGTTTTTTTATAAAACATTTAAATAAAATATCACATTTACATAAGTATTCAGACCCTTTACTCAGTACTTTGTTGAAGCACCTTTGGCAGCGATTACAGCCTCGATTCTTCTTGGGTATGACGCTACAAGTCTCCCGAGTGGCGCAGCGGTCTTAGGCACTGCATCTCAGTGCTTGAGGCGTCACTACAGACCCCCTGGTTCGATTCCAGGCTGTATCACAACCGGCCGTGATTGGGAGTCTCATAAGGCGGCGCACAATTGGCCCAGCGTCGTCCGGGTTTGGCCGGTGTAGGCCGTCATTGTAAATAAGAATTTGTTCTTAACTGACTTGCCTAGTTAAATAAAGGTTAAATAAAAATAATAAAAAAACACCTGTATTTGGGGAGTTTCTCCCATTCTTCTCTGCAGATCCTCTCAAGCTCTGTCAGGTTGGATGGGGAGCGTCGCTGCACAGCTATCTTCAGGTCTCTCCAGACATGTTCGATCGGGTTCAAGTCCAGGCTCTGTTTTTTATTTTTAATAAATAAGCCTGTTTTTGCTTTGTCATTATGGGGTATTGTGTGTAGATTGATGAGTGTAGAAAAAGGTTTTAATCAATTTTAAAATAAGGCTGTAACGTAACAAAGTGTGGAAAAGGTCAAGGGGTCTGAATACTTTTCGAATGCACTGTAGATACAGTTAATTATACCATGCTGTAGCTATTCTACATTCCAAAACAATATGTTACAATACATTATATTCCATTCACATATGAGACTGAACTGTATAATGGCCTCCCTGACCACTGACCACTGCACTCACAAAAAGGTGCTGTCTAGAACATTATGTAAAAGGAGTCTTTGGCTGTTCCCATAGCAGAACCCTTTGAAGAACCATTTTTGGTTCCATGTAGAACCCTTTTGGTTCCAGGTAGAACCCTATTGGGTTCCATGTAGAACCATTTCCCCATAGGGTTCTACATGGAACCCAAAAGAGTTCTACCTGGAACCAAAAAGGGTTCTCCTATGGGGACAGCCGAAGAACCCTTTTGGAACCCTTTTTCTAAGAGTGTGGCATAGAGAACCCCATCTCTTTATAATTTCCCTATCAACAAATAATAACATGTAAAACACTACTATCAAACCAGGGCTGGTTCCAGGCATAAGCGACATATGTGGTCGTTTAGGGCCCCCGGCCGCTAGGGGGCCTCCGAACAAAAAATTAATATATATATATAATAATTTTTTAGGAACTCAGTCGGGGCCCCCTCAACTTACTATTGAGAGTAAAAATTGTAAAATTGGCAAGACAGAACAGAAACCTCCGGTAAGACGAGGGGTGGTGGTCTGTGTCTATTTGTCAATAACAGCTGGTGCACAATCTATAATATTAAGGAAGTCTTGAGGTTTTGCTCGCCAGAAGTGGAGTACCTCATTATAAGCTGTAGACCACACTATTTACCAAGAGAGTTTTCATCTATATTTCTCGTAGCTGTCTATTTACTACCACAAGGCCATAAGCAAATAAGAGAATTTGCCATAAGCAAATAAGAGAAGCGGCGCTCCTAGTGCAGGAAAATGAATTTACCTAACTCTAGATCACCTTTACTCCACACACAGAGATGCTTACAAAACCCTCCCTCTCACTCCATTTAGCAAATCTGGCCATAATTCTATCCTCCTGATTCCTGCTTACAAGCAAAAACTCAAACAGGAAGTACCACTGACTCACTCAATACGGAAGTGGTCAAATTACGTGGATGCTAAGCTACAGGACTGTTTTGCTAGCACAGACTGGAATATGTTGGCATTGAGGAGTATACCACCAGATGAGCTTAATGCGTTCTATGCTCGCTTCGAGGAAAGCAACACTGAACCATGCATGAGAGCACCAGCTGTTCCGTACGACTGTGTGATCACGCTCTACGTAGCCAATGTATTTGTATTTATTAGGGATCCCATTAGCTGCTGCCAAGGCAGCAGCTACTCTTCCTGGGGTCCAAACACATTAAAGCACTTACATTACATATAAAACAAAAGATAAAACAGTACATCATATAACAGTATTACACCACTACATATCTACAATACAAAATGTACAATACCACCATACAACAATATTACAATGTATGTAACGAACCCTGCAGTTTGAGTCGGTTCCTGTCTGTGTTACTAGTTTTTCTGCTCGGGATCTCCAGTTTCCCGAGGGTTCTGGAACGCTCCCTGCCTGGTTGCCGGGCAACGTTGCTAGGCGGGAGCTCTCTTGATTTCCGCACCTGCATCCCATCAGCAATCTGCACACCTGGTCCTGATCATCACCCTTCTTAGGCTCTGTCCTAACATCCATTCCCTGCCGGATCGTTAGCCATGAACATCACTCGTCCGGGACCTTCATCCAACCTCTGCCTGGTGGTCGGCGGCTGCCGAGCCATGATTGGATCAACCACTGCATCCCCAACAACTAATCAACGCCGCCCGCTCTGTTCCCTGGATTATTCAGCATCACTCTTGACTTTGTAAATAAACACTCACCTTCGTTTCAACTTACCTTGTCCTGGTCTGCTTCTGGGTTCTGGCTTTGTAACTCGTGACAGAACGATCCGGCCAGTAATGAACCCAGCGGACCTGGACTCTGTTCGCCATGCCATTACCCATCAGGAGAAGATGTTGGGCCATCATAGCACGGAGCTACAGGAGATCGCGTTGGCAGTTCGGAACCTTTCTACCGGGTCTGACGGAGGTCCAGAACCAGCGCAAGTTTCCGGTGGAGGATCCACTACCGGTTTCACCCATCTCGCCTGCCGCGTCTGGAGCTGTGTCCTTCCGTGAGCCCAAGGTTCCGGCGCCGGATAAATATGAGGGGGAGCTGGGAAGATGCCGTTCTTTCCTTATGCAGTGTGGGTTAGTGTTCGATCTACAGCCCTACTCTTATGCCACAGACAAGGCTAGGATAGCTTTTGTGATTGAGTTGCTGCGTGGTCGAGCGCTGGAGTGGGCTTCAGCCGTTTGGGAACGACAAGACCCCTGCATGGCTTCATACCAGGGGTTCACGGCCGAGATGAGGAAGCTCTTCGACCATTCCGTCCGAGGGAGGGACGCAGCTAGGCGCCTGTTTTCGCTTCGCCAAGGAACTCGCAGCGTGGCCGACTTCGTGATCGAGTTCAAGACGTTGGCTGTGGAGAGTGGGTGGAATGAGGAGTCTCTGCAAGCGGCCTTTTACCAGGGTCTGTCGGAGCAGCTCAAGGATGAGTTGATCTCCTATCCGGAGCCTAGTGACCTGGACAGCTTGGTAGCCTTGTCTATTCGGGTGGATAATCGAGTCCGAGAGCGAAGGAGGGAGAAGCAATGGGTCCCGTCCAACCGATCAGCTTCTCAGGTTCCAGTCGGGTCGGGGATTGGACCAGAATACGTCGATCATCGTCCACCACACAGGATTAGTGGAGAGGTCCTGTCTCCCGATTCTGAACCCATGCAAGTGGGGCGGCACGGGTTAACCAAGGAGGAGCGCCAACACAGACGTAGGGACTAACTGTTGCCTCTACTGTGGTGGTTCGGGACATTACCTCGCCACTTGTTCCCGGCGGTCGTCAAACTGCGCGGCTCGCTAAAGTTGGGAGGACTTTTAGCGAGCCAGTTTCGACCTCTCAATACCTCTGTCAGACCCCGTTTCCCGGCTACCCTTATGAACAGGAATCAGAGCTTAGCGATTAACGCTTTTATCGATTCAGGTGCCGATGGAAGCTTTCTTGATGCCGAGTTGGTGGAACAGCTGGGGCTTTCAAGGAGCAATTGCCGGAAGCCATTGAAGCGACCACTCTGAACGGCAGTAGTCTGGCACGTATCACGATGAGGACTGAACCGGTTAAGATGCTGTTGTCGGGGAATCATTCGGAGATGATTTCATTCTTCATTCTGCCGTCTTCCCATGTTCCTCTGGTCCTTGGATACCCCTGGCTGAAGGAACACAATCCCACGTTCGATTGGGTGACGGGCAAGGTAACGAGTTGGAGCCTTGATTGTCATGCTAACTGTCTCAAGACTGCCTGTCCCCATTCGGTTCCCAGTCAGGTGATTGAGGCTAAACCCCCAGATTTGTCCCTGGTTCCCGAGACATATCACGATTTGGGGAAGTGTTCAGTAAGCAGAAGGCTCTGTCACTCCCTCCCCACCGACCATATGATTGTGCCATCAACCTGTTCCCTGGAGCTGTCTACCCCAAGGGAAGGTTATACAGTATCTCCCGCCCTGAACGTGAGGCTTTGGAGACCTACATCAAGGAGTCCCTAGCTGCTGGTCTCGTTCGTCCCTCGTCATCACCCCCTGGGGGCAGGATTCTTCTTTGTGGGTAAGAAGGATGGCTCTCTTCGACCGTGTATTGATTATCGGGGGGTTGAATGACATCACGGTCAAGAACAAGTATCCCCTGCCCTTGATGAGTTCTGCCTTCGACTCCTTACAGGGTGCTACGGTGTTCACCAAGCTAGACCTACGCAATGCGTATCACATGGTCCGGATCAGAGAGGGAGACGAGTGGTTGACGGGTTTCAATACACCGATGGGTCACTTGAGTATCAGGTGATGCCGTTTGGACTGACCAATGCTCCAGCGGTATTCCAGAGTATGGTGAACGACGTCCTGAGAGATATGATCGGTCTCTTTGTGTTTGTTTACCTGGATGACATTCTGATCTTCTCGAAGGAACCTTCCGACCACGTCCAGCATGTCCGGCAGGTTCTGCAGCGATTGTTGGAGAATCGCCTGTTCGTGAAGGCCGAGAAGTGCGAGTTTCACGCCCACACGACATCCTTTCTCGGGTACATCATCTCCAGGGGGGAGATTAGGATGGACCAGGAGAAGGTTAGAGCGGTTCTGGAATGGGCCCAGCCCGGTACGAGATTGCAGCTCCAGAGATTTTTGGGGGTTTGCGAATTTCTACCGCAGATTCATCCGGGATTACAGCCGTGTGGCCGCTCCGTTAACTGCCTTGACTTCCAGTATCAGGAGCTTCAAGTGGAATCCGGAGGCGGATCGAGCGTTTCTGGATTTGAAGAGGCGATTCACCAACGCACCGATTCTCTCTCAACCGGACACGGCCCGTCAGTTCGTCGTTGAAGTGGACGCGTCTGATGTGGGAGTTGGCGCCATCCTGTCGCAGCGATGCTCCACGGACAGTAAACTCCATCCCTGCGCCTACTACTCTCGTCGCCTTTCGCCTGCGGAGAGGAATTACGATGTGGGTAACCGGGAGCTTCTCGCGGTGAAACTTGCCTTGGAGGAGTGGCGCCACTGGTTGGAGGGGGCGGAGCAACCGTTTATTGTCTGGACTGACCACAAGAATCTTGCTTACGTGCAATCGGCTAGACGTCTCAACTCCCGTCAGGCCAGGTGGTCGTTGTTTTTCGGACGATTCAATTTTTTCCCTGACGTTCCGACCTGGATCTAAGAACGGCAAGGCGGACGCCTTGTCTCGGATGTTCTCCAAGACGGAGGAGAGTGGGTCCAAGACCGAGACAATTCTCCCCCGGAACTGCGTCGTGGGAGCTGTTAGGTGGAAGATTGAGGAGGAGGTGATGGCGGCCCTTCGGACGCAGCCCGGTCCCGGTAACGGTCCACCCGGTCGGTTGTTTGTGCCTGAGTCGGTTCGTCCTGCGGTCCTCAAATGGTCCCACGCCAGCAAGATGGCTTGTCACCCTGGCGTGGCTCGGACGATGGCGTTTCTTCGCAGACGTTTTTGGTGGCCTGCCATGGCCGAGGATACTCGGGGTTATGTTGCTGCCTGTCCAGTGTGTGCGCAGAATAAGAGTACCAATCGGCCCAGCTCTGGACTACTTCACCCCCTTCCTATTCCCCGGCGACCATGGTCGCATCTGGCCCTGGACTTTGTCACTGGGTTGCCCGCTTCTGAGGGGAACACGGTCGTTCTGACGATCGTGGACAGATTCAGCAAGTTCGCCCACTTTGTGCCAATTGCCAAGCTTCCCTCTGCCTCGGAGACGTCCGAGATCCTGGTTAGGGAGGTTTTCAGGGTCCACGGTTTGCCCAGTGATATCGTTTCCGACCGTGGCCCTCAGTTTACCTCTGCTGTCTGGAAGTCCTTCTGTTTGGCCATTGGAGCTACAGTCAGTCTCACATCTGGTTTTCACCCCCAATCTAATGGTCAGGCGGAGAGAGCCAACCAGAAGATGGAATCCACGCTACGCTGCCTGGCCTCTTCCAACCCCACCTCCTGGGTCTCTCAGTTGCCTTGGGTTGAGTATGCCCACAATACTCTCCCTACATCTGCCACTGGGATGTCTCCCTTCCAGTGCCTGTATGGCTACCAACCTCCCTTGTTCCCTTCTCAGGAGAAGGAGCTCTCAGTGCCTTCTGTTCAGGCCCATATTCGTCGTTGCCACCGGACCTGGCATCGGGCCAGAAAGGCACTCCTTAGAGTTTCGGACCGGTATCAGCTCCAGGCGAATCGTCGCCGGATCCCCGCTCCCACCTATACCATCGGAGATAGGGTCTGGTTGGCCACACGGGATCTTCCTTTACGGACTGAGTCTAGGAAGTTGTTACCGAAGTTCATTGGTCCGTTTGTGGTGGAGAAGGTGATCAATCCAGTGGCAGTTCGACTCAAACTACCGAGGACGCTCAGAGTCCATCCCACCTTTCATGTCTCCTGCCTCAAGCCTGTTTTCCTCAGTCCTCTGTTGCCTCCTCCGCCTCCTCCTCCTCCTCCTCGGATGATCGGAGGTGGTCCTGCCTACACGGTGCGACGCATCATGGATTCCAGACGGCGGGGCCGGGGTTTCCAGTATCTCGTGGACTGGGAGGGTTATGGTCCTGAAGAGAGGAGTTGGATTCCGCGGCGACAGGTCCTGGACGCTGACCTCATTCGTGACTTCTACCGCCTCCATCCTGGCGCTCCGGGGAGTCCGCCCGGTGGCGTTCGTCGGAGGGGGGTACTGTAACGAACCCTGCAGTTTGAGTCGGTTCCTGTCTGTGTTACTAGTTTTTCTGCTCGGGATCTCCAGTTTCCCGAGGGTTCTGGAAACGCTCCCTGCCTGGTTGCCGGGCAACGTTGCTAGGCGGGAGCTCTCTTGATTTCCGCACCTGCATCCCATCAGCAATCTGCACACCTGGTCCTGATCATCACCCTTCTTAGGCTCTGTCCTAACATCCATTCCCTGCCGGATCGTTAGCCATGAACATCACTCGTCCGGGACCTTCATCCAACCCTCTGCCTGGTGGTGGCGGCTGCCGAGCCATGATTGGATCAACCACTGCATCCCCAACAACTAATCAACGCCGCCCGCTCTGTTCCCTGGATTATTCAGCATCACTCTTGACTTTGTAAATAAACACTCACCTTCGTTTCAACTTACCTTGTCCTGGTCTGCTTCTGGGTTCTGGCTTTGTAACTCGTGACAATGTATGCATATGTGTGTGTCTGTACCTTGGTGTGTGTCCCTTCACAGTCCCCGCTGTTCCATAAGGTGCATTTTTACCTGTTTTTTAAATCTGATTCTACTGCTTGCATCAGTTACCAGATGTGGAATGGAGTTCCATGTAGTAATGGCTCTATGTAGTACTGTGCGCCTCCCATAGTCTGTTCTGGACTTGGGGATTGTGAAGAGACCTCTGTGGGCATGTCTTGTGGGGTATGCATGTGTGTCCGAGCTATGTGCATGTAATTTAAACAGACAACTCGGTACATTCAGCTTGTCAACACTTCTTACAAAAACAATTAGTGATGACGTCAATCTCTCTTCCACTTTGAGCCATGAGAGATTGACATGCATATCATTAATGTTCGCGCTCAGTGTACTTTTAAGGGCCAGCCATGCTGCCCTGTTCTGAGCCAACTGCAATTTTCCTAAGTCCCTCTTTGTGGCACCTGACCACACTACTGAGCAGCAGTCTAGGTGCGACAAAACTAGGGCCTGTAGGACCTGCCTTGTTGAAAGTGTTGTTAAGAAGGCAGAGCAGCGCTTTATTATGGACAGACTTCTCCCCATCTTAGCTACTGTTGTATCAATATGTTTTGACCATGACAGTTTACAATCCAGGGTTAATCCAAGCAGTTTAGTCACCTCAACTTGCTCAATTTCCACATTGTAGTTGAGGTTTAGGGTTTAGTGAATGATTTGTCCCAAATACAATGCTTTTAGTTTTGGAAATATTTAAGACTAATTTATTCCTTGCCAACCATTCTGAAAGTAACTGCAGCTCTTTGTTAATTGTTGCAGTCATTTCAGTTTCTGTAGTAGCTGACGTGTATAGTGTTGAGTCATCTGCATACATAGACACACTGGCTTTACTCAAAGCCAGTGGTATGTCATTAGCAAAGATTGAAAGAAGTAAGGGGCCTAAACAGCTACCCTGGGGAATTCCTGATTCTACCTGGATTTTGTTGGAGAGGCTTCCATTAAAGAACACCCTTTATGTTCTGTTAGACAACTAACTCTTTATCCACAATATAGCAGGGGGTGTAAAGCCATAACACCTACAGTGGCTTGCGAAAGTATTCACCCCCCTTGGCATTTTTCCTATTTTGTTGCCTTACAACCTAGAATTAAAATTGATTTTGGGGGGTTTGTATCATTTGATTTACACAACATGCCTACCACTTTGAAGATGCTAAATATTTCACAAGAAATAAGACAACAAAAAAAGGAAACTTGAGCGTGCAGAACTATTCACCACCCCCCCCAAATCATCATCAATACTTTGTAGAGCCACCTTTTGCAGCAATTACAGCTGCAAGTCTCTATAAGCTTGGCACATCTAGCCACTGGGATTTTTGCCAATTCTTCAAGGCAAAATTACTCCAGCTCCTTCAAGTTGGATGGGTTCCACTGGTGTACAGCAATCTTTAAGTCATACCATAGATTCTCAATTGGATTGAGGTCTGTGCTTTGACTAGGCCATTCCAAGACATTTAACTGTTTCCCCTTAAACATTTTGACATTTTAGTAATTTAGCAGACACTCTTATCCAGAGCGACTTACAGTTAGTGAGTGCATACATTTTTTTAATGGTTTATTTCATACTCGTGGGAAACGAACCCACAACCCTGGCGTTGCAAACGCCATGCTCTACCAACTGAGCTATGCGGGACTATGAGTTAAACCACTCGAGTGTTGCTTTAGCAGTATGCTTAGGGTCATTGTCCTGCTGGAAGGTGAACCTCCGTCCCAGTCTCAAATCTCTGGAAGACTGAAACAGGTTTCCCTCAAGAATTACCCCGTATTTAGCGCCATCCATCATTCCTTCAATTCTGACCAGTTTCCCAGTCCCTGCCGATGAAAAACATCCCCACAGCATGATGCTGCCACTACCATGCTTCACTGTGGGGATGGTGTTCTCAGGGTGATGAGAGTTGTTGGGTTTGCGCCAGACATATCGTTTTTCTTGATGGCCAAAAAGCTCAATTTTACTCTCATCTGACCAGAGTACCTTCTTCCATTTGTTTGCTTATTTTTTTCTTTAAGCAATGGCTTTTTTCTGGCCACTCTTCCTTAAAGCCCAGCTCTGTGGAGTGTACGGCTTAAAGTGGTCCTATGGACAGATAATCCAGTCTCCGCTGTGGAGCTTTGCAGCTCCTTCAGGGTTATCTTTGGTCTCTTTGTTGCCTCTTTGATTATTGCCCTCCTTGCCTGGTCTGTGAGTTTTGGTGGGCGGCCCTCTCTTGGCAGGTTTGTTGTGGTGCCATATTTGTTTCCGTTTTTTATAATGGATTTTATGGTGCTCCGTGGGATGTTCAAAATTTTGGATATTTTTTCAGAACAGGTGTATATATACTGAGATCATGTGACACTTAGATTGCACACAGGTGGACTTTATTTAACTAATTATGTGACTTCTGAAGGTAATTGGTTGCACCAGATCTTATTTAGGGGCTTCATAGCAAAGGGGGTGAATTCATATGCACGCACCACCTTTCCGTTATTTATTCTTTTGAATTTTTTGAAACTTCACTTCATCAATTTTGACTATTTTGTGTATGTCCATTGCATCCAAATTAAAATCCATTTAAATTACAGGTTGTAATGCAACAAAACAGGAAAAACGCCAAGGGGGATGAATACTTTTGCAAGGCACTGTACATACATATTCACACCCCTGAGTCAATACATGTTAGAATTACCTTTGGCAGTGATTACAGCCATGAGTCTTTATTGGTAAGTCTCTAAGAGTTTCCACACCTGGATTGTACCATATTTGTACATTGATCTTTTTACAATTCTTCAAGCTCTGTCAAGTTGGTTGCTGATCAACGCTAGACAGCCATTTTTAAGTCTTGAAATATATTTTCAAGCTGAATTAAGTCAAAACTGTAACTAGGCCACTCAGGAACATTCAGTGTCGTCTTGGTAAGCAACTCCAGTGTATATTTGGCCTTGTGTTTTAGGTTATTGTCCTGCTGAAAGGTGAATATGTCTTCCAGTGTCTGTTGGAAAGCAGACTGAACCAGGTTTTCCTCTAGGATTTTGCCTGTGCTTAGCTCTATTCCATTTATTTTTATCCCATAAAACTCCCTAGTCCTTGCCGATGACAAGCATACCGATAACATGATGCAGCCACCACCATTCTTGAAAATATGAAGAGTGGTACTCATTGATGTGTTGTGTTGGATTTGCCCCAAACATAACGCTTTGTATTCATTACATAAAGTTAATTTATTTGCTGCATTTGTTGCAGTTTTACTTCACTGCCTTATTGAAAACAGGATGCATGTTTTAGAATATTTATATTCTGTACAGGCTTCCTTCTTTTCACTCTGTTATTTAGGATAGTATTGTGGAGTAACTACAATGTTGTTCATCCATCCTCAGTTTTCTCCTTTCACAGACATTAAACTCTGTAACTGTTTTAAAGTCACAATTGGCCTCATGGTGAAATCCCTAAGCGTTTTCCTTCCTCTCCGGCAACTGAGTTAGGAATGACACCTGTATCTTTGTATTGACTGGGTGTATTGATACACCATTCAAAGTGTAAGTAATAACTTCATCATGCTCAAAGGGATATTCAGTGTCTGCCTTTTACATTTTTTCCCATCTACAAATCAAATCAAATCACATTTTATTTATGTGCCAAATACAACTGTAGACTTTACAGTGAAATGCTTGCTTACGAAACCTTTCCCAACGATGCAGAGTAAAAAAATAAAAAATTAAAAAATTAAAATAAACTAGTAGCCAACACTAGGAATAAAATAAAATACACAAGAATGGAGCTATATACAGGTAGTACCAGTACCAGATCAATGTGCAGAGGTACGAGGTACTTGAGTTAGATATATACATAAAGGCAGGGTAAAGTGACTAGGCATCCGAATAGGTAAACAATGGGCCACATGTCATTGATAACAAGGTAAACAATGGACCACATGTTATTCTGAACCTAAATAGTATGCCTCAAACCATCTTCTCTGCAAAATGCTCACATGGTCAACAGAGCTGATCATGGACTATTGGAAATCAGACAAACAACAGCAATACACAATAGCATTTCTATTGTTCTGTAACTACACAGAACAAAAATATAAACGCAACATGTAAAGTGTTGGTCCCATGTTTCATGAGCTGAAATAAAAGATCCCACAAATTTTCCATACGCACAAAAAGCTTATTTCTCTCAAGTTTTGTGCACAAATTTGTTTACATCCCTGTTAGTGAGCATTTCTCCTTTGCCAAGGTAATCCATCCACCTGACAGGTGTGGCATATCAAGAAGCTGATTAAACAGCATGATAATTACACAGGTGCACCTTGTGCTGGGGACAATAAACGGTAACTCTAAAATGTGCAGTTTTGCCACACAACACAATGCCACAGATGTCTCAAGTTTTGAGGGAGTGTGCAATTGGCATGCTGACTGCAGGAATGTCCACCAGAGCTGTTGCAAGGGAATTTAATGTTCATTTCTCTACCATAAGCAGCCTCCAACGTCGTTTTAGAGAATTTGGCACTATGTCCAACCGGCCTCACAACCGCAGACCATGTGTATGGCGTTGTGTGGGCGAGCGGTTTGCCGATGTCAACGTTGTGAACAGAGTAACCCCATGTTGGCGGTGGGGTTATGGTATGGGCAGGCATAAGCTACAGACAACAAAAACAATTGCATTTTATCGATGGCAATTTGAATGCACAAAAATACAGTTACGAATTCCTAAGGCCCATTGTGAGGCCATTTTTTTTTTAAAGGTATCTGCGACCAACAGATGCATATCTCTATCCCCAGTCATGTGAAATCCATAGATTAGGGCCTAATGAATTTATTTCAAATGACTGATTTCCTCATATAAACTGTAACTCAGTAAAATCTTTGAAATTGTTGCATGTTGTGTTTTATATTTTTGTTCAGCATAATATTGCAGCTTTTCAACTCTCTCTGATAGGAGAGTCTCGAACTAAGCTCATCCATCCTATTCTCAAGTGACTGGACATTTACCAATAGAACGGAGAAGAGTGCAGGTTTATATTCTCTTCATCTCAATCTCACCAGGATGCCGGCACGTCTCCCAAATTTACACCTGCAGCATTTTGGTAGCCCATGAAATAAAGGAATGGGGCCCGGTATGAACAAGGGAACAGCTGAGTCGGGAGTTGAAGTTGGATTTGAAGTCAAAATCGAGGTTAGTTACTGTCGATCTGATGTCCAGTAGTTATTTGCACTCAAATATGATAATAGTATGAACTCTCTGTAAAAATCAAAATCTGATAAACACAGAAAGTCACTAAATAGCAAAGACTGGTTGGAACTCGCAAGACGTCGCCCTTATCCGTCGTCGAAACCCTCAGAGATGTGTGTGTTAGAGAGAGAGAGCTGAGTGTCAGGACTTGGGATTCAGAAGTGTGCATGTTCACACATGGATCTCCCCTCTCTACTCTGTGTTCCCGCTGACACAGTGACTGGAGAGGGTTCTGAGCTGACCCTTACTTTGCCGTGGCTACACCTACTGTACCTCCCGGTATGCCAGTAAAAATTATGTTGGATCCACTGGGATAGGCTCTGAGGGGCCACCGATCACCGTCTCGCTCCCTGGCCACAAGCTGTTACACACGTGAACACATCCCACTGCACTGTCACTCTAAACATGGCTCAGATCAAATCAAATGTATTTTTATATCAGCAGATGTCACAAAGTGCTTATACAGAAACCCAGCCCAAAACCCCAAACAGCAAGCAATGCTGGCTAGCAAAAACTCCCTAGAAAGGCAGGAACCTAGGAAGAAACCTAGAGAGGAACCAGACTCTGAGTAGTGGCCAGTCCTCTTCTGGCTGTGCTGGGTGGAGATTATAAGAGTACATGACCATTAAGGCCAGAGTGTTCTTCAAGTAAATGTTAGATGGCTTTTCATAGCCGAGCATTCAGAGGTCGAGACAGCAGGTGCAGGAGAGAGAGAGAGAGAGAGAGAGAGAGAGAGAGAGAGAGAGAGAGATATTATAGGGAGCATACTTAAATTCACACAGGGCACCAGATAAGACAGGAGAATAACACCAGATATAACAGACTGACCCTAGCCCCCCGGCGCATAGATACTGGAGGTTGAGACAGGGGGGGGTCGGGGGACACTGTGGCCCCGTCCGACAATACCCCCAGACAGGGCCAACCAGGCAGGATATAACCCCACCCACTTTGCCAAAGCACAGCCCCTACACAACTAGAGGGATATCAACAGACCAACTTACTACCCTGAGACAAGGCTGAGTATAGCCCACGAACATCTCCTCCACAGCACGAGCCCAAGGGGGCGCAAAACCGAACAGGAAGATCAACCCACTCAAGTGACGCACCCCTCCTAGAGACAGCATGAAAGAGCTCTAGTAAGCCAGTGACTCAGCCCCCGTAATAGGGTCAAAGGCAGAGAATCCCAGTGGAGAGAGGGGAGCCGGCCAGGTAGAGACAGCAAGGGCGGTTCATCGCTCCAGTGCCTTGCCATTCACCTTCGTACACCTTGGCCAGACTACACTCAATCATAGGACCTACTGAAGAGATGAGTCTTCAGTAAAGACTTAAAAGTCGAGACCAAGTCTACGTCTCTCACATAGATAGGCAGACCATTCCATAAAAATGTAGCTCTATAGGAGAAAGACCTGGCTCCAGCTGTTTGCTTAGAAATTCTAGGGACAATAAGGAGGCTTCCATCTTGTGACCGTAGCATACGTGTAGGTACGTGTAGGCAGGATCAAATTGGTGAGATAGGTAGGAGCAAGTCCATGTAATGCTTTGTAGGTTAGCAGTAAAACCTTGAAATCAGCCCTAGCCTTAACAGGAAGCCAGTGTAGAGAGGCTAGCACTGGATTAATATGATTCTAGCAGCTGTGTTTAGCACTAACTGAAGTTTATTTAGTGCTTTATAGCCGGAGAGTAGAGCATTGCAGAAGTCTAATCTAGAAGTGACAAAAGCATGGATTAGCTTTTCTGCATCATTTTTGGACAAAACATTTCAGATTTTTTCAATGTTACAAAGATGGAAAGCTGCCCTTTAAATATTATTGATATGTTCGTCAAAAGAGAGATCAGGGTCCAGAGTAACGCCAAGATCCTTCATAGTTTCATTTGAGACGACTGTACAACCGTTAAGATTAATTGTCAAATCCAACAGCAGATCTCTTTGTTTCTTGGGACCTAGAACTAGCATCTCTGTTTTGTCTGAGTTTAAAAGTAAAACATTTGCGGCCATCCACTTCCTTACGTCTGAAACACAGGCTTCCAGGGTAGACAATTTTGGGTCTTCACCATGTTTCATCGAAATGTACAGCTGTGTGTCGTCCGCAAAGCAGTGAAAGTTGACATTGTGTTTCCGAATGACATCACCAAGAGGTAGAATATATAGTGAAAACAATAGTGTTCCTAAAACGGAACCTTGAGGAACACCAAAACGTACAATTGATTTGTCAGAGGACAAACCATCCACAGAGACAAACTGATATCTTTCCGACAGATAAGATCTAAACCAGACAAGAACTTGTCCGTGTAGACCAACTAGGTTTTCCAATCTCTCCAAAAAAATGTGGTGATCGATGGTGTCAAAAGTGGCACTAAGGTCTAGGAGCACGAGGACAGATGCAGAGCCTTGGTCTGACACCATTAAAAGGTAATTTACCACCTTCACGAGTGCAGTCTCAGTACTATGATGGGGTCTAAAACCAGACTGAAGCGTTTCGTATACATTATTAGTTTTCAGGAAGGCAGTGAGTTGCTGCGCAATAGTTTTTTCAAAACATTTTGAGAGGAATGGGAGATTCGATATAGGCCGATTTGTTTTTTTAAATTTTCCGGGTCAGGGTTTGACTTTTTCAAGAGAGGCTTTATTACTGCCACTTTAGTGAGTTTGCTACACATCCGGTGGATAGGGAGCCATTTATTATGTTCAACATAGGAGGGCCAAGCACAGGAAGTAGCTCTTTCAGTAGTTTAGTTGGAATAGGGTCCAGTATGCAGCTGGAAGGTTTAGAGGCCAGGACTATTTTCGTGAATGTGTCAAGAGATACAAAATTTAAAAACTTGAGTGTCTCCATTGATCCGAGGTCCTGGCAGTTCTGTGCAGACTCAGGACAACTGAACTTTGGAGAAATACGCAGATTCAAAGAGGAGTCCGTAATTTGCTTTCTAATGATCATGAATTCATCACTGCTGAATAAAAAGCCATCCTCTCTTGGGGAATGCTGCTTTTTAGTTAGCTTTGCGACAGTATAAAAAATACATTTAGGATTGTTCTTATTCTCCTCAATTAGGTTGGAAAAATAGGATGATCGAGCAGCAGTGAGGGCTCTTTGATATTGCACGGTATTGTCTTTCCAAGCTAGTCAGAAGACTTCCAGTTTGGTGGAGCGCCTTTTCCGTTCCAATTTTCTGGAAGCTTGCTTCAGGGCTCAGGTATTTTCTGTATACCAGGGAGCTAATTTCTTGTGACAAATGTTTTTTTGTTTTTAGGGGTGTGACTGCATCTAGGGTATTACGCAAGGTTCAATTTAGATCCTCAGTTAGGTGGTTAACCGATTTTTGTACTCCGTCGTCCTTGGGTAGGTGTAGGGAGTCTAGAAGGGCATCTAGGAATCTTTGGGTTGTCTGAGAATTTATAGCACGGCTTTTGATAATCTTTGGTTGGGGTCTGAGCAGATTATTTTTTGCAATTGCAAACGTAATAAGATGGGGGTCCGATAGTCCAAGATTACGGGACAAAACTAGATCCAGTGTATGACTGTGGCAATGCATATGCCCAGAGACATGTTGGACAAAACCCATTGAGTCGATGATGGCTTCGAAAGCCTTTTGGATTGGGTCTGTGGACTTTTTCATGTGAATATTGAAGTCACCAAAAATGTGTTATCTGCCATGACTACAAGGTCCGATCGGAATTCAGGGAACACAGTGAGGAACGCTGTAAACAGTGAGGCCGGTAAACAGTAGCTATAACAAGTGATTGAGTAGGCTGCATAGATTTCATGACTAGAAGCTCAAAAGACAAAAATGCAGTTGTTTTTGTAAATTGAAATTGCTGTCGTAAATGTTATCAACACCTCTGCCTTTGCAGGATCCGCGGGGGATATGGCCTCATTTAACACAGTAAATTCATCAGGCTTGAGCCATGTTTCAGTCAGGCCAATCACATCAAGGTTATGATCAGTGATTAGTTCATTGACTATGACTGCCTTGGAAATGAGGGATCTAACATTAAGTAGCCCTATTTTGAGATGTGAGATATCACAATCTCTTTCAATAATGACAGAAATGGGAAGAGGTCTTTATTCCAGTGAGATTGCTAAGGTGAACATCGAAATGTTTTGTTTTGCACAACCTAAATTGAGGCACAGACACGGTCTCAATTGGGATAGCTGAGCTGACTACACTGACACCAATAGCCTGCACCCTAACTCATTGTGGAGCTAGAGGAGTTAGAGCCCTGTTTATTTTGATTAATAATAAGAGAGCACCCCTCCAGCTAGGATGGAGTCCGTCACTCCTCAGCAGGCCAGGCTTGGTCCTGTTTGTGGGTGAGTCCCAGAAAGAGGGCCAATTATCTACAAATTCTATCTTTTGGGAGGGGCAAAAAACAGTTTTCAACCCGCGTTTGAGTTGTGAGACTCATCACTCCCCCTAACTGGGAGGGGGCCAGAGACAATTACTCGATGCCGACACATCTTTCTAGCTAATTTACACGCTGAAGCTATGTTGTGCTTCGTAACCTCTGACTGTTTCATCCTAACATTGTTGGTGCCAACGTGGATAACAATATCCCTATACTGTCTACACTCGCCAGTTTTAGCCTTAGCCACCCTCTTCAGATTAGCCTTTACGTCGGTAGCCCTGCCCTCTGGTAAACAGTGTATGATCGCTGGATGATTCTTTTTAAGTCTAATATTGCGGGTATTGGAGTCGCCAATAACTAGGGTTTTCAATTTGTCAGAGCTAATGGTGGGAGGCTTCGGAGGCTCAGACCCCGTAACGGGTGGAGAAGAGACCTGAGAAGGCTCGGCCTCTGACTCCGACTCGTTGCTTAATGGGGAGAACCGGTTGAAAGTTTCTGTTGGCTGAATGAGTGACACCGTTTGAGCATGCTAACAGCATTTATTTCCAGAAGCCTTGAGAAAATTGTCCAGCTGCGGGGACTGTGCGGGGGGATTTATACTACTATCTGTACTTACTGGTGGCACAGACGCTGTTTCATCCTTTCCTACACTTAAATTGCCATTGCCTAACAATTGCATCTGAAGCTGGGCTTGCAACTCAGCTATCATCATCATAAGACGATAGTTCTCCTGTATATTATGATTACAGCGACTGCAATTAGATGGCATAGTGTTAATGTTACTATTTAGCTTTTTCGACTGGTGGAGGTCCTGTAGAACCATGTCCAGATAAAGCATCTGGGGTGAAAAAGTTGAATGAAAAAAGTCGATAGAGGAAAAAACTAAGATGTTGGTAAATGTGTTAAATGCAGAGTTTTGATTAAACGGTTATTAAAAGTAAAAAACGAAAAGTTTAGCAGGTAGCCAAGTAGCAACAAACAGCACAGCAGCACGGAGACAACGCGGAAGTGTGACTTCACAGTTCCACAGAGGAAGTTCTCTGCTCTGCTTTGTATCCAGTTCAAAGTAAGTGTTTCCCTATATTTTCCTCAAGCAGGGCACAGTGATCCCCGAGTCAGCATCCAGGCCTGTAAACATCAAAGGCTACTACTGAAACCAACTGAAGACATACATATAGTGTGAAAACAGCGCTAATTTGGTAGAGCATATGTTAATTCAGTGTTTTATTTTGTGTCTGGTGATCTATTTAATGTGTACATACAACATCTGTTGAGATGCACAGGAGATCAGGTTGTAAGACACACCCAAAGATCTCTCTCGTCTCGTATGATTCAACACCCATTATGTATTATCTACTGTACCTACAGTACACCCCACTGTTGAGAACCTGATTGCCTCTAAACTGTGTCATTGACACATCCATAGCTGCTAATGACCCACACATGAGCTTGTTAGAAATCTGAAATGGCTTGTACCTAGCTGTAATTTTGTATTTGATTTCAAATGCATTTGATTTACATTTTACATTTTACATTTGTGTACCAGTAGTCCCACTCACCCTTTATCTTTGCTTACCTGGTTAAATAAAAATATATATATTATGGCCCCGGCTCTCTTGAATGCATGAATTGTCTTGCATGTGTGATCTGACTGCTACTACCATCAAAATGAGTGTCACCTGATTTGATCTATATGGCAGCCATCAATGGGATGTTCAAGACATTCACCACCCAGCTATTAATGGGAGGTAGGTAATCTTAGCAACATGTTAATCCTGACCTAGGATGCCTCAGGTAGGTGTACAAGTACACCTTTGCCCGCAATGGGTGAACTCATAGTCTTCCACTGAGGGATAACTCATAATATTGTGTTGCATATACAGTGGTGTATACATATTCGTTGGCCTAACTTTATATCCTAATTTGACTTTGGTGCAGGTCATGTTGTTCTTCACATTAAGGTTTCTGGTAAACACACTATAAAATAAAATCTACGTTTATTTGTCACATGCACAGGATACAGAAGGTGTAAACGGTACAGTGAAGTGGTTACGTGCATAGTGGAGTCTTTTGTTTAGACATGTAGCTAGCTAGCTAAACAATGAATCATAATCCCAACTCATAACGTTACTACCCTGCATGAATCTGCAGGTAGCTAAAGCTAACCAACTAGGTTCAATGTTAGCTAGCTAGCTAACATTAGGCTTCAGTCACCCACTTGGCTTCAGATTTGAAATAAATAACTATGACTAACAGTATGTTGGGTCTGTCGTCAAAGGCTTCACAGCATATCCCCCCTTCTTTGCTTTAGGAAAGCTGATTTTGTATCACAGCATTCCTGCTGCGCCTAATTACCCCAATGACACAAGCTACATCAACTGTAAGGCAACAACCTACACAATGGAATGGCAAAATGTGATTTTCTGGGATAAATTACAAATACAATACACACCCCAACTCTTTTTGTGGATAACATTCCTTCGTGCCAGTTGGGTGCTGGCAGTTCTAAGACTCAATGTAGGGGGCTTAGGGATGGAAGAACAAAAACCATATAGTGGCTATCAGGTGTGTTTCAGAAAATATACTGTTCAGAAGTCAAAGCAGCCACAGTCGCATTATCTAACGTTAGCCCCCTGATCCCCACAAAATGTTGGCTACTGTGTCAGACTCATGACATTTTGATACTTGAATTATCATCAGCGCTTGCAAGATCCACTGTCAATGACGGTACAGCATCCGTCCTCAGGTTTAGCTTCCTGGCAAGACCCATCGAATGTTCTCTCCAATTGATAAAGCAGCTTCACTTGAAATGTGCACTGCACACGAATGACATGATTGTAATTTTCAGTGCAGCCTGTCCACCCAAAATGAAAAGCAGCGACTGCTGTCGGATGTCTACATTTTTCGGAAAATAGTGTAAGGTTAATTTTACACTATGGCATCCAGTCACACAGTTTGCTTTTGCTGGCATGCTGGTAAGTAGTTTGCTAGTTAACAGTCACACCACAGATGCACTAGCGATGCGTGGGTAAAATCACTGGGGAAGCCAAGCCAAGAAGAAATCTGCCATATTACAACCTATGTGTTTTGATAATTGCGTTGTTTAATCTATAACCTGTTAGTTCATATGCCTTGTCATCGTGATATATAGGCCTAAGACCAAGACAACAAGAAGACCTAGTGGCAGAATAAATTCAACCACACCTGTGTTTCATCACAAAACCGGAGAGCAAAATCTGCAACATCTGCTGTGAACCTGGTCCTACAGTATGGTCAAGCAAGTTAATGTTTCCAACATTTTCAGACCACTAAACAACTATTGATTTAGAACCACAAAGAGTTACCACAAGTCACAAAGAAAATAGGAGCGGCCTCCACTATTCCAGCACCATTTCAACTTTAACATTTCAACATTATTATTTTTGGTATTTATTAGGATCCCCATTAGCTGTTGTAAAAGCAGCAGCTACTCTTCCTGGTGTCCACACAAAACATAAAAACTGACATAATACAGAACATTAATAGACAAGAACAGGTCAAGGACAGAACTACATCAAATTTAAAACTACAATTAAAATAAGCCTACATATCAATACATACACACAAACTATCTAGGTCAAATAAGGGAGAGGCGTTGTGCCGTGAGGTGTTGCTTTATCTGTTTTTTGAAACCAGGTTTGCTGTTCATTTGAGCAATATGAGATGGAACGGAGTTCCATGCAATAATGGCTCTATATAATACTGTACGCTTTCTTGAATTTGTTCTGGATTTGGGGACTGTGAAAATACCCCTAGTGGCATGTCTGGTGGGGTAAGTGTGTGTGTCAGAACTGTGTGTAAGTTGACAATGCAAATAATTTGGGATTTTCAACACATTAATGTTTCATATAAAAAGAAGAAGTGATGCAGTCAGTCTCTCCTCAACTCTTAGCCAAGAGAGACTGGCATGCATAGTATTTATATCAGCCCTCTGATTACAATGAAGAGCAAGACGTGCCGCTCTGTTCTGGGCCAGCTGCAGCTTAACTAGGTCTTTCCTTGCAGCACTCGACCACACGACTGGACAATAATCAAGATAAGACAAAACTAGAGCCTGCAGGACTTGCTTTTTGGAGTGTGGTGTCAAAAAAGCAGAGCATCTCTTTATTAAGGACAGACCTCTCCCCATCTTTACAACCATTGAATCTATATGTTTTGACCATGACAGTTTACAATCTAAGGTAACACCAAGTAATTTAGTCTCCTCAACTTGTTCAACAGCCACACCATTCATTACCAGATTCAGCTGAGGTCTATAACTTAGGGAATGATTTGTACCAAATACAATGCTCTTAGTTTTAGAGATGTTCAGGACCAGTTTATTACTGGCCACCCATTCCAAAACAGACTGCAACTCTTCGTTAAGGGTTTCAGTGACTTCATTAGCTGTGGTTGCTGATGTGTATATGGTTGAATCATCAGCATACATGGACACACATGCTTTGTTTAATGCCAGTGGCAGGTCATTGGTAAAAATAGAAAAGAGTAGAGGGCCTGGAGAGCTGCCCTGCGTTACACCACACTTGACATGTTTGACATTAGAGAAGGTTCCATTAAAGAAAACCCTTTGAGTTCTATTAGTTAGATAGCTCTGAATTCACGATATGGCAGAGGTTGAAAAGCCATAACACAAAATTGTTAGAACCAGTAAAGGCCGCTTTACCACTCTTGGGTAGCGGAATTACTTTGGCTTCCCTTCAGGCCTGAGGACAAATACTTTCATCTAGGCACAGATTAAAGATATGAGAGATAAGAGTGGCTAAAGAGTCAGCTACCATGCTCAGTAGCTTTCCATCTAAGTTGTCAATGCCAGGAGGTTTGTCATTATTGATCAATAACAATAATTTTTCCACCTAACTTTACAAAATTCAAACTTGCAATGCTTTTCTTTATGCATGAATACGATGGCTCACTGGTTCTCTCTGTGTGTGTGTGTTTGTGTGTGCGTGCTTGCTTGCTTGCTTGCAAGTAGAAAAAACATGTTGACTCAACCTACTTGTAGAGAAACGCCAATGCCATCCTCCTCTCATGTTGCCGAAACGGTCTATAACTCTGTCATACAGTACAGGCTTTTAGTTTTTGTTGTCCTAGACTACCTGGATAAAATGCTTGCTCACTAGCCTAACTTCCTTTCATGGGCAACGATGAGCCAGCTAGTTAACATTTTCCTACTACATCTAGCTACATATTTACCTTCTATCCTCTCAGGCAAGGGGCACAATGTATGCATTTATGGTTGGATCAGAATCGCCGTTATAATCATTGGCCAGTACGGAGAATTAAGTAAAACCACTAGTCCAAATCCCTATCTCCATCCATGGCTAATTTATGAAAGGGACAACTTTGGCTAGTTAGCTAGCCACCGGAGGACAACAACACAACGGAATGCAACAATTCAAGTGTTTTCTGTCAATTAAGTGATATGATTGGTGTGAAGCCAAATCGAAACTGGCTTCCCTTGACACTTTTTTTTTGGGTGCGCCAGGACCATTCACAGTTTAGCTCGCCCAGTTTAGCTCAACGCTGATTGGCTATTATTTTGTACTTTTTTTATCAAGGGAAGCCAAATGCTCGCTGGCTTCCCTTGCATTCAATGCTACGGGCGGCAACAATATCATACTCTTTTTGACCAGACCACATCAGATAGATGGGCTACACATGCAGAGACAGAGGGGCGCTGTTTCGCAGACTCAGATACTTTCTCCGGTGAGATACATTCAGCCTCTTGCGAATTGAAGGAAAATTATGAAACACAGAGAGACAAAAGATACATTATTTTATGTTTTTTTCTTGGTACATTTTTGGGGGAAGCCTGGCTTCCCTTGGCACCATGAATATGCGCCACTGCACAGATGAAAGGTTACCAGTATCTTTGGTTCTGCTTGAGCGGTTTGTAAACAAAGCCAAAGCAAAGCATAGGCACACATGCCGGTTTTAAGGCGTGTGATGTCACGAGAGGCTACACAGCTTTCAGCGGGATTGCTCAAGTAGTGCAAGGAGACCAGGTTCAACCAAAACAAGGATTTTATTAAAGGTCTTGGGAAACTAACGAAAGTATAACACAATACTGTTCTCTGGTGGCTCTTAAGGGTTAACAGTTCAGGGATGTCTCTTCCACATCCAAAATCATAACTCTCCCTCGCTCAAATAACTTTTCCCCAGTCTTACTGTCTTCCACGTTGCAGCTAGTGGCCAACCCAGCAAAACGTCCTTCCAAATGTCCCACACGTATTTCCACAGGTGCATATATCCAAAGGTGAGTATTTCCCAAAGGTAAGTATCTCCAAATCCTTATATTCCTCATGGAAGTGGACGTGCAGCACTCTTGTCCTCCAGAGAGCCCAGCTTGGAGACTGTGTCTCTTCCCTTCCCAAACCTTCAGCTCATCAGCTCCTCATTTGTTTCAGCTGCGTGGGAAGATTGGCCATAGAGGGGTGGAGTTCCCGACCATACCAGCAGATGGAGCCATAGCTGTCTGGGTTTGCAGCCACCTCAGGGGGATGTAACGTCCCTCCAGGACACAGCCTCTCGTGACATCACAGGCGGTACATATTTAAATTAGTTAAGATGATAAAACGCTACCTTTGGTGTATTACATTTCCAGCTTTATGTGACATTGCATAAAGCCGGAAGTAAATCCTTGGTAATGCCTGCCTCCTGGAGTGTTTGACACAGGGGGAGGGGACCAGTAACTTTATGATCAAACTTTATCAATGTACCAGCTACAGTAATTTTTCATACTTGGGTCACCCTACTTTGAACTGATTTCATCCATTTATCATCCAATTTTATAAAAAACATGATTATCACTTTTAGAGTATACATATTTTAACTGTTTGACTTACATTAAGTGTTTTTTGCTGGTAAACTTTAAAACTCCTGATAAAGTGCTTTTTTTCTGTTGAAGAATATGGTAATTATGCTACATCATCAGAGTACCTACAGTCACACATCCCATTCTGCCTTATCCCAAGGGTTCTCAGCTATAATCACTGCTTACTGGTGGGACCATTTGAACTACAATCCCGACTACAAAAGGCTGTGAAGTATTTGTAGTTAATCATATCAGTTATGTTAGTTCATAATATGCTGGGCGATCTTCAGCTCAGAGAAGAAGATCAGCTCGAGAAATCAAGTGAGAGAAAGCTCCAGCCATCCTTGTGTTTTCCCACCAGTTGGCTTTCATTGTGTTAGCCAAGGCCAGTGTGCGTCCTTGTTGATATGTAAGTACATATTTCATATCTTTCAGGTGTTTATGTCTGAAGATGCACTCTGCGACGATAATGTCATATTTATGGTTATGCTAATTAGTGTCTTAGCCCATCCATACTTTATACACTGTGCGGTGCTGTTCCGTGCCTGTGCATCTTCAGTGTTATTAAACCACCTCAACTGGAATCCTACCTGTCTGTCATCTGTGCCCTTACAAGCACACAGGAGCGAACACATAAAGTAAAACCTAACCTAAAGAATATACAGTCCACCAAGTCCTCACTTACACTGACGCTCTGTTTTAACGGCTGTGTGCCTCCAGCCGACGAACAACACTTCCGCTACACTTCCTCCCCAGTGACACTTACACACAGGTGTTTGAGCAAGCTAGATAGCTAATTAGCACAGGTGGTCGCCTCTGTCTTCCGCCTGTCTTCTATAAACAAGTGCTGTATAATGGAGATATGGCTGTGTGGGAACACTAACCCTGAAGCTATAAAGGTGTGTAGTAATTGAACCTTTTGTTTTTTGAAAACTATTTATTGCTCGTATGAAAGATATGTTCCTTGTGTTTCCAAAACCATACTTCAAGCGATGCATGTTAATGTTCAGAACGAGCATCGGGGCTCTTAAGAAAAAAACTTTTGAGTGAAAACCTCCTTCCATCAGCAAGGGCATTGAAGATGAAACGTGGCTGGGTCTTCCAGCATGACAACGACCCGAAACACACAGCCAGGGCAACTAAGGAGTGGCTCCGTAAGAAGCATCTCAAGGTCCTGGAGTGGCCTAGCTAGTCTCCAGACCTGAACCCAATAGAACATCTTTGGAGGGAGCTGAAAGTCCGTATTGCCCAGCGACAGCCCCGAAACCTGAAGGATCTGGAGAAGGTCTGTATGGAGGAGTGGGCCAAAATCCCTGCTGCAGTGTGTGCAAACCTGGTCAAGACCTACAGGAAACGTTTGATCTCTGTAATTGCAAACAAAGGTTTCTGTACCAAATATTAAGTTCTGCTTTTCTGATGTATCAAATACTTAAGTCATGCAATAAAATGCAAATTAATTACTTAAAAATCATAAAATGTGATTTTCTTGATTTTTGTTTTAGATTCCGTCTCTCACAGTTGAAGTGTATGATAAAAATTACAGACCTCTACATGCTTTGTAAGTAGGAAAACCTGCAAAATCGGCAGTGTATCAAATACTTGTTCTCCCCACTGTACGTCCCTCCACTTCACCTGCTTCCTCTAGTTTCTTCTTTGTGAAGAAGAAAGATGGCGGTTTACGCCCATGCATTGATTATCGACCACTGAATAAGGTGACGGTACGATTTAGTTCTCCTCTTACCCTCATTCCTTCAGTGATTGAGTCAATGCATGGGACCTGTTTTTTCACTAAATTAGACCTCAGGAGTGCCTACAACCACTGAGTGGAAAACAGCATTCAGCACAACCTTGGGGCATTATGAATACCTGGTGATACCCTACGGTTTGAGGAATGCTCCATCCGTTTTCCAGTCCTTTGTGAACGAGGTGTTTCGGGACATGCTTGGTCGCGGTATGGTGGTCTACATCGATGACATCCTGGTGTATTCCCTTACGCGCTCCAAGCATGTGTCCCTGGTTCGCAAGGTACTGGTCCGACTGCTGGAAAATTATCTTTATGCCAAGGCAGAGAAGTGTGAGTTTTTCCAGCAGTCAATCTCCTTACTCGGATACCGCATTACTACCACAGGTGTGGAGATGGAGGGAGATCGCATTTCAGCCGTGCGTAATTGGCCGACTCCAACCACGGTGAAGGAGGTGCAGCGGTTCCTTGGCTTTGTCAACTACTATCAAAGGTTTATTCGGGGCTTTGGCAAGGTCGCAGCTCCTATTACCTCCTTGTTGAAGGGTGGGCCCTCCCGGCTCCGCTGGTCTGCTGAGGCTGATTTGGCCTTCAGTAGATTGCGGGATCTGTTCACCTCCGCCCCAGTACTGGCTCACCCTGATCCATCACTACCGTTCGTAGTGGAGGTGGATGCGTCCGAGGTAGGGATAGGCGCTGTCTTATCCCAACGCTCGGGCACGCCACCCAAGCTCCACCCCTGTGCCTTCTTTTCGAAGAAGCTCAGCTCGGCGGAGCAGAACTACGGCGTTGGTGATCGGGAGCTGCTGGCTGTTGTCCGAGCTTTGACGGTGTGAAGGCATTGGCTCGAAGGGGCGAAACACCCTTTCCTCGTCTGGACAGACCACCGTAACCTGGAGTACATTCGGGCAGCGAGGTGGCTGAATCCTCGCCAGGCCAGGTGGGCCCTCTTCTTCACCCAGTTTGATTTCACACTCTCATACATTCCGGGTACGAAGAACGTGAAGGCAGACGCACTGTCTCGGCTGTTTGACACAGAGGAGAGGCCCAGAGACAACACCCCCATATTCCCGGCCTCATGCATTGTGGCACCAGTAGTATGGGCGATGGACGCAGATATAGCGCAGTCATTACACACAGATCCATCTCCACCGCAGTGTCCAGCTGGGCTGCAATACGTGCCTGCGCTTATCCGTGATCGTCTGATCTACTGGGCACACACGTCACCCTCCTCTGGTCATCCAGATATCGGTCGTACAATGCGCTGCCTGACCGAGAAGTACTGGTGGCCTACCTTGGCTAAGGACATGAGGGTGTATGTTTCCTCATGCTCAGTGTGCGCTCAGAGTAAGGCACCTAGGTAAAGCTACAACCTTTACCAGTTCCACAACGATCATGGTCTCACTTGAGTATTGATTTTCTCACTGATCTTCCCCCTTCCTAAGGTAAAACCACGATCCTGGTCGTTGTGGACCGCTTTTCAAAGTCCTGCCGCCTCCTTCCTCTGCCCGGTCTCCCCACGGCCCTACAAACTGCGGAGGCTCTGTTTACTCACGTCTTCCGGCACTACGTGGTACCAGGGCGGCAGGTAGCTTAGTGGTTAAGAGCGTTGTGCCAGTAACCGAAAGGTCGCTGGTTCTAATCCCCGAGCCGACTAGGTGAAAAATCTGTTGATGTGCCCTTGAGCAAGGCACTTAAACCTAATTGCTCATGTAAATTGCTCTGGATAAGAGCGTCTGCTAAATGACTAAAAATGTGAAGGAAAAAAATGATAGTGTCTGACCGAGGTCCCCATTTCACGTCTAGAGTCTGGAAGGCGTTCATGGAACGTCTGGGAGTCTCGGTCAGCCTGACCTCTGGTTTTCACCCTGAGAGCAATGGGCAGGTGGAAAGGGTGAATCAAGATGTGGGTAGGTTCCTGCGGACCTACTGTCAGGACCGGCCGGGGGAGTGGTCGGTGTTCCTGCCATGGGCAGAATATGCTCAGAACTCTCTCCGCCACTCCTCCACTAACCTAACACCCTTCCAATGTGTTTTGGGGTACCAACTGGTCCTGGCACCGTGGCACCAGAGCCAGACCGAGGCTCCCGCGGTGGATGACTTGTTTCGGCGCGCGGAGGAGACTTGGGACACTTTCCCACGTTCGCCTCCAGTGCGCTGTGCGTCGTCAGAAGGCCAACGCTGACTGCCACCGCAGGGAGGCCCCGGTGTTCGTACCGGGAGATTGGGTCTGGCTCTCGACCCGGAATCTACCCCTCCGCCTGCCCTGCCGGAAGCTGAGCCCGCGGTTTGTAGGGCCGTTTAAAGTCCTGAGGAGAATAACGAGGTGACATACAGGTCCCGGCGTACTCGGGCCGTTCCATCCTGGATTCGAGGCGTCGGGTGGGAGGCCTTCAGTATCTCGTGGAGAGGGAGGGGTACGGTCCGGAGGACCAGAGGACCTCCCTGTTGAGGGATTTCCACCGTCGCCATCCGACTCGCCCTGCTCCGCGTCCTCCTGGCCATCCCCGAGGCCGGGGTCAACGCACTGCTGGAGCCGCGCGTCGGGGTGGTGGGGGGGTACTGTCACGACTTCCGCCGAGGCTGCCCTCCCTCCCGGTTCGGGCAGGCTTCGGTGTTTGTCGTCACCTGAGTACTAGCTACTGCCGAACCCATTCTCATCACTCCACTTGTCATGTCTTGTCAATCACACACACCTGGTGCTCATTCCCCTAATTAGTATGTGTATAAGTGTTCCCTCTGTTCCCCTTGTCTTTGTGAGTGATTGTTTTGTTGTGAGAGCGTGTAGCTTGGTTGAGCTACATTTCACTGTGTTATTGCCAAGGTGGGTGTTTTCCCTTGTACAGTTTCGTTTGACACTTGGGGCGTTTGATTTATGCAAACGGATTAAACTCTGGACTTCGGTATTTTACCTCCTGCGTCTGACTCCTTCTTTCATACCTCGTCACAGGTAGCCTAGAGAAGCCTATGAGCTCTAATCCTTTCTGGCCAGGGGAAACGAAGCGGTAATGACGTGTTTATAGCCTAAGCTATGTATTTATAGACTAAAATAGGCCTGTTTATTCAGGTGGCTAGGCTACCTAGACCTTATCAATCCCACAATTATTGATTGGAATTAATCAATCAACACAATAGTGATGGCATACTGTGTTAGTAACTTTTTCATTACAGATGAAAAAGCCTACACATTGCAACCCTGCATAAAGCGAGCTCAGCCCAATCACAGTTGTCTATTTTTTATTTTTTTACCATATGACCTGACTAGAAAAAATCTGCTCCCATCATAGCCCATATAAAACAATTTTACAGGTGATTTATTACTATATCATACCCTACAACTAGGGTCCAGAGTTTTACCTGGTGAGGTTAGCCTACCAGATCAGGAAAAACTCTGGGCCCCAGAAAAACATCTCTGAAACATATGCTATAAGTATGGTCTACTAGCTAAACATTTCGAGTTAGTATCTCAACATTTTTTGTTACGTATCTCGAAATGTTTACTTAGTATCTCAAAATTTTTAGATAGTAGGCCTGTCTTGAAATTTTGACAGTATCGACATTTCAACATTGTTTTGGGTGGCGGGAATGGGCTACAGAGGTGTTCAACTTTTAAGGCAAAACTTTTACCCAACTTCAGAAGCAAAGCGTGTTGGCGGTTGGCACTTGGCAGTTGTCAGTTGTAATGAAGCTGCGATCATACCCAGCATGCAATGCCTGTTTGAATAAATACGGTAAATGACCTGTAAAGCGGTTATACGGAACGTTTCTGGCGAGAATATACAGAAGATTGTCCAGTAATAATACAGATCTTTTTTACACTGTAGATGAGTCATATTTGACCTATGGATATGCTAATTGAAAAGTATTAACCTCCGGGGAAGAGGTCAACTGCCCCTTAACACACACACACACACACACACACAATCATTAATTTGATGGGGAGTGTGGGCCTTGCTTATTAGCAACCCCATTTCCTGTCCCTTTGTTCCACTTATTGCCCTGTTTGATGAGTCAGGTTGTTAGACTGATTATGAACCAGCCTGACTTTAAGATGCACACACACAGTCCTCTGTGTTTACCCTTCCATGCAAATCAGCATCACTTCCCAGAATGGATCAGGATGTGTGACTGTGAGTACAGTTCAGTGTCCGGGTTAACCAAACCAGATTGAGTAACTCCCTCCATTTGCATAGAACTCTGTCTCTCAGGGCCACCTGTTCATTTCAAAGCTAATTCCCTTTGATTTTATGGGATCAGTGCGTTGATAAAGGGCTGAAATAATGCCGTGTGTTGAGCGCCTCACTCTCCTCTCTCCTCTCCTCTCTGCCTGCCTGCCTTCCACTCTATTTAAAGCAGCCTAATGTTAATTCACAGGTGTCTGTGTCCTGCACGTCACCATGGTAACGCAAAGTTATGCCTTACCAGGACTGATTAATCTGGACAACCAACAATGCCGACTGTGTGGTGCAGGATTTGGGGAAAACATTGTTCAGTCTGATCTAAGTCAGTCCATCCATGAGGAAACACTCATGGTTCATGATAATAAACACCTCAATTCCTCCCATTCTACCCCTCAATCATAGGCTGTCTAGGGTCAAAGGTCCCCACAGGTTGCCAAGGTTACCAAAGGAAATGAAGACCACTCTTTATGAAACAAGGACTTCACGCATTATGTAACTGAAAGGCAGGAACACCAATTATAATATTTACACAAAGCTTCATACAAATAACACTTATGTTTGTCTTGATGACACTTATGTTTGTCTTGATGAACTACACACTGACTGTGTCAGTGACAAACACAACTCTTTTTTTACCAGTGTATTCTGTACTTTGTGAAGAACTTTGATCCTGACAGATTTTTTGAGGTAACATACTGTATAATGTTTGTGAACTCTGAAGCCTACGTTCTCTCTAAGGGCCCAAATAAAAACCTGTTGGTATTTTTAGACTATAGAGTAGAGTCGTGCTTATGTGTTCCCATGTTTATTTCAGGAAGGCTCATTTTGTTTCCATTCAAAACATAAAAAAAAAAAACAGTACCCAAATGAATGCATTAATAAGCATCTCTGGCGAACACGAAACTGCTGGCAGTCTCTACAGTTCCACATTGCAATTATGTTGTCTATTTTCAATGTTTTCTTCCTGAGTCCTTTTTGAGTGAATTACTTAGACCTGTGTTGGCTTTGATGTGGATTGCGCAATTGGGGACGGTAGCATAGCTTTTGTCTTTGATTGAACATGACATGCAATCATGAGCAGACAAAGAGCCCCCTTCACCTGAGCTCTCTGGGAGGCTGAGCCTGGACGTCAGCACAAGTGTCAATCAGTGGACCATGTGTTGTTTTCACCACTGAGACTGGAGAGAGAGAGAGAGAGAGAGAGAGAGAGCGAGAGAGAGAGAGAGAGAGAGAGAGAGAGAGAGAGAGGCTCTGCTTGTATTTCCTTGTTCAAACAGTAGTTATAGTTGTACCTTACTTGATATGTTGCTAAAGAAATGGAAATTCAGACGGTAATTGACAATTATTTTTTCTGTAATAATATTGTCTGTGAAACAAAACACAAAACACAAAACAAATGCTTCTTTAATAAGGCATCACATTAGATGAAAATAGTGGACTTTTGTCTATGTTGCTGTTCAATTAAATTACATCCATTAATGCCTTGGTTCCATTTGATTGTTTTTTTATGAGAAAAGGGAAATTAAAAATAATTTACTTGCATAATCTAAAACGATGGAGGAAGAGTTGACTATATCTCTCTAGTGGCACTTTAGTGACTAGCAGTAGTGGTGTGTGCGTAAAATCACTGGGGAAGCCAAGCCCCCTAAAGGCAGAGACAACAAGAAGACGTAGTAGCAGAATAAACTCAAATACACCTTTGTTTTATCACAAAACCGGATAGCAACCTCTGTCCAGTGAAGTCCACAAAGCATATTGCATGTACAGTAACAGACAGTTACATGACCTACAGCATGGTCAAGCAAGTTAATGTTTGCGACATTTTCAGACCACTAAACAACTATTGATTTAGAACCACAAAGAGTTACCGTAAATCGCAAAGAAAACAGGTGCCTCCACTATTCCAGCACCATTTCAACTTCAACATCATCAAATCACCTCTGCTTAGTCTAATACAGTGACAACTAAAATATACCAAAAACAAATTAGTCCAATCAACGTAAGCTAAATATGATGTGGCTGTCCTTGGTTCTGATATCTGTGTGTGTGTGTGTGTGTGTGTGTGTGTGTGTGTGTGTGCGTGCGCGTTCATGCAAGTAGAAAAACATGTTGACTCACCCTACTTGTAGAGAAACACCAATGCCATCCTCCTCTCTTTCATGTTGACGAAACGGTCTATCACTCTGTCATACAATACATGCTTTTAGTTTTTGTTGTCCTAGGCTACCTGGCTAAAATGCTTGCTCGCTAGCCTAACTTCCATTAGCTAGTTAACATTAGCCTTCTACATCTAGCTATATATTGAACTTCCATCCTCTCAGTCCAGGGGCACAATGTATGAATTTATGGTTGGATCAGAATCGCCGTAACAATCATTGGCCAGTACGGAGAATTAAGTAAAACCACAAGTCCAAATCCCTATCTCCATCCATTGCTAATTTAGGAAAGAGCCAATTTTAGCTAGCTGGCTAGCTAGCCACCGGAGGACAACAACATAACTAGATGCAACAATTCAAGTTTTTCTGTCAATGACGTAATCTCTCAATGGGATTTGATAGGAGTGACGCCAAATCCAAGCTGGCTTCCCTTGACACTTTTGTTTTGGTGTGCCAGGACCATTCACAGTTGAGCTCGCTCAGTTTAGCTCAATGCTGATTGGCTAATTTTTATATATTTTCTTTGTCAAGGGAGGCCAGATGCTCGCTGGATTCCCTTGCCTTCAGTGCTACAGGCGGCAACAATGTCATACTCATTTTGACCAGACAGCATCAGATAAATGGCCTACACGTAGAGAGACAGAGGGGCGCTGTTTCGCTCACTCGGATGCTTTTCCTGTGAGATACAGTACATTCAACCTCTTGCGAATTGAAAGAAAATTATGAAACACAGAGAGACGAAAGATACATTATTCTTATTATTCGGATTATAATTTTTTGGGGGGAAGCCTGGCTTCCCTAGGCATCCATTAATACACGCCACTGGTGACTAGTCAAGCAGATAATGCTCTACCACCTATCATGCAGAATTTCTGAGGCATGCTACAAAAGGCTGCAAAGCATTTATTGTCTATAGCAGCCCTATACAGTCCCATCTATAGTGCTAGAGGTTGAGGACCTCACCATGAGACAATATGCTACTGTACATCAACACTCCCAGAGGAAGTGTCAAACAATTACTGACGCCTTCAAGTGAGTCCAAATCCACGCACATCGTCAACTCTGCATCAGTGAGCGTTCCCAACATACTTTTTCTTATTATCGGGGAGCAAATGTCCCCCAGGTTGCTATGGGAACATTTGTCACTCTGGATTTGATTGCACAGTTTGGTGACTCCAGGTTCAATAGACTCGGAGCTGAAACTATTCCTGTGATCACTTGGGTGATCCACATTAGTGCTGGGTAGGGAAGTCGCTTTGCTGTGGCTGACATGACAGGCAAGAAGAGAGGGTCACTGCTGGACCACTGAACAAAGGCTCAGCCATTGATTTATACCGGCGCTGGCTGCCAAGTGATAAATGTAGAGATCTGTTAGAAAGCTTCTTACGGATCCCTTGCCATCCTCCTGGCTCGATTACACTGGGAACGATGCCGTGAGAGCACCGGCTCTCATCTCCATTGTCCCCCTGCTTGGTCCTCCTCCCGGAGATCAGAGGGTGACAAAGACACTTCTAATTATGGTGTTTATTGATGGCTTGTCAAAATAGGACCTGTGTCTCTCAATCCATAAGCACAGAGGTTAGCTGAGAGAGTGACTTATCAAGGTGGTCTTCTGGTAAAACGAGATAACACACCTGCTATATAAGTATTTTGGAACCATTTACGTCTACATTAGTAAATAGGGATGTGCAGTCACTTTCTGATCAGGTTTGAGAGAAAGCTGGGAGTTGACTTGAATCTGTTTGTGATTGTTTGGGTGGTTTAGATTTTTCAGAATAACAGTTTCATAACATATTGTAATAGTTATAAATCAACTTGGTTTTCCAATTATGGGTCAAACTTATTAAAACATGACACACTTTCCTGTTAAGTAATATCTCATGTTAGTGTTATCACACTTGAGTATTATCACACTTTCATATTGAGTATTATAAATCTTTCTCTCTCTCATTCCTTCACTCAGACCCTGCTCTGTATTTTGTTTTCTGTGGTTGCCATAGTAATCCCAGAGCCATAAATCCCAAAGCCAATAATAGCCCTCAACCTTTACTCCCTGAAGTTAATGAAGCCAGAGATGGAAATTGCCCCAATCAAATTTAGCCTTAAAGGTCCAATGCAACCGTTTTTATCTCAATATACAATTATTTCTGGTTAACAATGAAGTACCTTACTGTGTTGTTTTCAATTAAAATGGTCAAAAAGAAACAAAAATAGCTTCTTAGCAAAGAGCAATTTCTCAAGCAAGACTTTTGCTAGGACTGTCTGGGAGACTGTCTGGGAGTGGGAAGGGGAAAATTAAAAACTAGCTGTTATTGGCAGAGAGGTTTTGAACTCTCTTTCTTATTGGTCTATTAATTAATTTACTGCCTGGTCATGTCACCAGGCAGGCCAAAACTCCATCCCACCAAAACAGGCTGAAATTTCAGCAGGTCTTTTCAAACTGCTCTTACACTAAAAGGGCATTATCATAATTGTCACAATTTCACAGTATTATTCCAATCTCATAGTGTGGAAGATATATAAAACACAGGAAAATCACGTTTTTGACTGCACTGGGCCTTTAAGAGCGTAGCTGCTCATAGCTGCAACAGACACAGGTAGTGAAGCATTCAGTCAGTGTCCATGCTCCATTGTATTCTAACAGCAGTACCATCCACCTCCAACAATCAGCAGAGACAGCATTGTAAATCAATTTACAAACTGTGAGAGACAACCAAGGGGAGATGAAAATGTGCAGTGGCAGATGAAGAAAATTGGAAAACATTTCCATCAGCATGCAGACTGCCACTGCTGTTTATGTGAAATCTAATATTCTCCCTGATAATTTATGGATGGGGATTTTGATGAGGAGGAAGAGCATACAGCAAATAAAATGTATTGATTAGCTTTTAGAGGCCCCCTTTGGGATAAATAATACATTGGAAATATAAATGAAAAATTCGGGCTATAAAGGGGAGAGATAAGGTACTAAAACTGGTGGGCGAGATCAGGAACAATCAAAACACAATATTTTACTGTAACATCATAGAGAATCACAACAACATTAAAACTGTACAAAATGTATAAAAAGTCATCGTAATTAGTATCACCATTTTTTTGTATTACTTTTAAAGAGAGTAGCCTCAAATAATGAACTCATCATCAAGCTTTGATTATTTTTAATCAGCTGTGTAATGCTAGGACAAAAATCTAAACGTGCACCCCTTGGGGTCCCCAGGACCGAGTTTGGGAAACGCTGTGGTAGAGTAAAATGTCTATATAAGATGTTTAGTCATACAAATGAAAGCCATGTACTCACTGTTTCTTTTTATTTAATTAGATTTCTCTTTTTTGGTTTCTACTTGCATTTAAGCATAAATATGCCATTACCGCAATAACCATCTGTGTCCATCTTTGAATCAGGTGTTTTCTCCTGCATGCAGTCTTGGAACCAATTCCCACTCACCCCCCTCTTGACTTGGCTGCCAAGACTGGTTCAACACTCCCAGACTAATGGTTCGACTTCAGAATATGTTAGGTGAAACCACAAATTAAACAGAAACAAGATGGAGGTGAAAAGCTGTTGCTGTTTCTGTTTATGGAAGGTTGGAAACAGCCTGTAGCCAATCAAAAACAGGAGGGGACAGAGGTCTTGTTTTGCACGCTTTGTACAAAATAATAAAATGGAGTACGACAGGATCTTTATAAAACGTAGCTCTTTATTAGCTAACTATAACTGGTATATTCATGTATCTCTGGCCATGATCAACTGCAATGACCTCACGACCTGGGTGGTCTTAATCAATCATAGCGCAGTATGATATCTCCCGAGTGGCGCAGTGGTCTAAGGCACTGCATCGCAGTGCTAGCTGTGCCACTAGAGATCCTGGTTCAAATCCAGGCTCTGTCGTAGCCGACCGGGAGACCCATGGGGCGGCGCACAATTGGCCCAGCGTCGTCCAGGGTAGGGGAGGGAATGGCCGGCAGGGATGTGGCTCAGTTGGTAGAGCATGGCGTTTGCAACGCCAGGGTTGTGGGTTCGTTTCCCACGGGGGTCCAGTATGAATAATTAAATAAAAATAATAATGTACCACTAACTGTAAGTCGCTCTGGATAAGAGCGTCTGCTAAATGACTAAAAAAATATGACGGTAGAACACAATCAATTACAATTCAGTATGTTGACACATATGAATATTACATCTCCCTTCTTTAAAAAAAGAAAAATGTTCTACTAATTAAGTGTTTCTTTTGAATACATGCTCTGTAGTTGGAACTCAAGGTAAGTAACCATGTATACTGCATACTGCACCAACTGCATACTGCATCAACATAACAGACTCTGAAACAATGTTTCAACATACTGTTACTTTTAGAACCAAGATTTCATTTGCATGCATTTCCTTGTAGCTGACGACCTTAGGTTGCAGTTGCTGGTTGGTGCTGGGAAGGATTGAGCGAAGTCTGCGGCTCATCAACAGCTGGGCTGGTGATTTGAAGTTGTCAACTGGAGTGTTGCGGTACTCAAGGAGACTGAGGTAGTGGTCTCTCTTGTCTGCTTTTGCTTTGTCCATGAGTGATTTAGCAATCTGCACAGAGTTTTCAACAAGGCCATTACTTTGAGGGTAATTTGGTGCTGTGAAGCTTGTCGAGTGTGAAGTATCTGCTGTAGTAGTCCACTGTTATGATGTAGTCCTTGTTGTTCCAGGTGAACAGATCGGTTGCCACGACCTGCCAGGGTCGGTCTGGGATACGGTGAGGTAACATTGGCTCTTTGGTGTTTGAGGGGCGTCGTTCAAGACAGGTGGGGTATTTACCAACAATGTCCTCTATTTGTTTGCATCTGTCCCGTGCTCTCTGTTTGCATTTTTCCATGCCCATGTGTCCAGCATGGATCTGTCAAACTCTCCTCTCTGAGACTGGTAGGAATTATGATTTTCTCTCCTTTGAAAATTATTCAGTTGATCTGTGATAGTTCATCACGATGGTTCCAGAACTCTGAAATGCTCTGAGGGCATTTTCTCCTCTCCTCAGGCCATCAGTGGTGGTCAGTGCCGTTTAAGTTTACAACGTAGGTGCACACAGGTCGAGATAACATTTTGAGATGACAGACAGTGACACATTCAATACCGCCTTGCACACTCTTGCCTGCATCTAGCTGATCTGCGGTGTAATCATTAGTCCAACAGTTGCAAAAGAGAGTTTCTATTGGACAAATTCTGTTAGGCCTACTGCTGCTAGGTAGCTCTCTCTCTGCTCTCCCCCTCCCCTCTGTCTGTCCTTGATTGCAGGAGTGAAGTCTGGTGTGCGGGAGTCAGGTTTCCAGCTGCAGCTCATTCACCATAATCACCTCAGCCTTTAAGACCCGGTCAAACTTTCCACTCATCGTCAGATCATAGTCAAGACAACCATATATTTGGAACCTGACTCCTGCCTCCGCTTCACTCCTGCCACCACCATCCTGCTCTCCACTATCGGGCCTCTCCTTTGGACTCACCACGGACACTAGGACATTACGGTACCACACCTGCCCTGACCTGGATCTGTACCCTCCCTGTAACCTGGACTTGCTCTTCCCCATTTATTGGAAACCTGGACTATTGAACATTATAATAAACCTGTTAAAACTTCTCTGGCTTGGTGTACTTGTCTGCATTTGGGTTCTATCCAGTTAAATCATAACAAATTCAGGTATGTTTATCCCCGTTTTGTTTCGTTTGCTTCCGTTTAAGAAACATTTTTCAACAGAATCGGCGGAATGACTACACCCCTGATCATAGCAGCCACGTTATATTCCTTCTCGCATCTATGCGCTCTCCTCCTCTCACCTTTTCCCTTCGCTTGTGGACTTCAATGCACAACACATCAGCTTTATGTGACCAGGCGAAAAAACCTTTCCAAGCCAAACCATATCATAACCGCTACACACACATCATTGTCACCATATTAGCTAAAGTAACATCATAGTCAACATAGCTAATAGAACTAAAGTGTTAATAAACCCGCTACAATCATGCATTAACTGTCAGTAAGCAGTTTAGCACTTACACCGGCGGACCCCGGTGGCAATAAATTAGTCAAACCAAAAGCTTACCTTGACTTGGAAGAGTTCCAGTGTTGTATTGGATAGTCATAGCCAGCTAGCTAACATAGCATCCCTCTGTTTGAGCAGGGGATAAACTAGCTAGCTGCATTTGCTAGCTAAGAAAGTGAAACTGAAAGTGAAAAAAATGATAATCTCTCTCTCTCTAGCTTCTCCTTCATTTTGGAAGAAATTAATTTGGTCAAAACTATTCAACTATTGTCTTTCTCTCTCTTTGAGTCAACTACTCACCACGTTTTATGCACTGCAGTGCTAGCTAGCTGTAGCTTATGCTTTCAGTACTAGATTCATTCTCTGATCCTTTGATTGGATGTACAACATGTCCGTTCATGCTGCAAGAGCTCTGATAGGCAGGAGAACGTCCTCCGGAAGTTGTCATAATTACTGTGTAAGTCTATGGAAGGGAGTGAGAACCATGAGGCTCCTAGGTTTTGTATTGAAGTCAATTTACACAGAGGAGGATGGAAGCTAGCTCTCCTCCAGCTACACCATGGTGCTACGCTACAGAGTGCTGTTGAGGCTACTGTAGACCTTCATTGCAAAACAGTGTGTTTTAATCAATTATTTGGTGAGGTTAATATATTTAGTATAGTTTTATCAAAAAACGAAACAATTGAAATTCACTGAGGAGGATGGTCCTCCCCTACCTCCTCTGAGGAGCCTCCACTGCAGGCCATATATCCTGTATGACTTTCCTCTGCTGTGTGAGTTGTGTGTCCTTTTCTGTTTCTGCTCGGATCTCCTTCAGTTTTGTGTCACTAACTGGTAAGTGTAAATGTAATGTAAATGTAAGTTGCTGTACACAGTGTGCACCTGCCTGTCCATGCCTTCACTCAGGCTGCTGTCCTTGTAGGTAAGAATCTTCCTGGAGAGTGTGTCTATGACTGGGATGTCTTTGCCTGAGTAGTTGAAGGATCATTCTCTGTAGCCTTGGCGGGGCTGCGGCTAGCGGTTTCCTCGTGATTGACTCGAGGGGCTTTCGGTCGGATTCCACAATGACTTGTCGTCCATAGACGTACTGATGGAAACACTTACATCCGAACAGACTGGCGTATAGCTCCTTTTCGATTTGAGCGTAGTTGATTTCACAATCTGTGAGAGATTTAGAAGCGTAGCCGATGGGCTTTTCTTCTTCTTCTTTTCACTGCACCTAGTCCATACTTCGACGCGACCACTTGGAGTCTGAGCTCTTTGTTGGGGTCGTAGTAGGCAAGGATTGGTCCTAGTTCTGTCGTGATCAAGTCTTTCACTTTCTGGAAAGCAATGTCGTGTTGCTTGTCCTAGAGGAACTCACTGGACTGCAGCTGACGCAGGGGTGCGTTGGCGAGGCTGGGCGCGAACTTGGCTAAGTAGTTGACCATGCCAAGCACTGTTTCCAGCTCTGTGCGGTTCTTTGGTGGCGCCATCTCCTTTATGGCTGAGATCTTCTGTGGATCTGTGAGCTTAGTAGCCCAGTAGCCTGATCTGTCGTCCATGACACTGAAGTAGCGTGCTCCAGCTAGCTTGTGTGTGATGTCATCTAGCGTCGGTAAGGGATAATGGGGATGTTTGATAGCCTTGTTCAAGTCTCTTGGGTCGAGACATACTCTGAGCTTACCTGTGCATGGTTTCTCCACCACCACTAATGCGTTGACCCAATCCGTCGTTTCTGTAACCTTGGTGACAATGTCAGATTGCTCCATGCAATTCTTGGTGGGTATACCACAGGGGTTGCGTCAAGGTGAATAGTACATTCTCCTGGGAATAGTCCTATTCCTGTAAAAACATCAGCAAACTCCTACATGACATTCTCTGTCTCCACTGGTGCTGTCTCTGATAACACTAACTTCATGAGGTCCATGTCTAAACATGCTTTAAGACCTAGCACTGCAGGTGCTCGAGTATTAACAATGTAAAAGTCCTACATCATGTCACTTTCCTTGTATTTGCATTTGAAAGTGCATGTGCCTTTTACTGTGAGCTGTTCACCACCATAACCAGTCAGTCTGTGCTTGGTGGGCTGTAGCTCACACTCAGATGTCAAGCTAGGGTACTCATTCAGAGGAATAACGTTTACTTGTGCACCAGTGTCTAGTTTGAACTTTAGCTCTGTGCCTTGTGTTCCTATCTCAATATCAGCAAAGGCTTGCTCTGTCTCTTTTATCTGAGTTTTCTGTGTCACAAAATCAATAAACATTTCATCAGCATTTGACACTTTGATTGACATTTCATCTTCATTCACTGTTTTCCCACGGTAAGCTCTGCACACTTTTGCAAAGTGATTAAATTTTCCACATTTAGTACACTGTTTGCTTTTGGCTGTTTGCCATGCATTTTGTATCCACAATATCCATATGTTTTGGGGCGTTTTGAGTCTGTGTTGCTCTGTTTTGTAGTTCTGTCTCTATCTGTTCTGAAGCGCGCTCTCTGGGCACCGGAGGTGTGCTTTGATTTCTGCCTGACTGCGTGCACTGCTTGTTCACGTATGCGCTCATACCGCCGCCCAAAATGGTTTTAATCTGAGCCTATCTATGTCGATAGCTTTGTCCAGCGTTAGCTCAGACCCAACATTCAAAGGTGTATTCCAAATACAATACGGTCCCTGACCATCTCATCCTTGTTCGCATAATCACATTCTTTCACAAGCAGACGCAGATCAGTTACAAAATGTTCAAACGATTCGCTAGCTACCTGTACTTTCTCATGGAATTTGTACCTAGTGAAAATCGTATTGGTCTTTGGCACAACATATGCTTCAAAACGATCGTAGTAGGTTTTCAGTACTTCTGATTCAGCCTTGGTAAGTGTCCATGTGTTGTAAACAGTGGCAACCTGTCATTGAGCCCCACCTGTTTATCTAAAAATAATAATATAACAAAATATATATATTTTGACATTAATACCTGTCACGTCAGTTTGCAAACAATAAATAATTGAGTTAATAAAGCCACATACAAACACGGTGTCTTTTTTGCTTTCTTGAGTAAGGCAACTCCAAAATGCAGGTGTTTCAGCCTAGCTCAGTGCTTTCTGTGGTGGTGGGGCAGCCAGCGGAAAATACAGAGTGTAGGGGTTGGTAATGTTCTCTAGTTGCGCCGTGATTGGCTCAGTGTTCTGTTACTCATGGGGACACTACGTCACCGCAAAATCGACTTGTAGAGCTCGAAAATTCAAGTCCCTTGGGTGCTGCCATAGCAAGCTAGCAGTCATCATCATGAATCAAGTTGACAATCTACTGTCAAATCCTTTTCAATCCTTGTTATATGAAAATAAATTATGAAGAGAAATTATAGATCAAACATTTCGGTGCTCATCGGCCATTGGACATAAACATTACACAACAAGTTGGAAATTGCAAATAAAACAATGAGTGGTTTGGAAGGAATCAGTGGCTAACTGCAAGCATTGCAAAGCAATCACTAGCCTGCTATTCAGTGGAGAGGGTGTGTGGTCCAAGTCTGGGTTTAAGGGTGTCTTTTCCAAGCTAAAAAGGATCAACATTCAACACCATGGGCAATAAAAAAAATGGAATACATTGGCCATGCTGTCAATCCAGCATGACTTCTGCCGCATTCAAAACAACTGGAAACTCAGAACTGGGAAATCTTAGACTTCAGTAAGTTCAAGACAACTGGGAACTGGGAACTGTGTCATTCTCAAAACTTTTGACCACGACTGTAGTAAGTTGTTAGTAGCCAATGTGTCTCACCCTAATAATTTGGTCCCTTTCCCCCTCATAATTTAGCCTACTGTTCTGACTTGGTTGTGCACGTGTAGCCTATAGCCTGTTTTAGAGAAATGTTATCATCGAATATTGTAAGAGCTTTCATTGTCTGCTTATATGCCCCGTTTATTTATCCTACAGTTCTGACTTGGTGTACAGGGAGAATACTGTAAGAACGGCCCATGTTCTGAATTCTGTAGCTGTACATTTCAAAAGTGCTGAACAAATAGTTATATTGACTACGTCCGTCCTAGCTGGCTCATTAATGTCTTAATCGAAATTACGGATTGCCTCTTATGCGCTCGTCTTCCCTTTATGCCATAGTTTGTAGATATAAATTGTCAGTAGAAACCACATTTGTTTAAGCAAGTCAGCCATATCAACTATGTTTTTTTAAAGGCAGTAAATGAGGCTGAATGAACTGTTTCGCTGCCAGACAAGGCTCCACTGATAGCCAGGTGTAGTAGTGGTAAAGATTCACTCCATGGTGCTGAAAAGAATGCACAGTTTGTCACCGTTATAGTGCAATTGATGTATTGTTTAGTGTTGTGTTGTGTAGTGTAGTGGCTTTGCTGGCATGCATCTTCACTATATATATTTTCTTGCCCCACCAAGATTTACATGCTAAAATCGCCACTGGTTGTAAATGTCTCTCCCTTTTTCACCAATCCTGCCCTTTTCCTCCTCTCCTCTTTCCTTCAGAGGACCCGTGAACATTAGCTCCACATGCAGTTTGAACTTACGCCATCCTTTACGAAAAGATTGCAGTCAGAGTGCAGTATAACTGCAGTATGCTGCAATTACTGCGTCCAAAATACCACAGTTGACTGCAGTTACTGCACTTTTACTGCAGTTTCAAAAACTGCAATCTTTTTTTGTAAGGGATGCATCTGAAACATTTGTAGACTCCCAGTCCATCCAAGCGGAAGGAACTCCAGCAAAATCCATCTTTTAAGATACGGGATAAGACATTACAGACTCTGTTTCCTTTGCACAAGCAAGTATAATTGACTCCATGAGTTCATGTGATAGAGACCTGACAATGGGTGACTGCAATAATTGGACTGACCCTTAGCCACTGTGGAGCGGATTGCTGCTGTAATGACTGCTGCTTCTTCAGAAGCTGCTCTGATTAGGTGCCTTTTACTGATGCACACAGAATACTTATTCTTAAGCAGAGACCTCAAATTAGATGGAGATAATGGAGCCATGTGCCACTAGCGCCTATGGGACTCTAAAATAATTGTTAGTAATTTATTATTCTGACTAGCACACTAATAAGGATCACTGTTGTATCATATCTGATTATTAACTAGATGTGAGAAGGTCACTACTATAGCACTGATTTGTATAAAGTGATTATGTCCAAAAAGTAGTAAAGATGAAATTCCGAATCTACAATAAATGTACTTTTAATCAAGGCATTTCATAGTCATACATACACTATATACACAAAAGTATGTGGATACCCCTTAAAATTTGTGGAATCAGCTATTTCAGCCACTCCCGTTGCTGACAGGTGTATAAAATCGAGCACACAGCCATGCAATCTCCATAGACAAACATTGGCAGTAGAATGCCCTTACTGAAGAGCTCAGTGACATTCAATGTGGCACCGTCATAGGATACCACCTTTCCAACAAGTCATGCCGTCAAATTTCTGCCTGGCTAGAGCTGCCCCGGTAAACTGTAGGTGCTGTTATTGTGAAGTGGAAATGTCTAGGAGCAACAATGGCTCAGCCGCAAAGTGGTAGGCCACACAAGCTCACAGAACGGGACCGCCGAGTGCTGAAGTGTGTGGCATATGTCCTCAGTTGCAACACTCACTACCGAGTTCCAAACTGCCTCTGCAAGCAACGTCAGCACAAGAACTGTTCGTCTGGAGCTTCATGAAATGGGTTTCCATGGACGAGCAGCCACACACAAGCCTAAGATCACCATGCGCAATGCCAAGCATCGGCTGGAGTGGTGTAAAGCTCGCTGCCATTGGACTCTGGAGCAGTAGAAACGTGTTCTCTGGAGTGATGAATCACTCTTCACCATGTGGCAGTCCGACGGACGAATCTGGGTTTGGTGAATGCCAGGAGAACGCTACCTGCCCGAATGCATAGTGCCAACTGTAAAGTTGGGATGAATTGGAACGCAGACTGCGAGCCTAATCGCCCAACATCAGTGCCCAACCTCACTAATGCTGTTGTGGCTGAATGGAAGCAAGTCCCCGCAGCAATGTTCCAACATCTAGTGGACATCCTTCCCAGAAGAGTGGAGGCTTTTATAGAAGCAAAGGGGCAACTAACTCCATATGAATGCCCATGATTTTGGAATGAGATGTTTCGATGAGCATTCTTTTGACAATGTAGTGCCTATAAACACAGTTTGAGGCACAGTCAGGAAAACCCACAGGTTTAGTATTGACATCACAGTATAAAATACCTAAGTACCCACACCAACAATAACAATACAGTAGATGGAAACAAACCAGCATCTATCCTTTATCTAACACCTTGTTTCATTTTCTGAAAACCTGTCGAGACAGGACGACTTGAGAAACAGAATAAAAACATCTCCTTTCCTCTACAGATATGTGATCACTGAAATAAATATTGATTCCCTTTATTATTTGTTATTATTTCGCATAAGCATGGTCTTCTGAGTGTAACTTTAAAATGTTGACAGTCAAACCTTTTTAGCTCTTGTGTAATTAAATACAGGGACGGCCTGTTCAATAGGGCGATATGGGCGACGCACTGCCAAACGGGAAAAGGAAGGGATTTTTTTTCTAATCAATTATATCACGGCAACAGTAGTTATCAGTGTTGTAATCTGATCTGACTGCCACTAAATGTCAAATCAGGCTAAAGTCGTGCTTCAAATGGCCCCGCCCGTTTTTGGGGCGATTTCAGTCAGGTTGAAAATCGCCCAGAAGTCTCTCATAGCCTGTCATGTAAAATCTATTTTTTTCAAATTTCAAAGCTTTCAATACATTCTCTATGGGTGTCTGTGGGCTTGCACTTACGCGCTTTCGTCATACGTGACGTAACCATGAACGTAACTAAGAAAATAGCGGCTAGCAGCGTCTCTGTTGCGACCTGCAGTGTGGCGTTATCTTATGTTTTTAATTTGTACACTTAGTGGCGTTATTTTATGTTTTTAATTTGTAGACTTAGTTTACAAACATTCTGCCAACCATGGATTTCCAGTGGTGGGTTTTGGACTGATCTTGTTGATCGTGTACATACCCGCTACGAACGGACTAAATAATGAAAACGCTGCTGGCAGCGGAATCCACTACAGCTGGGAGACTTGGCTGGATGACAGAGTCCCGGACAGAGAAGTGGAGCCGGCCGGCTTCACCCTGGTCAGAGCGGACCGCGATCCTGGTAAGAGAGCGACTCTGTACCCCCGACATTGAACTGCTTTCTGTGTCACTGCGACCTTACTATCTGCCCCGTGAGTTCCCCCAATTGTTTGTTACCGTTGTGTACTGTTGATAATCACAAGTTTACTGGAGAACTGAGACCAAGTAGAGACTTTGGACAGGGTGGATATGGTATAATAAAGGCAGTTTATTCAGAGGTAAAGATATCTGGAATCGCGTGCACGGACTCGTTCGTCAAACTCTTAGGGAGCTATCTGAAGAGAGCCCCGAAAACATTGTGTGCAGACATTTTATACAATAAATGATGTAGGTTGAATCTAGTAGTTCTGATCTTCTGATTGGTCCTGATGAGTTGGGCGAGGTCCCCTCCACTGTTGCATTGGCTCTGAGTCGGGTTCTCTGTCTTCAAATGTTCAGCCTAAAGAGAGGGGATTTTTGTGTGTGTGTGTGTGTGTGTTTAACAGTGATGATGTGTGTGTGTGTGTGTGTTATCAGTGATGATGTGTGTGTGTGTGTGTGTGTGTGTGTGTGTGTGTGTGTCCTCAGAGCAAGAACTCGTGAGTTGGAAGAACTGAGAGACCTATGGCGTGGGTGTTGTCCTTGGCCACCTGCTGACAAGGCTGACAAGATAGGACTCTTTTGTCCATTGTTATAGGATAGGAACAGCATTGATTGAAAACAAACGCCCAACACAAAATGGGTCATGCACAAGATTTTAGTCAGACCAAGCTATAACATTATATATTTACTACGACAGTACATTCAACCAAAAGCTAATATAACAAAGGCATCAGAGATTATTTATAATCTGTCACAGAAACTGGAATCCATCTCCCCAGATCAGTCAATAAATGCTTCTGGTATTGACTTATATGCTGCCCCTGTCTTCATGTTGTTGCTGGACATATATTTTTTAAAATGTGTGTAGGTCACCTAAATCATCAGAAAAATTGCCCCTCCTGAGAATTTTTTCAGGAGCCGCCACTGATTAAATAGCTGTTCAGCACAATATAACAAGGAATTCCTGCACACCAACGGCTAGCTAATGGGAAAGCTAATTCTAGTAATCCCTCAGACTTAAATAAAAGTTGGCAATCAAATTGGCTAACCCTGTATCTAATGCGTCAAGCGGAGGACTAATTCTAAAAAGCAAGTCCATTCTATGATGGCAAACCCACTTAAAGTGACTTTATACAGGTAACTGCCAAAGTAAAATAAATAATTGAGTAAATGACAGGATAAAGTATATTAAAAACATGTGTGGTTCCTGAGTTAATTAAGCAATTAACATCCCATCATGATAAGGGTCATGTATAAAAATGCCTAGTTGCCCATTATTTTAGCTACCATGGTTAGAAGAAAAGAGCTCAGTGACTTTGAAAGAGGGGTCTCAAAGGAGCATAGGGGTTTTAAAGGGTGTGTGTGTGTGTGTGTGTGTGTGTGGTGTCAGTCACCAGATCTCAACCCAATTGAACACTTATGGGAGATTCTGATACAGCTTTTCTGGTGGCTCGTAATGGCCCAACGCCCTATTAAGACACTTTAGGTTGGTGTTTCCTTAGTTTTGGCAGTTACCTGTACATTATACATTTGCAGGTTTTCTGCACTCAAAATAGGCATTTAGCTTCCCTACATTAGCACGGGAAAAACCCACACATCATAGACTAAAGCACGTGTCAAACTCATTCCACAGAGGGCCGAGTGTCTGCGGGTTTTCGCTCCTCCATTGTACTTGATTGATGAATTAAGGTCACTAATTAGTAAATAACTCCCCTCACCTGGTTGTCTAGGTCTTTATTTTTTATTTATTTTTTAGATTGTAACTTCCATCAATGTAATTGTCTGCATCACTTCCAATCCCCCATATGTTTTTTTTTCTTAGCAAATATATATATACAGTTGAAGTCGGAAATTTACATACACCTTAGCCAAATATATTTAAACTCAGTTTTTCACAATTCCTGACATTTAATCCTAGTAAAAGTTCCCTGTTTTAGGGCAGTTAGGATCACCACTTTATTTTAAGAATGTGAAATGTCAGAATAATAGTAGAGAGAATGATTTATTTCAGCTTTTATTTCTTTCATCACATTCCCAGTGGGTCAGAAGTTTACATACACTCAGTTAGTATTTGGTAGCATTGCCTTTCAATTGTTTATCTTGGGTCAAACGTTTCAGGTAGCCTTCCACAAGCTTCCCACAATAAGTTGGGTGAATTTTGGCCCATTCCTCCTGACAGAGCTGGTGTAACTGAGTCAGGTTTGTTGGGCTCCTTGCTCACACAAGTTTTTTCAATTCTGCCCACACATTTTCTATAGGATTGAGGTCAGGGCTTTGTGATGGCAACTCCAATACCTTGACTTTGTTGTCCTTTAGCCATTTTGCCACAACTTTGGAAGTATGCTTGGGGTCATTGTCCATTTGGAAGACCAATTTGCAACATAGCTTTAACTTCCTGACGGATGTCTTGAGATGTTGCTTCAATATATCCACATCATTTTCCTTCCTCATGATGCCATCTATTTTGTGAAGTGCACCAGTCCCTCCTGCAGCAAAGCACCCCCACAGCATGATGCTGCCACCCCCGTGCTTCACGGTTGGGATGGTGTTCTTTGGCTTGCAAGCCTTCCCCTTTTTCCTCCAAATATAACGATGGTCATTATGGCCAAACAGTTCTATTTTTGTTTCATCAGACCAGAGGACATTTCTACAAAAAGTACGATCTTTGTCCCCATGTGCAGTTGCAAACCGTTATCTGGCTTTTTTATGGCGGTTTTGGAGCAGTGGCTTCTTCCTTGCTGAGCGGCCTTTCAGGTTATGTCAATATAGGACTCGTTTTACTGTGGATATAGATACTTTTGTACCTGTTTCCTCCAGCTTCTTCACAAGGTCCTTTGCTGTTGTTCTGGGATTGATTTGCACTTTTTGCACCAAAGTACGTTCATCTCTAGGAGACAGAATGCGTCTCCTTCCTGAGCGGTATGACGGCTGCGTGGTCCCATGGTGTTTTTACTTGCCTACTATTGTTTGTACAGATGAACGTGGTACCTTCAGGTGTTTGGAAATTGCTCCCAAGGATGAACCAGACTTGTGGAGGTCTACAATTTTTTTTCTGGTGTCTTGGCTGATTTCTTTTGATTTTCCCATGATGTCAAGCAAAGAGGCACTGAGTTTGAAGGTAGGCCTTGAAAAACATCCACAGGTACACCTCCAATTGACTCAAATTACAGTGGGGAAAAAAAGTATTTAGTCAGCCACCAATTGTGCAAGTTCTCCCACTTAAAAAGATGAGAGAGGCCTGTAATTTTCATCATAGGTACACGTCAACTATGACAGACAAAATGAGGAAAACAAATCCAGAAAATCACATTGTAGGATTTTTAATGAATTTATTTGCAAATTGTGGTGGAAAGATTTCTGGCTCTCACAGACCTGTAACTTCTTCTTTAAGAGGCTCCTCTGTCCTCCACTCGTTACCTGTATTAATGGCACCTGTTTGAACTTGTTATCAGTATAAAAGACACCTGTCCACAACCTCAAACAGTCACACTCCAAACTCCACTATGGCCAAGACCAAAGAGCTGTCAAAGGACACCAGAAACAAAATTGTAGACCTGCACCAGGCTGGGAAGACTGGATCTGCAATAGGTAAGCAGCTTGGTTTGAAGAAATCAACTGTGGGAGCAATTATTAGGAAATGGAAGACATACAAGACCACTGATAATCTCCCTCGATCTGGGGCTCCACGCAAGATCTCACCCCGTGGGGTCAAAATGATCACAAGAACGGTGAGCAAAAATCCCAGAATCACACGGGGGGACCTAGTGAATGACCTGCAGAGAGCTGGGACCAAAGTAACAAAGCCTACCATCAGTAACACACTACGCCGCCAGGGACTCAAATCCTGCAGTGCCAGACGTGTCCCCCCTGCTTAAGCCAGTACATGTCCAGGCCCGTCTTAAGTTTGCTAGAGTGCATTTGGATGATCCAGAAGAGGATTGGGAGAATGTCATATGGTCAGATGAAACCAAAATAGAACTTTTTGGTAAAAACTCAACTCGTCGTGTTTGGAGGACAAAGAATGCTGAGTTGCATCCAAAGAACACCATACCTACTGTGAAGCATGGGGGTGGAAACATCATGCTTTGGGGCTGTTTTTCTGCAAAGGGACCAGGACGACTGATCCGTGTAAAGGAAAGAATGAATGGGGCCATGTATCGTGAGATTTTGAGTGAAAACCTCCTTCCATCAGCAAGGGCATTGAAGATGAAACGTGGCTGGGTCTTTCAGCATGACAATGATCCCAAACACCCCGCCCGGGCAACGAAGGAGTGGCTTCGTAAGAAGCATTTCAAGGTCCTGGAGTGGCCTAGCCAGTCTCCAGATCTCAACCCCATAGAAAATCTTTGGAGGGGAGTTGAAAGTCTGTGTTGCCCAGCGACAGCCCCAAAACATCACTGCTCTAGAGGAGATCTGCATGGAGGAATGGACCAAAATACCAGCAACAGTGTGTGAAAACCTTGTGAAGACTTACAGAAAACGTTTGACCTGTGTCATTGCCAACAAAGGGTATATAACAAAGTATTGAGAAACTTTTGTTATTGACCAAATACTTATTTTCCACCATAATTTGCAAATAAATTCATTAAAAATCCTACAATGTGTTTTTCTGGAGAAAAAAAATCTCATTTTGTCTGTCATAGTTGATGTGTACCTATGATGAAAATGACAGGCCTCTCTCATCTTTTTAAGTGGGAGAACTTGCAAAATTGGTGGCTGACTAAATACTTTTTTCCCCCACTGTATGTCAATTAGCCTATCAGAAGCTTCTAAAGCCATGACATAATTTTCTGGAATTTTCCAAGCTGTTCAAAGGCACAGTCAACTTAGTGTATGTAAACTTCTGACCCACTGGAATTGTGATACAGTGAATTATAAGTGAAATAATCTGTCTGTAAACAATTGTTGGAAAAATTACTTGTGTCATGCACAAAGTAGATGTCCTAACCAACTTGCCAAAACTATAGTTTGTTAACAAGAAATTTGTGGAGTGGTTGAAAAATGAGTTTTAATGACTCCAACCTAAGTGTATGTAAACTTCCGTCTTCAACTGTGTATATATATATATATATATATATATATATAGACATACATACATATAAATACATATGTATAGACATACATACATATAAATACATATATATAGACATACATACATATAAATACATATACATACAGTGAGGGAAAAAAGTATTTGATCCCCTGCTGATTTTGTACGTTTGTCCACTGACAAAGAAATGATCAGTCTATATTTTTAATGGTAGGTTTATTTGAACAGTGAGAGACAGAATAACAACAACAAAATCCAGAAAAACGCATGTAAAACATTTTATAAATTGATTTGCATTTTAATGAGGGAAATAAGTATTTGACCCCTCTGCAAAACATGACTTAGTACTTGGTGGCAAAACCCTTGTTGGCAATCACAGAGGTCAGACGTTTCTTGTAGTTGGCCACCAGGTTTGCACACATCTCAGGAGGGATTTTGTCCCATTCATCTTTGCAGATCTTCTCCAAGTCATTAAGGTTTCGAGGCTGATGTTTGGCAACTCGAACCTTCAGCTCCCTCCACAGATTTTCTATGGGATTAAGGTCTGGAGACTGGCTAGGCCACTCCAGGACCTTAATGTGCTTCTTCTTGAGTCACTCCTTTGTTGCCTTGGCCGTGTGTTTTGGGTCATTGTCATGCTGGAATACCCATCCACGACCCATTTTCAATGCCCTGGCTGAGGGAAGGAGGTTCTCACCCAAGATTTGACGGTACATGGCCCCGTCCATCGTCCCTTTGATGCGGTGAAGTTGTCCTGTCCCCTTAGCAGAAAAACACCCCCAAAGCATAATGTATCCACCTCCGTGTTTGATGGTGGGGATGGTGTTCTTGGGGTCATAGGCAGCATTCTTCCTCCTCCAAACACGGCGAGTTGAGTTGATGCCAAAGAGCTCGATTTTGGTCTCATCTGACCACAACACTTTCACCCAGTTCTCCTCTGAATCATTCAGATGTTCATTGGCAAACTTGTATATGTGCCTTTTTGAGCAGGGGGACCTTGCGGGCGCTGCAGGATTTCAGTCCTTCACGGCGTAGTGTGTTACCAATTGTTTTCTTGGTGACTATGGTCCCAGCTGCCTTGAGATCATTTAAACGATCCTCCTGTGTAGTTCTGGGCTGATTCCTCACCGTTCTCATGATCATTGCAACTCCACGAGGTGAGATCTTGCATGGAGCCCCAGGCTGAGGGAGATTGACAGTTATTTTGTGTTTCTACCATTTGCAAATACTCGCACCAACTGTTGTCACCTTCTCACCAAGCTGCTTGGCGATGGTCTTCTAGCCCATTCCAGCCTTGTGTAGGTCTACAATCTTTGTCCCTGACATCCTTGGAGAGCTCTTTGGTCTTGGCCATGGTGGAGAGTTTGGAATCTGATTGATTGATTGCTTCTGTGGACAGGTGTCTTTTATACAGGTAACAAGCTGAGATTAGGAGCACTCCCTTTAAGAGTGTGCTCCTAATCTCAGCTCGTTACCTGTATAAAAGACACCTGGGAGCTTTCTGATTGAGAGGGGGTCAAATACTTCTTTCCCAGCCTCGAGCTGCCCAGTGACACAAGACTTCCAGACGACCTAAACCACTTCTATGCTCGCTTCGAGGCAAGCAACACTGAAGCATGCATGAGAGCACCAGCTGTTCCGGTTGACTATGTGATCACGCTCTCCGTAGCCGATGTGAGTAAGACTTTTAAGCAGGTCAACATTCACAAGGCCGCAGGGCCAGACGGATTACCAGGACGTGTACTCCGAGCATGTGCTGACCAACTGGCAAGTGTCTTCACTGACATTTTCAAAATGTCCCTGACTGAGTCTGTAATACCAACATGTTTCAAGCAGACCACCATAGTCCCCGTGCCCAAGGACACTAAGATAACCTGCCTAAATGACTACCGACCCGTAGCACTGACGTCTGTAGCCATGAAGTGCATTGAAAGGCTGGTCATGGCTCACATAAACACCATTATCCCAGAAACCCTAGACCCACTCCAATTTGCATACCGCCCCAACAGATCCACAGATGATGAAATCTCTATTGCACTCCACACTGCCCCTTCCCACCTGGACAAGAGGAACACCTACGTGAGAATGCTATTCATTGACTATAGCTCAGCATTCAACACCATAGTGCCCTCAAAGCTCATCACTAAGCTAAGGATCCTGGGACTAAACACCTCCCTCTGCAACTGGATCCTGGACTTCCTGACGGGCCGCCCCCAGGTGGTAAGGGTAGGTAACAACACTTAATGGCAAGGCACGACTCCAACACCATCATTAAGTTTGCCGACGACACAACAGTGGTAGGCCTGATCACCGACAACGATGAGACAGCCTATAGGGAGGAGGTCAGAGACCTGGCCGTGTGGTGCCAGGATAACAAACTCTCCCTCAACGTGACCAAGACAAAGGAGATGATTGTGGACTACAGGAAAAAGGACTGAGCACGCCCCCTTTCTCATCGATGGGGCTGTAGTGGAACAGGTTGAGAGCTTCAAGTTCCTTGGTGTCCACATCACCAACGAACTATCATGGTCCAAACACACCAAGACAGTCGTGAAGAGGGCACGACAAAGCCTATTCCCCCTCAGGAGACTGAAAAGATTTGGCCTCAGATCCTCAAAAAATTCTACAGCTGCACCATCGAGAGCATCCTGACTGGTTGCATCACCGCCTGGTATGGCAACTGCTTGGCCTCCGACCGGAAGGCACTACAGAGGGTAGTGCGTACGGCCCAGTATATCACTGGGGCCAAGCTTCCTGCCATCCAGGACCTCTATACCAGGCGGTGTCAGAGGAAGGCCCTCAAAATTGACAAAGACTCCAGCCACCCTAGTCATAGACTGTTCTCTCTGCTACCGCACGGCAAGCGGTACCGGAATGCCAAGTCTAGGTCCGAAAGACTTCTCAACAGCTTCTACCCCCAAGCCATAAGACTCCTGAACAGCTAATCATGGCTACCCGGACTATTTGCACTGACCCCCACCCCCACCCCATCTTTTTACGCTGCTGCAACTCTGTTAATTATTTATGCATAGTCACTTTAACTCTACCCACATGTACATATTACTTCAACTACCTCAACTAGCCGGTGCCCCCGCACATTGACTCTGCACCGGTACCCCCCTGTATATATAGCCTCCCTACTGTTATTTTATTTTACTTCTGCTCTTTTTTTCTCAACACTTTTTTGTTGTTGTTTTATTTTACTTTTTTTATAAAAAAATAAATGCACTGTTGGTTAAGGGCTGTAAGTAAGCATTTCACTGTAATGTCTGCACCTGTTGTATTCGGCGCTTGTGGCCAATACAATTTGATTTTATTTGACAATGCAAATCAATTTATAACATTTTTTACATGCATTTTTCTAGATTTTTGTTGTTGTTATTCTGTCTCTCACTGTTCAAATAAACCTACCATTAAAATTATAGACTGATCATTTCTTTGTCAGTGGGCAAATGTACAAAATCAGCAGGGGATCAAATACTTTTTTCCCCCTCACTGTACATATACACTACCGTTCAAAAGTTTGGGGTCACTTAGAAATGTCCTTGTTTTCGAAAGAAAAGCAATTATTTTGTCCATTAAAATAACATCAAATTGATCAGAAATACATTGTAGACATTGTTAATGTTGTAAATGGCTATTGTAGCTGGAAATGGCTGATTTTTTATGGAATATCTACATAGGCGTACAGAGGCCCATTATCAGCAACCATCAGTCCTGTGTTCCAATGGCACGTTGTGTTTGCTAATCCAAGTTTATCTTTTTAAAAGGCTAATTGATCATTAGAAAATCATTTTGCAATTATGTTAGCACAGCTGAAAACGGTTGTGCTGATTAAAGGTGTCAGGTAGGTAGCTTAGTGGTTAAGAGCGTTGTGCCAGTAACCGAAAGATTGCTGGTTCTAATCCCCGAGCCGACTAGGTGAAAAATCTGTCGATGTGCCCTTGAGCAAGGCACTTAACCATAATTGCTCTGGATAAGAGCGTCTGCTAAATGACTAATTATTTATGTATTTATAAAGAAGCAATAAAACTGGCCTTCTTGAGACTAGTTGAGAATCTGGAGCATCAGCAATTGTGGGTTCGATTACAAGCTCAAAATGGTCAGAAACAAATAACTTTCTTTTGAAACTCGTCCGTCTATTCTTGTTCTGAGAAATGAAGGCTATTCCATGCGAGAAATTGCCAAGAAACTGAAGATCTCGTACAACGCTGTGTACTACTCCCTTCACAGAACAGCGCAAACTGGCTCTAACCAGAATAGAAAGAGGAGTGGGAGGACCCGGTGCACAACTGAGCAAGAGGACAAATACATTAGAGTGTCTAGTTTGAGAAACAGATGCCTCACAGGTCCTCAACTGGCAGCTTCATTAAACAGTACCTGTAAAACACCAGTCTCAATGTCAACAGTGAAGAGGCGACTCCGGGATGCTGACCTTCTAGGTAGAGTTGCAAAGAAAAAGCCCTATCTCAGACTGGCCAATAAAAATATAAGATTAAGATGGGCAAAAGAACACAGACACTGGACAGAGGAAGATTGGAAGAAAGTGTTATGGAAAGACGAATCGAAGTTTGAGGTGTTCGGTTCACATAGAAGAACATTTGTGAGACGCAGACCAAATGAAAAGATGCTGGAGGAGTGCTTGATGCCATCTGTCAAGCATGGTGGAGGCAATGTGATGGTCTGGGGTTGCTTTGGTGGTGGTAAAGTGGGAGATTTGTACAGGGTAAAAGGGATCTTGAAGAAGGAAGGCTATCACTCCATTTTGCAACGCCATGCCATACCCTGTGGACGGCGCTTGATTGGAGCCAATTTCCTCCTACAACAGGACAATGACCCAAAGCACAGCTCCAAACTATGCAATAACTATTTAGGGAAGAAGCAGTCAGCTGGTATTCTGTCTATAATGGAGTGGCCATTACGGTCACCGGATCTCAAACCTATTGAGCTGTTGTGGAAGCAGCTTGACCGTATGGTACGTAAGTGCCCATCAAGCCAATCCAACTTGTGGGAGGTGCTTCAGGAAGCATGGGGTGAAATCTCTTCAGATTACCTCAATAAATTGACAACTAGAATGCCAAAGGTCTGCAAGGCCTGCTGCAAATGGAGGTTTGAAGGACACAATTATTATTTCAATTAAAAATCATTATTTCTAACCTCGTCAATGACTACATTTCCTATTCATTTTGCTATATTTCCTACTCAAACTCATTTCATGTATGTTTTCATAGAAAACAAGGAAATGTGTAAGTGACCCCAAACTTTTGAACGGTAGTGTATATACATATCCTTTTATAAAATATATTTCCCTTTATTACTTTCCAGCCCCACGACCCCTTCCCTAATTGGAGTAAACTAGTGAACAACAACGCTTAGGCCTCTACTTCCAGCTTATACATACTATATAAATTTTATGGACACAGTACATTTTACAATAATTATATTTTGTTTGTTTTTACTCCTGAACTTCCTCTACCCTCAACCTCTCCGATCATTTTCATGATGTCCATCCGGTTTGCTTCTATATGCTATATCTTTCTAACTGTACTCTTTCACAAAAGCTCTCAACCTATAACCTATATACTTATTATGGACACAGTATGCTTTACATTAGTTACCTTGTTGTTATTAGTTGTTATTAGTCCCATCCTTCAGCTCCATTCAACACCTCCCATCTATCTTTTAACACCATCCATATTGGATTTCTATTTGCCATATATTTTTCAACTGTACTGTGATGTTTCACAACATTTCTGAATCCTTCTATTCTCATTGTTTCTACAGATTGTAAATTGAAAATAAACATTTTTGCTAAAAGTATTATTATATTATTGATCGATTGAATATCACTTTTCAGATCACCCAGTAGTGCTTTCTGCAGGGTTAGCTCCAGGTAAATATTGCAATCCTTCAGCCATTCCTGGACCTGTGACCAAAAACAAGCTACAAATGGACAGGACCAAAACAAATGATATAATGATTCTGTCTCTTCACAGCAAAATCTACAGAGCTGGGAATATTGTATCCCCCATATAAATAACATTCTATTGGTAGCAAGAATTTTGTATAATAATTTCAATTGAACAATTCTAAGTTTTAAATCCGGCTTCGTTTTGCGTATCAGTTCATAAACACTTGTCTAGGTCTTAACTGAAAGGAAAAAACAAAAACCCGCTGATACTAGGTCTTCCATGGAATGAGTTTCACACCCCTGGACTAGAGGATACATTTTAAATTTTAGTCATTTAGCAGACGCTCTTATCCAGAGCGACTTACAGTTAGTGAGTGCATACATTTTCATACTTTTTTCATACTGGCCCCCCGTGGGAAACGAACCCACAACCCTGGCGTTGCAAGCGCCATGCTCTACCAACTGAGCTACACGGGGCCCACAAGTGGGTATTGTTCCACTTTTAGAAATCAGTTTAATATGGACAAGGTGCTCAGATCTAAAAATGCTATATTCATTTCATACTGTGTAACTGTGTGACATTGCCAATCAGAATCACCTGCACTTTTCTGGTGCATATACACTACAAGTCAAATGTTTGGACACACCTACTCATTCAAGGGTTTTTCTTTATTTTTACTATTTTTTACATAGTAGAATAATAGTGAAGACATTAAAACTACGAAATAACACATATGGAATCATGTAGTAACCAAATAGCCACCCTTTGGAGTGCTGCATCAGATGACCTGGCCTCCACAATCCCCCGACCTCAACCCGTTTGGGATGAGTCGGACCGCAGAGTGAAGGAAACGCAGCCAACAAGTGCTCAGCATATGTGGGAACTCCTTCAAGACTGTTGGAAAAGCATTACAGGTGAAGCTGGTTGAGAGAATGCCAAGAGTGTGCAAAGCTGTCAGCAAGGCAAAGGGTGGCTATTTAAAGAATCTCAAATAAAAAATATATTTTGATTTGTTTAACACTTTTTTGGTTACTACATGATTCCATGTGTTATTTCATAGTTTTGATGTCTTCACTATTATTCTTCAATGTAGAAAATAGTAAAAAATTAAGAAAAACCCTTGAATGAGTAGGTGTTCTAAAACTTTTGACTGGTAGTGTATATATGAGAAACTAGAAAAGACAATCAATTACAAAAAAATAGGCCTTGTTCGGCAATCCCCAAAATACACTACCCACTTTTTGACTTAATTGAATTTACATCATAAAAGCACTTACATTTTGACCCTGTCTACTACAATGAAGTTTTATCAAATCTACTGACAATATTTATGTTTCTTAGTTATGCTGATGTAAGCCAAAAAAGGGATTGGTTACAACTCAGTGAGCACACTCCCATATACAGCAGGTATATAGATAGCATGAACATGCACAAACTAATAATTGTATAGTATCATACTGATTTTTCACAATAACAACATTATCACACATACAGCAATTAGTTATATAAAGTATAAGCTTGGGGCAAAGCAATGGTTTTGTAGAGAGCTATTTTGTATAGTCGAGGTTCAAACAGGGGGCTGCCAATCATTCACTCTCCAGCAGAGAGCAGTACATAATTGACAATTAACAAACAAGTCATAATGTTGTATCTTGATAACAAATTCACACATACACCATACTGTCATATGTCTCATACAAATACCACATTTATGTAGAAAATCATGTTCAACCACTTGGTAAACACTCTTTAAAATGACATGCATTCTCTCTCTCTCTATGGTTTGTGGGTGTTACGAAACGGAAGTACAAACTGATAATGTATCACTGCATTTACATATTCATGCAAAGCGGAAGAGGATTCATACAGTGATGTCTGATCTCTATCCTCCAGGTTTGGGACATTGTGGTCACATCACAGATTGGCCCTCCCTCCAGTAGTACTGTAGATGGCAACAACAATCAGGATCAAAGGATAATTTGCACATCAGGTTATTGTAGACCTACTGATCCATAAAAGCGTTGTAGTGCTGAACTGAATAAACACTGAATCGTCTGCGGATGAGTCACATTAAGTTACAACCATGCAACATACAACGTCGAGATCATGAGAGTACAAAAAGTGAGTCACTCAAATGTGCAGGTGTCTTTTGACCTGTGCCATATTTGATTGTCCACCACATGATCTGGAAGTTGGGCTGCAGGCTCAGGGAACAGAATGTTGGGGAGGTGACCAGCTAAGAGATGAGCTGCTAGACCAGACCAAACAGTCAGTGACCTGTAAATGAACTGCTCCTTTCAGACAGTTCTCTGTGGAGCACCAAGCAAACATCTAACCCCAGTTATATCTCTTCCATTAGTCTCATTCAGTGTCAGTCAGAGTTCTGTTCTATATCTCCAGGACAAATCTAGAGGTCATGGATCAGCTTCCCCAGAGGAATCTCTCTCTCCCCTAGCAGAGTGTCTCTCTTCAGGCTGGTGCCCTTATTCACCACCTTGATCTTCACTGCCAGGTTCTTCACCTGCACTGAGGTCACAGCGTCAAAGAAGAAGTCCTCATTGAACACAGGATTTCGGCTGTTCTTGATGATAGTGCTCCTCTGTTTCTGCAGCTTGCCAGGGTTCAGGTACAGTGACACGCAGCAGTTGATGCTCTTGATGTCGTACATCTTGTCGTAGAGCTCTTCGGCAGCCAGAACACGGATGCGCAGGCGGGCCGTGCCGGCATCGTAGTCAGCGCTTAGCCTCACCCTGCCGCCATTGTGCAGGTTAATGGTGTGCTCCCGGTGCTCCCGGTCCGACGGCCCACTGCCGTGGAGGGAAGGGGAGTGGAGACGCCGCGGCACGTTGGGACTGGGCTCTGCCGAGCTGCACTCGTCTGTGGACAAGGAGCTGTGGCGGGCAAACTTCCTCTTGGCCTTCACCACCTTGGCCTGTGTCTCATGTGTGAAGATCTTGAGCAGCGAGGCAGAGCGGGAGAGCAGCGGGGAGTTGAAGGGAGAGGACTCAGCCGAGGAACAGGTGTCACTCTCCCCTCCGCTAAAGTAGCGGTACGGGTTGTGAGAGGCGTTGAAGTCAGGGGGGTTGAGGTGGTTGCCCTCGCTGACGCTGCTCTTCCCCTTTCTCTGGCAGTTGGGGGAGGTCAGGGGGCTGGTCTGGTCACAGTGGAACAGGGACTCCTTGCGGCGGGTGTGGGGGCTCTCCATCAGAGTGGCAAAACCATAGGAGGTCTGGGTCTTGGGGACGTAGGGCAGTGACATAGCGGTCTGAGACTGAGGGTCAGCATTGGTGTCCCCTGCCACCACATCATCAGCGCTCTCTATCTGGATGATGTGACGGTTGGCGGCCATCAGCAGGTTCTTGGTGTCCCCAGCCAGCTTGACGACCAGACGAGGACTTCGAGGGCTGCTGATCTTCTTACTGCCAATGGTCTGCTCAGAGGCCGAGGGCCAAAGTCCCTCCTTGGGCTTGACGACGTCCAGGGTCTCAGGCTCTGGGGGGCAGGAGACCAGCTTGGGGGGAATGAAGAAGTCAGGGATCTTATCAGGGGTGAGGACGTTGCTGTAGGCTGGAGTATTGCCCTCCTTGTCCCCGTTCTCCCCCCGCCGGAGCACAGTGGTCTCTACCGACCCACGGATCTTGTCCAGAACCCACATGGTCCCACTTGGCTTCACTAGGTGGGATACGGGGGTGTTTCTCTGTCTGCAGGCAAAAGCACAAACAAGGCAGCAGATATTGGTGTGAAATACATTAATTAATACACTGAAAAAATCACATTGCAACTGTTACTATATATGTGCCAGAAATGGTTTACTGAATCTAAAAACTAGAAAAACAAGTAAATGGACCCCAATGTGTCAAGTTTATATTTAAGCAATAAGGACCGATGGGGTGTGGTATATGTCCAATAAATCCCAGAGGTGCCTTAATGCTATTATAAACTGGTTACCAACATAATTAGATGAGTAAAAATAAATGTGGTATACGGTCTGATATACCACGGCTTTCAGCCAATCAGCATTCAGGGCTCGAACCACCCAGTTTATAATTATTTATGATAGAGCTGTTGAATAAAGAAATAATTTGTGCAGCCCAAATAAGAGGTACGTAGGACATGATTGATTTACAAAGGCAAAGAAAACACTTACTGTACATTTACTCATACAGTACATTCACATGTTGTCTAGGTTGCAGTAAGTAACCTATATTATGCCAACATGCTGTAGCAAATTGCTACTGTGGAATAATAAAGTCTACATTAGTCAGAATAACAAATGTAGCCTAGATTACATTGACTCATCTTAGAACCACAGTTAATTTTGTTTTGATTTCATTTGGTTTGTTTAAAAATGTGACACCAAAATAAACACTAGCACACAATTGAGATCCACTTCAACAGCCATAGGGTATTATATTCTATTTATTCGGTTAACTTCAATTCCTTAGTCAAAAAATCCTATAGGATTAGTAATTACAATACAACATCAATTACAACATTTTCATTGTTTGGAAACAACAAGTTCTATATTCATTTCAGTTTTATTCACCACCACAATATGGGAATGAGCCAAGGTTGCAAGTTAATTTGCAGTATGACCACCAGTACAGTTCACCTTTTTCAACAAAGCACTTGGGTTATTTGATTTGATTCTTATTTATACAACTTCTTGTCTTTGAATTAGACATTACAATATGACACACAATACTATAGTGAACAAAAATATAAACGCAACATACAACAATTCTGAGTTACAGTTCTTATAAGAAAATCTGTCAATTGAAATCAATTAATTAGGCCCTAATCTATGGATTTCACATGACTGGGCAGGGGCGCAGCCATGGGTGGGCCTGGGGGGCTTATGGTAGAGAAATAAACATTCAATTCTCTGGCAACAGCTCTGGTGGACATTCCTGTAGTCAGCATGCCAATTGCACATTCCCTAAAAACTTGAGACATCTGTGGCATTGTAGTGTGTGACAAAACTGCACATTTTAGAGTGGCCTTTTATTGTCCCCAGCACAAGATGCACCTGTGTAATGATCATGCTGTTTAATCAGCTTCTTGATATGCCACACCTGTCAGGTGGATGGATGATCTTGGCAAAGGAGAAATGCTCACTAACAGGGATGTAAACAAATTTGTGCACAAAATTTGAGAGAAATAAGCTTTCTGTGCATATGGAAAATTTTGGGGATCTTTTATTTCAGCCCATGAGACCAACACTTTACATGTTGCGTTTATATTTTTGTTCAGTATATATACAATGTTACAACAACACAATATTTGGGGGGGTTCCCCTTAGAATGCACAGCATCTTTACAGAAGCTAAATAAAACATTTGGTACAGTAACACAAAGATATGAGCATTTCCTTCATTTAATATATAATAGTCAGCTATGCATACAAAAAAGAGAATGTTCCTTTTACCCTCTTTATGTTGGGATAGGGAGAGGAAAATAAAAAGATAGAGACCCCCACCCTCCCAACTCCTTCCCTCCCAGGGTTGTACCACCCCCTCGCCCTCCCTACCTGTCCCTCCCCTCCAGGGTCGTACCCCCTCCCCCCCACTCTCCCTCCATCCCTAGACGGTGCTCCCTCCCCATCTTCCCTATCTCCCTCCTGGATGTAATTACCAATGCGCAGCTAGTGAACTCTTGGCACACCTGAAATATGTATTGAAAAAAAAAAAGACGACTTGTGTCACATTTAGATTATATCAAATTGTTAATCTAGCTTTATGCTGTTTGGCTGTAACGCCAAATAGCACACCTTTTTGACACAAATTTAAACAATCTTGCAGACAATCAAAGTAGGTTTCACAGCTATTGTTGTTGCAGTTGGCACAATAACTTAAATGTGTGACGCAGATGTTTACTTGGAACATGGGCGAATGGGGCTGCATGAGATAGCTACTGGGTAGAGGGGAAATTGCCAGCGGTTCCCCACTATAGGGTCACCATCTCAGGTGGCAATATTGGCTGCTTATGAAGTTAATATAGTTCGTGTCCACCTTAATAGGTAATTACATTTAAGTCATTTAGCAGACGCTCTTATCCAGAGCGACTAGGGAACATCAACAGATTTTTCACCTAGTCGCCTCAGGGATTCAAACCAGCGACCTTTCGGTTACTGGCCAACACTCTTAACCACTAGGCTCCCGCCCTAATTGTCTAAGATGTTTGGAGGGTGGGTGCTCCATATGTTAAGCAGCCAGGTTAACTATAGTGTATAGCCAAGTTGAGGATAAATCCTTTAGATTGTAATGTAAATATCTATACAATTCCCATCAACAAAATGAATAGGATTCCAATACAAGGATCCAATTAGAATCCAATAGAAAAATCCTAGCAGATTTTGGAACCAGTCCTATTGGACTCCTATAAGATTCTATCCTATAGGATTTTATATACAAGAATCTAATAGAAAAATCCTATCAGTGTGCTGGAGTCTGGTGTAGCGGTCTAAGCTCCGGACCACATTTGCCCCCTCGGCGACAGAGGTTTGAGCCCCGGCTCGGCCAACTGTCTGCGCCCTTAACCACTTCTATATCCGTCTCCCTATCTGTACTTACATCTGTCCTGTCAAAAAAAAAAATACAATTAAATAACTCAGATCTCCTTTAAAATACAATTTGAAAAAATGTAACCCAAAAGAAAAACCTATCAGATTTTGAAACCAGCCCTATTGGATTCCTATAGGATCCTATACAATCCTATAGGGTAGGTTCCAAAATCTGATAGGATTTTTGGGGGGATTATAATATGATATTTTCTACTGGAATCCTATATGATGTTTTGGCTAGAGTTGTTGAATTTTGTGGTCAGTTCATGTTGATAAGAGATGGAAGATACAGACAAAATGCTAGCAGGTCTGGTCTGTGATGAATTTGCACAATCTTGAATTTATAATAACTTTGAGAATGAAGACGGATTTCCTTAGATTTTAGCAAAACTTGGTGTAGGCTACCATCGTAAGAACGTCACTTTATTAAAGAAGTCAATAATGTAGAAGTTTATATTAGCCTATCATAATACGAAAATAAAGTGCAACAAGTGAAAATAATAAGTTCGTAGGCTACCATAGGCGTAGCCTATGCTCTCCCGTGACCGAATATATTTCAGTACTCGCCCTTGAGTGAGACAAATATAAAATTTTAGATACCTGTTGAATTCAGCTTAATACACTTACTGAAGACGTGGAGGCTGCTTTGTCGACTTGATTCTTCCGTAACAGGTGTTTTCTCCCGCCTCCTCTGGATCTCACACTGTTTGAAGACCTAGGCTGGCTGGCTGGCTGCTCTGCACCCCAGAGACCAGAGATGGATTTGCACTTCATGAGAGATTATGATGCCTTTTATACACACTCCCGGTGGCGACGCTGGAGCCGACCAATAAGAGAAAACTATGAGATCCTCAAGCGAGCCAGTGACAGCATTCGATTAAACTGAACCGCGGCGCACTGGTCTATGGCCGGTGACATGAACGGGCAAGTGCTGAGGAGTATTTCTGTCTGTAATAAAGCCCTTTTGTGGGGAAAACTCATTCTGATTGGCTGGGTCTACGCCCTCCAAGGCCCACCAATGGCTGCACCCCTGCCCAGTCAAGTGAAATCCATAGATTATGGCCTAATGTATTTATTTCAATTGACTGATTTCCTTATATGAACTGTAACTCAGTAAAATCTTTGAAAATGTTGCATGTTGCATTTATATTTTTGTTCAATGGCTTGCACTCATTTCCAGCATCAGTCAAAACTATAGGCTTTAAAATAAAAAGATGACATACTGGTGGAAAGAGAAAAAAACGACAACAAAAAACAATAGCAGAATAACATAAAATGGTTCACATGTAGTTACAATCCTACAATCCATTCTGCCACCTCTGGTCTCTTGGCTCTCCCACCACTATGAGAGGGCAGCTCCCGCTCTGCCCAGGCAAAGCTCTTCTCTGTCCTGACACCCCAATGGTGGAACCAGCTTCCTCCTGAAACTAGGACAGCAGAGTCCCTGCCAAACTTCCAAAAACATCTGAAACCCTACCTCTTCAAAGAGTATCTTAAATAATTCTACAGCACCCGATTACATGTTGATTGTGAAACACAATGAACATGTAATCGGCATCTAATTGATTGCCCAAAAATATAATTGGTGCTTCTATTCTTCATTACCGGTTTGTGAGAGGTATAGCCAGACACACAGACAACTATGGAAAACTGCAGGCACCTCATTGCTCCTGGGGCAGACAATGCCCTTTTTCTGTCAGACACCTAATAGAATTGGGAGCTGACACAAACAGGAGGCCCAAGAGTAAATGAACACTTGGATTAGACTTTAATTAGAATTGTCAGCCTCTTTAACCATAACACACCTGACACTTTAACAGAGACACTGAAGAGACAGACAGAACTTACGGCTGTAGGTAGGTACACTTTCTTTATGACATTCTTCAGTGATTGGCAAATACTGTATCAACCCTGACACAACCTGTTCTGAAGAGGTAAACAAAGGAGAGCTCAAGTATGGCATGACAAACAGTTATTGACTTTGTCAAATGCTGTTGAAGTGATATGGCTACAGGTTCACCTGCCTCACCTAAATCCTATTATTGTGGGAAGTTGCTATAGACCACCAAGTGCTAACAGTCAGTATCTGGATAATACACTATATATACAAAAGTATGTGGACACCCCTTCAAATTAGTGGATTCGGCTATTTCAGCCACACATGTTGCTGACAGGTGTATAAAATTGAACACACAGCCATGCAATCTCCATAGACAAACATTGGCAGTAGAATGGCCTTACTGAAGAGCTCAGTGACTTTCAACGTGGCACCGTCTTAGGATGCCATCTTTCCAAGAAGTTAGTTCATCAAATTTATGCCCTGCTAGAGCTGCCCCGGTCAACTGAAAGTGCTGTTATTGTGAAGTGGAAATGTCTAGGAGAAACAACGGCTCAGCCGCGAAGTGGTAGGCCACAGAAGCTCACAGAACGGGACTGCCGAGTGCTGAAGTGCGTAAAAATCGTCGGTCCTCGGTTGCAACACTTACTACCGAGTTCCAAACTGCCTCTGGAAGCAAGGTCAGCAAAATAACTGTTAGTCAGGAGCTTCATGAAATGGGTTTCCATGGCCGAGCAGCCGCAAACAAGCCTAAGATTACCATGCGCAATGCCAAGCATCAGCTGGAGTGGTGTAAAGCTCGCCGCTATTGGAGTCTGGAGCAGTGGAAATGCGTTCTCTGGAGTGAGGAATCACACTTCACCATCTGACAGTCCGACGGACGAATCTGGGTTTGACGGATGCCAGGAGAATTCTACCTGCCGAATGCATAGTGCCAACTGTAAAGTTTGGTGGAGGAGGAATAATAGTCTGGGGCTGTTTTTCAGTGAAGGGAAATCTTAACGCTACAGCATACAATGACATTCTAGACGATTCTGTGCTTCCAAATTTGTGGCAACAGTTTGGGGAAAGGCCCTTTCCTGTTTCCCGTGCACAAAGCGAGGTTCATACAGAAATGGTTTGTCGAGATTGTAGTGAAAGAACATGAATGGCCTGCACAGAGCCCTGACCTCAACCACATCTAACACCTTTGGGATGAATTGGAACGCTGACTGAGAGCCAGGCCTTATTGCCCAACCTCACTAATGCTTTTGTGGTTGAATGGAAGCAAGTCACCGCAGCAATGTTCCAACATCTAGTGGAAAGCCTTCCCAGAAGAGTGGAGAATGTTATAGCAGCAAAGGGGGTGACCAAATTCCATGATTTTGGAATGAGATGTTCGACAAGCAGGTGTCCACATACTTTTGGTCATGTAGTGCTTGTGTGAAATGCTTGATGGTGTATGTGATATTAACCAAGGTATATTTTCTGGGTGACCAAAATATTGACTGGTTTCTATCAAGCTGTCCACTCAAGAAAAAGCTTCAAACTGTAACCAGTGCCTACAATCTGGTTCAGGTAATTAGTCAACCTACCAGGGTATATGCAAACAGCACAGGAAAGAAATTAACGTGTATTAATCACATCTTTACTAATGCGGAAGAAATCTGCTCTAAAGCAGTATCCACACCGATCGGATGTAGTGATCATAATATAGTAGCCATATCTAGAAAAGCCAAAGTTCTAAAGGCTGGGCCTAAAAATGTGTATAAGAGATCATACAAGTGGTTCTGTAGTGATTCCTATGTTGAAGTCTGTTGTGGAGCAACCAGATGCCGCACTTGATGCATTTATAAAATTGCTTCTTCCAGTTACTAAAAAGCATGCACCCATTAAGAAACTGACTGTAAAAACTGCTAAATCCCCATGGATTGATGAGGAATTGAAAAATTGTATGGTTGAGAGGCAAAGGGAATGGAAAATAAGTCTGGCGATTGGCAAATGTACTGTAAATTGAGAAATCATGCGACTAAACTATACAAGCAAGTTGAGGAGACTAAACTGCTTGGAGTAACCCTGGATTGTAAACTGTCATGGTCAAAACATATTGATACAACAGTAGCTAGGAAGGGGAGAAGTCTGTCTATAATAAATCGCTGCTCTGCATTCTTAACAGCATTATCAACAAGGCAGGTCCTACAGGGCCTATTTTTGTCACACCTGGACTACTGTTCAGTCATGTGGTCAGGTGCCACAAAAAGGGACTTTGGAAAATTGCAATTGGCTCAGAACAGGGCAGCACGGCTGGCCCTTGATGTACACAGAGAGCTAACATTAATAATATGCATGTCAATCTCTCCTGGCTCAAAGTGGAGGAGAGATTGACTTCATCACTACTTGTGTTTGTGAGAAGTATTGACATGTTGAATGCACCAAGCTGTCTGTTTGAACTAATGGCACACAGCTCGGACACCCATGCATACCCCACAAGACATGCCACCAGATGTCTCTTCACAGTCCCCAAGTCCAGAACAGACTACATAGAGCCATGACTACATGGAACTCTATTCCACATCAAGTAACTCATGCAAGCAGTAAAATTTGATTTAAAAAACAGATAAAAAATATACCTTATGGAACAGCAGGGACTGTGAAGCAACACAAACATAGGCACAGACATATGCATACAAACACACGAAAACATACGCACTACACACACACACACACACACACACACACACACACACACGGTGATGGTCACTCCAGGATCCTGGCGCCGACGAAGATGGCAGCCTCGCGACTAGCTCTTAGGAAACTTTGCAGTATTTTGTTTTTTTATGTATTATTTTTTACATTATTAGCTCAGAAAGTGTTTTGCATCATTAAATACAGCCGGGAACAACTATTGGATATCAGAGCAGCGGTAACTCACCAGCATTACGACCAGGAATACGACTTTCCCGAAGCAGATCCTTTGTTTGCTCTCCCCAGGGCAACTGAACTGATTCCAGCGGCTGACCCAAAACATCGCCAGCGGAGGAGAGGCACTCGGAGCGGCCTGCTGGTCCGACATACCACCCACCGCTTCCAAGTATTCTACTCGCTAATGTTCAATCTTTGGTTAACAAAGTCAACGGACTACGGGCAAGGATTTCTTTCCAGAGAGACATCAAGGCCTGTAACATACTCTGTTTCACGGAAACATGGCTCTCTTGGGATATTCTGTTGGAATCGGTCCAGCCCCATTTTCTCAGTTCATCGCGCAGACAGGAATAAATATCTCTCCGGGAAGCAGAAGGGCGGAGGTGTGTGTTTCATGATTAACGACTCGTGGTGTAATTGTAGTAACATAGAGGAACTCGAGTCCTTCTGTTCACCCAACCTAGAATATCTCACAACCAAATGCCGACCGTATTATCTCCCAAGATAATTTTCTTCGGTTATAGTCACGGCCGTGTATATCCCCCCTCAAGCCGATACCACGACGGCCCTCAAATAACTTCACTGGACCTTATGCAAACTGGAAACCACATATCCTGAGGCTGCATTTATTGTAGCCGGGGATTTTAACAAAGCAACTGTTGTACTCGCGCTGCTAAAATCCTCGACCATTGCTATTCAAACTTCCAGGATGGTTATAAGGCCCTCCCCCGCCTTCCTTTCGGCAAATCTGACCACGACTCCATTTTGCTTCTCCCTTCCTATAGGCAGAAACTCAAACAGGAAGTACCCGTGCTAAGGACTATTCAACGCTGGTCTGACCAATCGGAATCCACGCTTCAAGATTGTTTTGATCACGCGGACTGGGATATGTTCCGGGTAGCTTCTGAAAATAATTTAGACATATCCACTGAAACAGTGACTGAGTTTATTAGGAAGTGTATAGGTGATGTTGTGCCCACTGTGACTATTAAAACCTACCCTAACCAGAACCCGTGGATAGACGGCAGCATTTCCGCAAATCTGAAAGCGCAATCCACCGCATTCAACCATGGCAAGGTGATTGGGAATATGGCAGAATACAAACAGTGTAGGTACTCACTCCGCAAGGCAATTAAACTGGTAAAACATCAGTATAGAGACAAAGTGGAGTCGCAATTCAACGGCTCAGACACGAGACGTATGTGGCAGGGTCTACAGACAATCACGGACTACAAAAAGAAAACCAGCCACGTCGCCGACACCGACGTCTCGCTTCCAGACAAGCTAAACACCTTCTTCACCCGCTTTGAGGATAACACAGTGCCACTGACGAGGCCCACTACCAAGGACTGTGGCCTCTCCTTCTCCATGGCCGATGTGATTAAGACATTTAAGCATGTTAACCCCCGCAAGGCTGCCGGCCCAGACTGCATCCCTAGCCACGTCCTCAGAGCATGCGCAGACCAGCTGGCTGGTGTGTTCATGGACATATTCAATCTCTCCCTTTCCCAGTCTGCTGTTCCCACATGCTTCAAGAGGGCCAACATTGTTCCTGTACCCAAGAAAGCAAAGGTAACTGAACTAAATGACTATCGCCCTGTAGCACTCACCTCTGTCATCATGAAGTGCTTTGAGAGACTAGTCAAGGATCATATCACCTCTACCTTACCTGTCACCCTAGACCCACTTCCATTTGCTTACCGCCCCAATAGATCCACAGACGATGCAATTGCCATCACACTGCACACTGCCCTATCCCATCTGAACAAGAGGAATACCTATGTAAGAATGCTGTTCATTGACTATAGCTCAGCATTCAACACCATAGTACCCTCCAAGCTCATCATTAAGCTCGAGGCCCTGGGTCTGAACCCCGCCCTGTGCAACTGGGTCCTGGACTTCCTGACGGGCCGCACCCAGGTGGTGAAGGTAGGAAACAACATCTCCACTTCGCTGATCCTCAACACTGGGGCCCCACAAGGGTGCGTGTTCAGCCCCCTCCTGTACTCCCTGTTCACCCATGACTGCGTGGCCAAGCATGCCTCCAACTCAATCATCAAGTTTGCAGACGATACAACAGTAGTAGGCTTGATTACCAACAATGACGAGACCACCTACAGGGAGGAGGTGAGGGCTCTGGGAGTGTGGTGCCAGGAAAATAACCTCTCCCTCAACGTCAACAAAACAAAGGAGATGATTGTGGACTTCAGGAAACAGCAGAGGGTGCACCCCCCTATCCACATCGACGGGACCGCAGTGGAGAAGGTGGAAAGCTTCAAGTTCCTTGGCGTACACATCACCGACAAACTGAAATGATCCACCCATGCAGAAAGTGTGGTGAAGAAGGTGCAACAGAGCCTCTTCAAACTCAGGAGGCTGAAGAAATGTGGCTTATCACCTAAAACCCTCACAACCTTTTACAGATGCACAATTGAGAACATCCTGTCGGGCTGTATCACCGCCTGGTACAGCAACTGCACCACCCACAACCGCAGGGCTCTCCAGAGGGTGGTGCGGTCTGCCGAACGCATTACAGGGGGCAAACTACCCGCCCTCCAAGACACCTACAGCACCCGATGTCACAGGAAGGCCAAAAAGATCAAGGACATCAACCATCCGAGCCACTCCCTGTTCACCCCGCTATCATCCAGAAGGTGAGGTCAGTACAGGTGCATGAAAGCTGGGATCGAGAGAATGAAAAACAGCTTCTATCTCAAGGCCATCAGACTGTTAAATAGCCATCACTAGCACATTAGAGGCTGCTGCTGCCTATTGAAATCACTGGCCACTTTAAGAAATGGAACACTAGTCACTTTAATAATGTTTACATATCTTGCACTACTCATCTCATATGTGTATATACTGTATTCTATTCTATAATATTCTACTGTATCTTAGTCCATGCCGCTCTGTCATTGCGTGTCCATATATGTATATTTCTTAAATCCCATTCCTTACTTTTTTGTGTGTATTGGGTATATGTTGTGAAATTGTTAGTTATTACTGCACTGTCAGAGCTAGAAGCACAAGCATTTCGCTACACCCGCTATAACATCTGCTAAACACGTGTATGTGACAAATAAAACGTGATTTGATTTGATGGATTTTGTGTTGTAGATACAGTATGTGGTAGTAGAGTAGGGTCCTGAGGGCACACACTTAATATGTTGTGAAATCTGTTGTAAATGTATTTAAATGTTTTTAAAATAGCTGTCTTAAGGAAGAGTAGCTGCTACCTTGGCAGCAGCTAATGGGGATCCATAATAAATACAAATACAAATCTAAGCCTACAGGAAAGTCTGCCCTCAGACCTGGAGAGAAGCAAAAGTCATACCTTTACCCAAGAATAGCAAAGTTCCCTTTACTGGTTCAAACAGCCGATCATTCAGCCTGCTACCAACACTTAGTAAACCTTTGGAAAAAATTGTGTTTTACCAGATACAATACTATTTCACAGTAAACAAATTAACAACAGACTTTGAGCACGCTTTTATGAAATGGCACTCAACATGGACAGCACTAAGACAAATGACTGATGATTGTCTGAAAGAATGGATTATAAGAAGATTGTGGGAGCTGTTTTGTTAGACTTGAGTGCTTCTTTTGACATCATCGATCATAGTCTGCTGCTGAAAAAACATGTATTATGGCTTTATATCCTCTGCCATATTGTGGACCAAGAGTTAACTACAGTGCCTTCAAAAAGTATTAATACCCCTTGACTTATTCCACATTTTGTTGTGTTATAGCCTGAATTCAAAATGGATTAAATATATAATTCTCACCAAATACACAATACCCCATAATGACAAAGTGAAAACATGTTTTTAGAAATTGTTGCACATTTATTGAAGAAGAAATACAGAAATATCCCTGAGTCAATACTTTGTAGAAGAACCATTGGCAGCGAATACAGTTTGAATCGTCTTGGGTATGTCTGTATCAGCTTTGCACATCTGGATTTAGGGATTTTCTCCCATTCTTCCTTGCAGATTTTCTCAAGCTCAATTAAGTTAGATTTGGAGCGGCAGTGAACAGTAAAGTTTTCCCACAGATTTTCAATAGGATTCAAGTCTGAGTTTTGGCTGGGCCACTGAAGGATTTTCACATTCTTGTTCTGAAGCCTTTCCAGAATTGCTTTGGTTGTATGCTTGGGGTCATTGTCCCCGAGAGCACTTCTCCCCCGATTGGTCAGTATGGCCGGGCGGCCAACTCTAGGAAGAGTCTTGGTGGTTCCAAACTTCTTCCATTTAAGAATGATGGAGGCCATTGTGTTCTTGGGGACCTTCAATGCTGCAGAAATGTTTTCGTACAGTTCCCCAGATCTGTGCCTCGACACAGTTCCCCAGATCTGTGCCTCGACACAACCCTGTCTCGGAGCTCTACGGACAATTCCTTTGACCTCATGGCTTGGTTTTTGCTCTGACATGCACTGTCAACTGTGGGACCTTATTTAGACAGGTGTGTGCCTTTCCAAGTCATGTCCAATCAATTGAATTTACAACAGGTGGACTCCAATCAAGTTGTAGAAACATCTCAAGGATGATCAATGGAAACAGGATGCACCTGAGCTCAATTTCAAGTCTCATAGCAAAGGAGTCTGAATACTTATGTAATTAAGGTGTGTGATGGAAAATGTAATGTTTGTGCTTTTCTAATAACCAATTTATGTGTTCTATTTTCATGCTTTTCTAATAACCAATTTCTGTGTACACGCAAGTGACTGATTGAATGTGCCTGGTAGGAATCCTAACTATCAGTTCCTGCAATTTGGCAGTATGCCCAGAACCTTGTTTTGAGAATGAAAGGGATATGTCCGTTTCAAGGTCTCAGCTTAGAGAGAAGAAGCCTTGTAAACTATTGGTCGGTCACATGTAGGGCAGTGGAGGTCACGTCGGTTTCACGGCAATTGACCGTTAATTAACATAAACACATTTAGCATCTCCTGGCTTCCACATATAGCCTTCAAGCCACTGATGCAGACCTTTAGAACATCTACATTTTAAAAAGTCTAATAAATCCATGTAATATAGCCTACACCTTCACAATAAATGCATTATTTATTTTAGACAGGTCGTAAAGAAGCATGATATGAAGAAAATGTATATTTCAGAAGTACAGAATAGCATACTCTGAGTTGTCCTTATGTTAGGTCCTGATCTGGCTATGCCAAATGGCTGGGGCTACACTAGTTCATTTAGCAGACAAGATTTGCTTAGAATTCCGTGGCATTATTTTATAGTATGAAGAATACAATTGAACAAAGCTGAATAAAATAGAAAGGATATTTTCTCCAAATGATTTGAGGGAGTGCGCACATGCGGCTATTCTGTGTTGAGCGGTTATCAAAGAAATAGGTATTAATTTAGAGTTATTCATGTAACTTTAGTTGAACTACAAACGTTGGGCTATATGTTTAGATGTTTAATACATTGTAAGGCTGCGACTAATGATGATTTGAAAAAAGTCACTTGAAAAGGCATGAGCTCTGCTTTGTTTTTTGCGCAGGCTGTACACACTACATCATTCACTCATTCACAATTTGACAAGCACTTGATAATGCCTAGAATTTCACGGCGGCATCCCCTTCATGTGGCCTTAATGCACCCTAAGAAAATCCATGCCTTTTGCGGCCAGTGGCCGTTGTGCACTTCTCCCTGAGTGCTGCACGCTCCGAATCACCTCTCACTCACAAGGCTATCCATCACGTGATCGGGTATTTCTCATAGGCTACAAGTGAAGACAGACACATCGGGGACGCAACTGTGCGCGTCCTTATCCAATTCCGAGGTGCATATTGAAGATATTGGAAGAAGTGTCCACATTTACTTTTCGTCAGCCAACAAGCTGAGTAGGCCTAACGAACAGCAAAAGCACTAACCTATGTCAATCTACTATCCCTCATAGTACAAAAGTCGACCTATTATATGCAAGAAATACATATTCCAAACATAGTCTGGGACAGTTGTGGGATGCGATAGATCCCAAATTAGTACAACCACTACCATCAAAAAAACATTTTTACGCAATGTGGCTGATGCAACAGATCAGAACGTTTAGCTTAAAATGTTGATAAACCATTAGGCTATTTCTTCACATTATAAGCGCAGCAATGATCACATGGTCGTAGGCTATAAGCGCAAATGTTCCGTTAGCGGAAAACACCATTATCAAAAGTGACCACAAATGCAATTATGCATGTAATGCTTTTATTATAAAGGTGCATTGTTATGGTGAAAATTAACTTCCCCAAACTGAAAAACTCACGCGCTGCTTATGTATGCCAGTTAGGCTCTACACCCCTTGTAAAGCGGATTAAAGTGCTTAATTTTAAGAAGTTATTTAGCCACTTTAGTTGTGATACAAACCTTATCAAAACATATAGGCCTATGGAATAGGCTCCATGAGGTGTGCGACTATGATTAGAAAAAGTCACACAAAGGCATTGTTTCTTATGCTGGGCATCATTCACAAGTGATAATATATAATTCACAAGTGATAGGCTAATATTGTCACCCATATTCTTGATTTAATCTTGTCTTTACATATACTAAATAATATATGTATGAAATTTGTTTTGATTTAGAATGAACCATTATCATGCACCTGTATCGAAACAGGGGCAGCGGGAAAAAATAAATGTAATCTATGCACTTAAATAGCGAATGGAGGACGCTTTTCCCGTGATTCATTTTCATGCCAGCCAGGTAGGCTATACTCCTGTTGTAAATATAAGCAATGTGCTTAATATATACAGTAACTGTTTTCTCGTGCATTTGCCTAGCCTATAGAAATGTTGTGCAACATGAGCTCATGGGCTATCATGAAGTGTTTGATTAGATTTTCGATTACATTTGCATTGATGTCAGAGTGATTAGAGGGACAATAGAGTGCTGAGTACTAGGCAGTTAGCAAGTTTGGTAGTCTACTAACGACCAGCAGCAGCATCAGAGCTTGGAGAAGCATAATTACCGTGACTAAATGGAATTTGACTGCCTTCATGACTCTTGACCGCTGGTGTGGCGGTAATACGGTCACCGCAACAGCCCTAGTCACATGCATGAACCAAATGTTATTGATGAATTAATTATGAATAATGAATAAGCTATATCATGCCTATGTAACTTGTCTGTGTAAGCAGTATATAAGAGATCTAACGGGACTGCCCCGGTGGAGCTCACTTCAGACCGGTACTTTATGCATCTAAGTTTGACTGTGACCTCTCCAGCCTTTGAGTGTCCCGGTGTTGAATTTCCACGACAATTTGGTGAACACGATTATTGATTCTGCCTGCGGAGCTTTCCAGTGAGGGTCTGTGAGGAAAACCAGTGGCGCATTTTATGAAGCGTGAGGGAAATTCCCGTCTGACCAAAAGACGACGAAGACCCACCCAGACCAGACCCTTACTGTGAGCTGTCCAGGAGGAGACACATCATCCAAGAACAATTAAGGGACACGGCAACTGATTTCAGTAAGTACATTTAAATGATTTTGTATAAAAATAAATTATAAAACCAATCAAATTAAACATAAAAAGGTAACACTAGTCTTAAGTAATAGCACAAGGTGCTATTCTATATGTATGGCGGCAAGACTATAGAGTCTATAGAGACTATGGCATGTATGACTACATAGACTACTGAGACTACAGACACTGAGACTATAGATACGCAAGCCTATAGATAGTGTAGAGAGTATAAATACTGTAGAGACTATAGAGGAACCATTGAAGATACATATGAGAGTGAAGGCTAGAGCAAGGGCAAGTAACGGTACCATGGAAAGCCCCGCTGACAGCTGTCTGTAGGCATTTATTGAATAAGTGTCTACATGGTCTGCAGCCACTACAAAAAGCACAAGGTGTTATTAAGCACGGGGTGTTATTTTATATGTATAGGAAGTAGCGGCAACAGAACCGTTGAAGATACATATGGTGCATAGGAAGTAATGACAAGAGAATCGTTGAAGATGCACATGGGGTAATATGGGAGATTACCGAGTGTGTTTGGGAATAGCGCTAAGTGAATGTGGATGTGAGAGTTGTGTGAGTGTGGAAAGGACATGTCTAAGCTGATTGAAATGTGGATATTAAGCTGATTGAAATTTGGATAACAAGAGGCTTGAAATTTAGATAAGAGATATTATTACTATTAAGTATTGAGTGAATGAGAGCTGTCAGGGGACTAGCTCTGATGTGAAAGAGATAATATGGGAGATTACTGAGTGCGTCTGAATGAATACCCCAACCAGTTCTGTGTGAGCTGAGTTTTTCAATCTATAACGTTATCTTGGGGTTCTGTCCACCATCGCCCGTCAATCTACAGGTAGTGAGCACTGACAGGAGAAGCCATTGAAAAGTTTGAAAGGGTAACAGCTGAGATGGGTAAGGGCTGTAACAATGAAGGCTAGAGTTCATTGATGCCCCCGGACACTGAGAGTTCCTCGAGAACATGATATGTGTACCTCTCGGGCTGGCTGTGCTGTGATCGTTGCTGATGGTGTAGATGTGAATACCTAAGTTGATATAACGTTATATAGGGAATCTGTGTATATGAAGAGGTGAAAGGAGAGAGTACTATTACCGAATATGCTGTTAAATAGAACACTAGAGTAAATATTTAAACCCCTGTATGAATAGAACACTATTGTAAAGGAGAAATTTGTGAAGAAGAGTATAATGGATTACTAGAGATTTGATGAAGTAACAATGGAAAAATGTATAATAATACACAACTTGCACACCCACATGTAGACGTACAGTTGAAATCGGAAGTTTACATACACTTTGGTTGGAGTCATTAAAACTCATTTTTCAACCAATCCACAAATTTCTTGTTAACAAACTATAGTCTGTTAGGACATCTACTTTGTGCATGACACAATACATTTTTCCAACAACTGTTTACAGACAGATTATTTAACTTATAATTCACTGTATCACAATTCCAGTGGGTCAGAAGTTTACATTACTAAGTTGACTGTGCCTTTAAACAGCTTGGAAAATTCCAGAAAATTATGTCATGGCTTTAGAAGCTTCTGATAGGCTAACTGACATAATTTGAGTCAATTGGAGGTGTACCTGTGGATGTATTTCAAGGCCTACCTTCAAACTCAGTGTCTCTTTGCTTGACATCATGGGGAAATTAGAAGAAATCAGCCAAGACGTCAGAAAAAAAATTGTTGACCTCCACAAGTCTGGTTCATCATTGGGAGCAATTTCCAAACGCCTGAAGGTACCACGTTCATCTGTACACAAACAATAGTACGCAAGTATAAACACCATGGGACCACGCAGCCGTCATACCGCTCAGGAAGGAGACGCGTTCTGTCTCCTAGAGATTAACGTACTTGCAAATCAATCCCAGAACAACAGCAAAGGACCTTGTGAAGATGCTGGAGGAAACAGGTACAAAAGTATCTATATATCCACAGTAAAACGAGTCCTATATCGACATAACCTGAAAGTCTGCTCAGCAAGGAAGAAGCGACTGCTCCAAAACCGCCATAAAAAAGCCAGACTACGGTTTGCAACTGCACATGGGGACAAAGATCGTACTTTTTGGAGAAATGTCCTCTGGTCTGATGAAACAAAAATAGAACTGTTTGGCCATAATGACCATTGTTATGTTTGGAGGAAAAAGGGGGTTGCTTGCAAGCCGAAGAACACCATCCCAACCGTGAAGCTCGGGGTGGCAGCATCATACTGTGGAGGTGCTTTGCTGCAGGAGGGACTGGTGCACTTCACAAAATAGATGGCATCATGAGGAAGGAAAATTATGTGGATATATTGAAGCAACATCTCAAGACATCAGTCAGGAAGTTAAAACTTGGTCGCAAATGGGTCTTCCAAATGGACAATGACCCCAAGCATACTTCCAAATTTGTGGCAAAATGGCTTAAGGACAACAAAGTCAAGGTATTGGAGTGGCCATCACAAAGCCAATCCTATAGACAATTTGTGGGCAGAACTGAAAAAGCGTGTGCGAGCAAGGAGGCCTACAAACCTGACTCAGTTACACCAGCACTGTCAGGAGGAATGGGCCAAAATTCACCCAGCTTTATTGTGGGAAGCTTGTGGAAGGCTACCCGAAACGTTTCACCCAAGTTAAACAATTTAAAGGCAATGCTACCAAATACTAATTGAGTATGTAAACTTCTGACCCACTGGGAATGTGATGAAAGAAATAAAAGCTGAAATAAATCACTCTCTACTATTATTCTGACATTTCACATTCTTAAAATAAAGTGGTGATCCTAACTGACCTAAGACAGGGACTTGATACTAGGATTAAATGTCAGGAATTGTGAAAAACTGATGTGATGTCACGAGAGGCTGTGTCCTGGAGGGACGTTACATCCCCCTGAGGTGGCTGCAAACCCAGATAGCTATGGCTCCATCTGCTGGTATGGTCGGGAACTCCACCCCTCTATGGCCAATCTTCCCACGCAGCTGAAACAAATGAGGAGCTGATGAGCTGAAGGTTTGGGAAGGGAAGAGACACACTGAGGGTGTGTGTGGGGGGTGAAGAGACACAGTCTCCAACCTGGGCTCTCTGGAGGACAAGAGTGCTGCACGTCCACTTCCATGAGGAATATAAGGATTTGGAGATACTTACCTTTGGGAAATACTCACCTTTGGATATATGCACCTGTGGAAATACGTGAGAGACATTTGGAAGGACTTTTTGCTGGGTTGGCCACTAGCTGCAACGTGGACTACAGTAAGGCTGGGGAAAAGTTATCTGAGCGAGTGAGAATTATGATTTTGGATGTGGAAGAGACATCCCTGAACTGTTAACCCTTAAAGAGCCACAAGAGAACATAATTTTGTTATATTTTCGTTAATTTCCCAAGACCTTTAATAAAATCCTTGTTTTGTTTGAACCTTGTCTCCTTGCACTACTTGAGCAATCCCGCTGAAAGCCGTGTAGCCTCTCGTGACGTCACAGGTGGTGGAGGATGCGGGCAAGCTCAAGCGTTAATAGTGCATGTCAGAGGAGGATACCGAAGGTTTGATCACCCAGTTTTCCAAGTTGGCCGTAGGCTCCCCGCCGACGGAAATGGAGGACATATTGAAAGCCCTTGTTGCTGGCCAGCAAGCCCAGATGCAAGCAAACGTGGCTCTCTTGGAGGAGCAAAAGAAAGCCAACCTTCTGAAGGCAGAGGAATTGCAGTTGCAGAGACAGAGGGTTGTCCAAAATACCCGTCCAATAAAGGCAAGTGACTTTATATCTAAGATGGGAGCTACCGATGACATTGAGGCATACCTGCATGCATTTGAGGCCACGGCCACTAGGGAGGCCTGGCCCAAGCAACAGTGGGTTGGTCTGTTAGCCCCCTTTCTAACCGGGGAATCGCTGAATGCTGTCCGGGACCTGGGCCCTGACCAGGTTACTGACTATGATGCCCTGAAGTCTGAGATCCTCAGCAGATATGGACTCACAAAGTTTGGTATGGCCCAGCGCTTTCACAGCTGGACCTTCCAACCAGACCAACCTCCTCGGGCGCAGATGCATGAACTTGTCCGAATCGCAAGGAAATGGCTGGATCCGCAGAGGAATACAGCAGCGGCGGTGGTGGAGGCCGTTGTGGTGGATCGTTACCTACGCGCCCCTGCCTTATGAGGCAAAACGGTTCATCAGTCAACAGGCCTTGACCACGGCTGATCTGACCGTGGAAGCTGTGGAAAAGTACCAGGCCACAGCGGAGATGCTGAATGCTTCCGAAAAGACCCCAGGAGGGCGGCCCCACCACAAATGGGAAGAACCCGTCCAAAGGACCCCAAGGTCTCGAACCCAGCCACGTCAGGACTTATCCCGGCTCCAGGGGGAGCCAGAAACCAGGCGGGTCCAAGAAGAGTACACCAGGAGGGGGAAACTCGACAGTGTTACCGGTGTGGGGAGATGGGACATATCTCCTGGCAGTGTGGGAAACCAGCCGATGAACCTATGCCCACTGCGGAGTCCTCCAGCTCAGCACCCACACACCGTTTGCCTCGCTCTTGGGAGTCGTAGATGGCGGCCCAGATCGACCCCCACCTGCCCGGTAACTGTGAATCACCATGATGTGGAGGCCTTACTGGATTCTGGTAGCCGGGCCACCCTAGTGCGTAAGGATTTGGTGGGCCCAACGTGTCTGACCCCGGGAAAAGTCCTCCCAGTTTCCTGTGTCCATGGAGACACCAGAGAATACCCCATTACTGAACTTACAATGACCAGCACACGGGGAACCATACACACGACGGCGGGGGTGGTTGATTCCCTCCCCGTCCCTGTCCTAATTGGACGAGACTGCCCAGCCTTTTACCCACTCTGGAGAGAGTCTCAGGAGAGGATAACCCGAGTACCGCGGAAACGGAGAGGCAAAACTCATCCTGGGAAGGCTCCGGTGCAATCCTCCGAATTACTCACTCCCGCCCGGGCTCTGATAGGGATGGCAGGTGCCCAGACCGACACAGAGACGGAGCTACAGAATCTGGACAAAGAACTGTCTGGTCTGAAGGGGACCGCTGAGAGGTATCGTTTGTTAAAGCAACAGTTAGACATGAAGACAGAAGAGTTAGATATCCTCCAGGCTAAACTCCAACAGAGCTCCTTCCATAAGCAACAGGAGGAGCTGGAGAGGCTGCGCAGGACCATCGAGGAGTGTGAGGAGACCCTGCGCAGTAGTAAGGAGGTCCAGAAGAAGGCAGAGGAGAAGTACAAGGTGTTGGAGAACAAGATGAAGAATGCGGAGGCAGAGAGAGAGAAGGAACTGAAAGCTGCTCAACAGAAGCTAAACTCTGCTAAAACCAAGGCTGATGCGTTCAGTAAGAAACTCAAGGAGAGACAACAGGAGGCTGAGTCCCTGGTCCTAGAGGTGGAGGAGTTGAAGAGAGAGCAGGCTGGCAAGCACCACGGCAATGCGGACGCCCTCTCCCGGCGTGATGCCTTCTTCGCTGCCTTTACCCGACGAGGACGTCGGTCCCGAGGAGGGGGATATGTGATGTCACGAGAGGCTGTGTCCTGGAGGGACGTTACATCCCCCTGAGGTGGCTGCAAACCCAGATAGCTATGGCTCCATCTGCTGGTATGGTCGGGAACTCCACCCCCTCTATGGCCAATCTTCCCACGCAGCTGAAACAAATGAGGAGCTGATGAGCTGAAGGTTTGGGAAGGGGAAGAGACACACTGAGGGTGTGTGTGGGGGGTGAAGAGACACAGTCTCCAACCTGGGCTCTCTGGAGGACAAGAGTGCTGCACGTCCACTTCCATGAGGAATATAAGGATTTGGAGATACTTACCTTTGGGAAATACTCACCTTTGGATATATGCACCTGTGGAAATACGTGAGAGACATTTGGAAGGACTTTTTGCTGGGTTGGCCACTAGCTGCAACGTGGACTACAGTAAGGCTGGGGAAAAGTTATCTGAGCGAGTGAGAATTATGATTTTGGATGTGGAAGAGACATCCCTGAACTGTTAACCCTTAAAGAGCCACAAGAGAACATAATTTTGTTATATTTTCGTTAATTTCCCAAGACCTTTAATAAAATCCTTGTTTTGTTTGAACCTTGTCTCCTTGCACTACTTGAGCAATCCCGCTGAAAGCCGTGTAGCCTCTCGTGACGTCACACTGAGTTTAAATGTATTTGGCTAAGGTGTATGTAAGCTTCCGACTTCAACTGTACGTAAGTGGTGTAAAAAGTATTAAGATAAATTAATAGTATAATGGGTTACTAGATTTGATAAAGTAACAATGTATGTGGACTGATAGACAGTGCCAGCCCAGTTATAGTGAAAGTTGATCCCAGAAAGAGACTCTAGTCTCGAGAGCTAACTTAAAAAAGGAAGCTCCCTCCAAAGTTTCTCTCTTCCCTTCTGAATTGGCCGATGTATTTTAGAAATTTGGCGCAATACATGTTAATCTTAAAATAATAGACATTTAATAAGTGTGAAGCAGAAAGTGAATATCCAACAGAAATTGGTAATAAATATATAGAGTAACATTGTTTGGGTAGACTAAAATTAAAACAATGCCTTCCAATATGGAGAAAGTTATCATATTTGTTTTGTTTTTAAACCTTGCAATAGAGGGAAAAGCAGAACATTGTTTGAGTGATCCGTGTGTATTAGCAGTAGTGATTGGGAGGGTCTTGAGAGTCCTAGTTGAAGTAAACAGAAATGGAGACTAGTGAAATTAACAAAGTGAATGGTAACATTAGTGCTTTCAGATAGCACTTTAATAATGCAATATCTTAGTAATTTGAAGAAGTAAATGTTTCAATACAAGGTCACATGACGAACAGAGGGATTGAGCATTGGGACTGATATTACATTAAATTAGAGGCCGCCATCTGTTGTTTGGGTTAGAGGTAAGCTTCCTGTGGACAAATAGATAGCCACCAGTACTCACTGAACTCAAACAGGCTGTAAGGGACCCAGTGGGAAAATTTGGGAAAGAGGTATGAATAATTGAATAAGAGACATTTTTGACAATTTCCAATTATTATTACTCAGTTCTATAGTTTGGGTAGCACCAGTGATTTAAGTAAGAAGTAATGCAATCTAAAACAATAATCTGTTTCCATTACGTTGAACTGTGTCCATAATTGAATTATATCCAAGTAAATGTTTTTAGTACCAAATATTGAGCTGATAAGCCAGCACCAACTTTTAAATAACAGGTTTCATATTTTGACTAGTTGATGGGACAGTCAGTACAGGACATATATCAATGCAACATGTAAAAATAATAAGATTACAAGAGGGGCTCTGGGATTGTTTCCTTTAGAAGGTGCCTCTTCCGCTTAACGGGACACTGTATCATCTGATGTGTCTGAAGTATAATTATGTTTACGTATGGTTTTATCAAGACTTCCTGCCCAAGATGCAGTAAACTCGATTAAGATTAAGAATTTTTAGGACTGATTAAGATGTGCAAACTAACTACATGTTTATTTTCTTTCTTCCAGGACTTGTGGAATGTCCACTACCAAGTTTTCTGATGAGTTTACGAATGATTCTGTATCTCTCCCTTTGAAATGCTTTCTGAGGCAGGTGCCTTGGGAGAACAGTTAGTATAAAGGTACCCGGAACAGGCTGTTAAAAGGAGCTCCCAAGTTAAGTAAGGCCTGGCCATTTTGTTTGTTTTTACCCTACATTTTACCACAATTGCCAGCACCCACACACAACCCACCTGTTATGAATATTTGTTAGTGGTGTTAATACCGTGTTTGATTAATTGTGTTGGTTCTTTTTATTTTGGATTAAGTGGGTTTTTCACGTTAGAAAGGATGCACCTTAAAAGGGCACATAAATGACATTTTCTGAAGTATCTTTTGTCCGAGTTTTGGTTGCACACAAGTAAATTATCTTGATAAGAAATGTCTTTAAATAATGTCTGAGGTACAGGGAAAGAAAAGGGAAAGAAACACTCACTTAATGGGGTGGAATGACCTTCTGGTGAGGCCTGATCACCCTCACTAGAAAGGCTAGAGACATTGGGTGAGATTTAAATATAATAAGTAAACACTGATAATTAGGTATAAGTTAATAATTTATCAATAGGTCTAATTATGATTTGGAAAGGCGAGGCTTCTAGAGACAGAGCGATGCCCCTAAAATGTGATTAGAGACGCTAGATTGTAGCTTGGGCTAACCTTGCCCCAATCTCATTCTTATCAAGGTTGGTGTGAAACTGTCAGAATGACCTTCTTGATCCAAACCAGTCAGGTTTCAAGACTGGTCATTCAACTGAGACTGCTCTTCTCTGTGTCACGGAGGCTCTCCGCACTGCTAAAGCTAACTCTCTCTCCTCTGCTCTCGTCCTTCTAGACCTATCTGCTGCCTTTGATACTGTGAACCATCAGATCCTCCTCTCCACCCTCTCCGAGTTGGGCATCTCCGGCGCGGCTCACTCTTGGATTGCGTCCTACCTGACAGGTCGCTCCTACCAGGTGGCGTGGCGAGAATCTGTCTCCGCACCACGTGCTCTCACCACTGGTGTCCCCCAGGGCTCAGTTCTAGGCCCTCTCCTATTCTCGCTATACACCAAGTCACTTGGCTCTGTCATATCCTCACATGGCCTCTCCTATCATTGCTACACAGACAACACACAATTAATCTTCTCCTTTCCCCCTTCTGATAACCAGGTGGCGAATCGCATCTCTGCATGTCTGGCAGACATATCAGTGTGGATGACGGATCACCACCTCAAGCTGAACCTCTGCAAGACGGAGCTGCTCTTCCTCCCGGGGAAGGACTGCCTGTTCCACGATCTCGCCATCACAGTTGACAACTCCGTCGTGTCCTCCTCCCAGAGTGCAAAGAGCCTTGGCGTGACCCTGGACAACACCCTGTCGTTCTCCGCTAACATCAAGGCGGTGACCCGATCCTGCAGGTTCATGCTCTACAACATTTGCAGAGTACGACCCTGCCTTACACAGGACACAGGTCCTAATCCAGGCACTTGTCATCTCCCGTCTGGATTACTGCAACTCGCTGTTGATGGGCTCCCTGCCTGTGCCATTAAACCCCTACAACTCATCCAGAACGCCGCAGCCCATCTGGTGTTCAACCTTCCCAAGTTCTCTCACATCACCCCGCTCCTCCGCACACTCCACTGGCTTCCAGTTGAAGCTCGCATCTGCTACAAGACCATGGTGCTTGCCTACGGAGCTGTGAGGGGAACGGCACCTCCGTACCTTCAGGCTCTGATCAGTCCCTACACCCAAACGAGGGCATTGCGTTCATCCACCTCTGGCCTGCTGGCCCCCCTACCTCTGCGGAAGCACAGTTCCCGCTCAGCCCAGTCAAAACTGTTCGCTGCTCTGGCACCCCAATGGTGGAACAAGCTACCTCACGACGCCAGGACAGCGGAGTCACTCACCACCTTCCGGAGACACTTGGAGTGTCTGGATTTATGCGTTGATTTTGTTTACTTACTCATTTGATAGTTTAAGTAATAACCAAATGAATAAAATGTTAATATAATTATCACAGAATGAGTGATAAGAGGAGGGAATGTGATGGAAAATGTTCATGCTTTTCTAATAACCAATTTCTGTGTTCTATGTTCGTGCTTTTCTAATAACCAATTTGTGTGTTCATGCAAGTGACTGATTGAACGTGCCTGGGAGGAATCCTCACTATCAGCATCTGCAATTTGGCAGTACGCCCAGAACCTTGTTTTGAGAACGAAAGGGATATTTCAGTTTCAAGGTCTCAGCTTGGAGAGAAAAAGCCTTGTGAAGTATTGGTCGGTCACATGCATGAAACAAACGTTAATGATGAATTAATTATGAATAATGAATAAACTAAATCATGCCTATGTAACTTGTCTGTGTAAGCAGTATATAATACATTGGGGAGAACAAGTATTTGATACACTGCCGATTTTGCAGGTTTTCCTACTTACAAAACATGTAGAGGTCTGTAATTTTTATCATAGGTACACTTCAACTGTGAGAGACGGAATCTAAAACAAAAATCCAGAAAAATCAGATTGTATGATTTTTAAGTAATTAATTTGCATTTTATTGCATGACATAAGTATTTGATACATCAGAAAAGCAGAACTTAATATTTGGTAGAGAAACTTTTGTTTGCAATTACAGAGATCATACGTTTCCTGTAGGTCTTGACCAGGTTTGCACACACTGCAGCAGGGATTTTGGCCCACTCCTCCATACAGACCTTCTCCAGATCCTTCAGGTTTCGGGGCTGTTGCTGGGCAATACGGACTTTCAGCTCCCTCCAAAGTTTTCTATTGGGTTCAGGTCTGGAGATTGGCTAGGCCACTCCAGGACCTTGAGATGCTTCTAACGGAGCCACTCCTTAGTTGCCCTGGCTGTGTGTTTCGGGTCGTTGTCATGCTCAAAGACCCAGCCACGACCCATCTTCAATGCTCTTACTGAGGGAAGGAGGCTGTTGGCCAAGATCTCGCGATACATGGCCCCATCCATCCTCCCCTCAATACGGTGCAGTCGTCCTGTCCCCTTTGCAGAAAAGCATCCCCAAAGAATGATGTTTCCACTTCCATGCTTCACGGTTGGGATGGTGTTCTTGGGGTTGTACTCATCCTTCTTCTTCCTCCAAACATGGCGAATGGAGTTTAGACCAAAAAGCTCTATTTTTGTCTCATCAGACCACATGACCTTCTCCCATTCCTCCTCTGGATCATCCAGATGGTCATTGGCAAACTTCAGACGGGCCTGGACATGCGCTGGCTTGAACAGGGGGACCTTGCGTGCGCTGCAGGATTTTAATCCATGAAGGCGTAGTGTGTTACTAATGTTTTTTTTTTAGACTGTGGTCCCAGCTCTCTTCAGGTCATTGACCAGGTCCTGCCGTGTAGTTCTGGGCTGATCCCTCACCTTCCTCATGATCATTGATGCCCCACGAGGTGAGATCTTGCATGGAGCCCCAGACCGAGGGTGATTGACCGTCATCTTGAACTTCTTCCATTTTCTAATAATTGCGCCAACAGTTGTTGCCTTCTCACCAAGCTGCTTGCCTATTGTCCTGTAGCCCATCCCAGCCTTGTGCAGGTCTACAATTGTATCCCTGATGTCCTTACACAGCTCTCTGGTCTTAACCATTGTGGAGAGGTTGGAGTCTGTTTGACTGAGTGTGTGGACAGGTGTCTTTTATACAGGTAACGAGTTCAAACAGGTGCCGTTAATACAGGTAATGAGTGGAGAACAGGAGGGCTTCTTAAAGAAAAACGAACAGGTCTGTGAGAGCCGGAATTCTTACTGGTTGGTAGGTGATCAAATACTTATGTCATGCAATAAAATGCAAATTAATACAATACAATGTGATTTTCTGGTTTTTTTTTTGATTCCGTCTCTCACAGTTGAAGTGTACCTATGATAAAACATTACAGACCTCTACATGCTTTGTAAGTAGGAAAACCTGCAAAATCGGCAGTGTATCAAATACTTGTTCTCCCCACTGTAAGAGATCTAACAGGACTGCCCCGGTGGAGCTCACTTCAGACCGGTACTTTATGCATCTAAGTTTGACTGTGACCTCTCCAGCTTGCTGTTAATAAACAATGATGCATATAAGATTGACTTTGAATGTCCCGGTGTAGAATTTCCACAACAGGTGTTTCTGTTTTTATTTTATTTATAAAAAAATTTAAACCTATTTTCGCTTTGTTATTATGGGGTATTGTGTGTGAATACTTTTTCTTTTTCTTTTTACCATTCTAGTCTATGACCCTTTTTTTTGCCATTGAAATGCGTTGGCATCCATAGCAACAGCTCCGTTTGGGCTGCTCAATAACGAGACATGAGAGTTGTTAGGTGACGTTAGATAGCTACTTTTAGTCATTCTAAACTCCGACAAACAGCTGTAACTTTTGATTGGTAGAATATACACCTAACAAAAATAAACGTAACATGCAACAATTTCAAAGATTTTACAGAGTTACAGTTCATATGAGGAAATCAGTCAATTGAACTAAATTCATTAGGCCCTAATCTATGGATTTCACATGACTGGGAATACAGATATGCCTCTGTTGGTCACAGATACCTTAAAATAAATTGGCCTCACAATGGGCCTCAGGATCTCTTCACGGTATTTTTGTGCATTCAAATTGCCAACCAATAAAATGCAATTTTGTTTGTTGTCCGTAGCTTATGCCTGCCCATACCATAACCCCACCATGGGGCACACTGTTCAAAACGTTGACATCAGCAAACCGCTCGCCCACACGACGCCATACACATGGTCTGCCATTGTGAGGCTGGTTGGACGTACTGCCAAATTCTCTAAAACGACGTTGGAGGCGGCTTATGGTAGAGAAATTAACAATAAATTCTCTGGCAAAAGCTCTGATGGACATTCATGCAGTCAGCATGCCAATTGCACACTCCCTCATAACTTGAGACATGTGGCATTGTGTAGTGTGACAAAACCGCACATTTTAGAGTGGCCTTTTAAATGTCCCCAGAACAAGGTGCACCTGTGTAATGATCATGCTGTTTAATCAGCTTCTTGATATGCCACACCTGTCAGGTGGATGGATTATCTTGGCAAAGGAGAAATGCTCACTAACAGGGATGTAAACAAATTTGTGCACAACATTTGAGAGAAATAATATACGCTTTTTGTGCGTATGGAACATTTCTGGGACAAACACTTTATATGTTGCATTTATATTTTTGTTCAGTATATTAAGCTTTTTGTTCTCTTTGTCATCTATCCACTTTCATGGGATTTCCTCAACATTCTAAAGGCCCCATTGTGACATCATCACTTCAAACATTCCATTCACTGTAAATGCAACAATGCAAAATGTGACACAAATCAGCTACTTTCAATACATTGCAAACAATTTAGACAAAGTTAGAGCATACGAAATCTTCCTCTACTTCTCTGCTATTCAAACATGACATCGGAACAAAAACATATTCTACCAATCAAACGATACAGCTGTTTTAGTAACCGCATTAACGATTGATCCCCCAACTTTTTCAAAAACAGCTGACATTTTTACAACTTTCACTACACTTTAGACAAAAATTTAAAGGGTATGCTATCTTGGTCTCAACGTTGTGAAATAATAACCTTTTTCATTTATTTAAAACTTCAACAATGTTTCATTGTCTTCGGTGCTCTATTATTACAGTTACTGTGCTATTCTAGTAGGAAAGTGTATAAAAGTTTAGTAGTCCGAGTGCAGTTCTTTCTGATGAAATGTGTGATCTAACTGCCCCATAATCCAAAGTCATAAGGTTGATATAGTAGTATATCAAAGTAATCAGACCAAGTATTTTTCTTAATTTAACTTTGACTATGTGTAACTGCTTTGCTTTAACCTTCTCAAACGTGGGTTTCTAAACATCTCTAACGGTCACCCCAGCGTGAGTTGTTTTATGCACATTATTTTTTATTAATTTTATTTTTTATTTAACCTTTATTTAACCAGGTAAGCCAGTTGAGAACAAGTTCTCATTTACAACTGCGACCTGGCCAAGATAAAGCAAAGCAGTGCGATAAAAACAACAACACATAGTTACATATGGGGTAAAAAAATACATAAAGTCAAAAAATACAACAGAAAATATATATACAGTGTGTGCAAATGTAGCAAGTTATGGAGGTAAGGCAATAAATAGGCTATAGTGCAAAATAATTACAATTAGTATTAACACTGGAATGCTAGATGTGCAAGAGATTATGTGCAAGTAGAGATACTGGGGTGCAAAAGAGCAAAATAAATAACAATATAGGGATGAGGTAGTTGGGTGGGCTAATTTCAGATGGGCTGTGTACAGGTGCAGTGATCGGTAAGGTGCTCTGACAACTGATGCTTAAAGTTAGTGAGGGAGATAAGAGTCTCCAGCTTCAGAGATTTTTGCAATTCGTTCCAGTCATTGGCAGCAGAGAACTGGAAGGAATGGCTGCCAAAGGAGGTGTTGGCTTTGGGGATGACCAGTGAGATATACCTGCTGGAGCGCAGACTACGGGTAGGTGCTGCTATGGTGACCAATGAGCTAAGATAAGGCGGGGATTTGCCTAGCAGTGATTTATAGATGGCCTGGAGCCAGTGGGTTTGACAACGAACATGTAGTGAGGACCAGCCAACAAGAGCGTACAGGTCACAGTGGTGGGTAGTGTATGGGGCTTTGGAGACAAAACAGATGGCACTGTGATAGACTACATCCAATTTGCTGAGTAGAGTGTTGGAGGCTATTTTGTAAATGACATCGCCGAAGTCAAGGATCTGTAGGATAGTCAGTTTTACGAGGGCATGTTTGGCAGCATGAGTGAAGGAGGCTTTGTTGCGAAATAGGAAGCCGATTCTAGATTTAACTTTGGATTGGAGATTCTTAATGTGAGTCTGGAAGGAGAGTTTACAGTCTAACCAGACACCTAGGTATTTGTAGTTGTCCACATACTCTAGGTCAGACCCGTCGAGAGTAGTGATTCTAGTCGGGTGGGCGGGTGCCAGCAGCGTTCGATTGAAGAGCATGCATTTAGTTTTACTAGTGTTTAAGAGCAGTTGGAGGCTACTGAAGGAGTGTTGTATGGCATTGAAGCTCGTTTGGAGGTTTGTTAACACAGTGTCCAATGAAGGGCCAGATGTATACAAAATGGTGTCGTCTGCGTAGAGGTGGATCTGAGAGTCACCAGCAGCAAGAGCGACATCATTGATATACACGGAGAAAAGAGTTGGCCCAAGAATTGAACCCTGTGGCACCCCCATAGAGACTGCCATAGGTCCAGACAACAGGCCCTCCGATTTGATACAGTGGGGAAAAAAAGTATTTAGTCAGCCACCAATTGTGCAAGTTCACCCACTTAAAAGGATGAGAGAGGCCTGTAATTTTCATCATAGGTACACGTCAACTATGACAGACAAATAGAGAATTTTTTTCTCCAGAAAATCACATTGTAGGATTTTTTATGAATTTATTTGCAAATTATGGTGGAAAATAAGTATTTGGTCACCTACAAACAAGCAAGATTTCTGGCTCTCACAGACCTGTAACTTCTTCTTTAAGAGGCTCCTCTGTCCTCCACTCGTTACCTATATTAATGGCATCTGTTTGAACTTGTTATCAGTATAAAAGACACCTGTCCACAATCTCAAACAGTCACACTCGAAACTCCACTATGGCCAAGACCAAAGAGCTGTCAAAGGACACCAGAAACAAAATTGTAGACCTGCACCAGGCTGGGAAGACTGAATCTGCAATAGGTAAGCAGCTTGGTTTGAAGAAATCAACTGTGGGAGCAATTATTAGGAAACGGAAGACATACAAGACCACTGATAATCTCCCTCAATCTGGGGCTCCACGCAAGATCTCACCCCGTGGGGTCAAAATGATCACAAGAACGGTGAGCAAAAATCCCAGAACCACACGGGGGGACCTAGTGAATGACCTGCAGAGAGCTGGGACCAAAGTAACAAAGCCTACCATCAGTAACACACTACGCCGCCAGGGACTCAAATCCTGCAGTGCCAGACGTGTCCCCCTGCTTATGTCCAGGTCCGTCTGAAGTTTGCTAGAGTGCATTTGGATGATCCAGAAGAGGATTGGGAGAATGTCATATGGTCAGATGAAACCAAAATAGAACTTTTTGGTAAAAACTCAACTCGTCGTGTTTGGAGGACAAAGAATGCTGAGTTGCATCCAAAGAACACCATACCTACTGTGAAGCATGGGGGTGGAAACATCATGCTTTGGGGCTGTTTTTCTGCAAAGGGACCAGGACGACTGATCCGTGTAAAGGAAAGAATGAATGGGGCCATGTATCGTGAGATTTTGAGTGAAAACCTCCTTCCATCAGCAAGGGCATTGAAGATGAAACGTGGCTGGGTCCTTCAGCATGACAATGATCCCAAACACACCGCCCGGGCAATGAAGGAGTGGCTTCGTAAGAAGCATTTCAAGGTCCTGGAGTAGCCTAGCCAGTCTCCAGATCTCAACCCCATAGAAAATCTTTGGAGGGAGTTGAAAGTCCATATTGCCCAGCGACAGCCCCAAAACATCACTGCTCTAGAGGAGATCTGCATGGAGGAATGGGCCAAAATACCAGCAACAGTGTGTGAAAACCTTGTGAAGACTTACAGAAAACGTTTGACCTGTGTCATTGCCATCAAAGGGTAAATAACAAAGTATTGAGAAACTTTTGTTATTGACCAAATACTTATTTTCCACCATAATTTGCAAATAAATTCATAAAAAATCCTACAATGTGATTTTCTGGATTTTTTTCTTCTCATTTTGTCTGTCATAGTTGACGTGTACCTATGATGAAAATTACAGGCCTCTCTCATCTTTTTAAGTGGGAGAACTTGCACAATTGGTGGCTGACTAAATACTTTTTTTCCCCACTGTACATTGAACTCTATCTGAGAAGTAGTTGGTGAACCAGGCGAGGCAGTCATTTGAGAAACCAAGGCTATTTAGTCTGCCAATAAGAATGCGGTGGTTGACAGTCGAAAGCCTTGGCCAGGTCGATGAAGACGGCTGCACAGTACTGTCTATTATCGATCGCGGTTATAATATCGTTTAGGACCTTGAGCGTGGCTGAAGTGCACCCATAACCAGCTCGGAAACCGGATTGCATAGCGGAGAAGGTACGGTGGGATTTGAAATGGTCGGTGATCTGTTTGTTAACTTGGCTTTCAAATACTTTCGAAAGGCAGGGCAGGATGGATATAGGTCTGTAACAGTTTGGATCTAGAGTGTCACCCCCTTTGAAGAGGGGGACGACCGCGGCAGCTTTCCAATCTCTGGGGATCTCAGACGTTACAAAAGAGAGGTTGAACAGGCTAGTAATAGGGGTTGCGACAATTTCGGCGGCTAGTTTTAGAAAGAAAGGGTCCAGATTGTCTAGCCCAGCTGATTTGTAGGGGTCCAGATTTTGCAGCTTTCAGAACATCAGCTGTCTGAATTTGTGTGAAGGAGAAGCGGGGGGGGCATGGGCAAGTTGCAGCGGAGGGTGCAGAGTTGGTGGCCGGGGTAGTGGTAGCCAGGTGGAAAGCATGGCCAGCCATAGCAAAATGCTTGTTGAAATTCTCGATTATTGTAGATTTATCGGTGGTGATAGTGTTTCCTAGCCTCAGTGCAGTGGGCAGCTGGGACGAAGTGCTCTTATTCTCCACGGACTTTACAGTGTCCCAAAACTTTTTGGAGTTAGAATGCACTCACTGAATGCACTCACTGTTCCAAAATGTAATTGTTATGCAACAGGACAGTTAATTAGCAAGCAGTGCGTGTTATCTATAGGCTGTGTTTCAATTTGTCAATTTCAAATTATTTTCTAACAAACACATTTTCTAAGAACAGTTTGAATTGAGGCGTGTTCCGCCTCCTCATTAATTCAGATAGAAGTAGCCCATTTCACTGTTGCGGACAATTTGTTACAAATAACAACTTTGCACATGTGTGCGTTCCTTTCAAAGTAAGTGCCTTATTTTCTGTATATCGTGTTGTCGTTTCTACTGTAGCATAGAGTATATGTACAGTGAAGGAAAAAAGTATTTGATCCCGTGCTGATTTTGTATGTTTGCCCACTGACAAAGAAATTATAAGTCTATAATTTTAATGGTAGGTTAATTTGAACAGTGAGAGACAGAATAACAACAAAAAAATCCACAAAAACGTACGTCAAAAATGTTATAAATTGATTTGCATTTTAATGAGGGAAATAAGTATTTGACCCCTCTGCAAAACATGACTTAGTACTTGGTGGCAAAACCCTTGTTGGCAATCACAGAGGTCAGACGTTTCTTGTAGTTGGCCACCAGGTTTGCACACATGTCAGGAAGGATTTTGTCCCACTCGTTTGGCCACTCGAACCTTCAGCTCCCTCCACAGATTTTCTATGGGATGAAGGTCTGGAGACTGGCTAGGCCACTCCAGGACCTTAATGTGCTTCTTCTTGAGCCAGTCCTTTGTTGCCTTGGCCGTGTGTTTTGGGTCATTGTCATGCTGGAATACCCATCCACGACCAATTTTCAATGCCCTGGCTGAGGGAAGGAGGTTCTCACCCAAGATTTGACGGTATATGGCCCCGTCCATCGTCCCTTTGATGCGGTGAAGTTGTCCTGTCCCCTTAGCAGAAAAACACCCCCAAAGCATAATGTTTCCACCTCCATGTTTGACGGTGGGGATAGTGTTCTTGCGGTCATAGGCAGCATTCCTCCTCCTCCAAACACGGCGAGTTGAGGCCAAAGAGCTCAAGTTTGGTCTCATCTGACCACAACACTTTCACCCAGTTCTCCTCTGAATCATTCAGATGTTCATTGGCAAACTTCAGACGGCCCTGTATATGTGCTTTCTTGAGCAGGGGGACCTTGCGGGCACTGCAGGATTTCAGTCCTTCACGGCGTAGTGTGTTACCAATTGTTTTCTTGGTGACTATGGTCCCAGCTGCCTTGAGATCATTGACAAGATCCTCCCGTGTAGTTCTGGGCTGATTTCTCACCGTTCTCATGATCATTGCAACTCCACGAGGTGAGATCTTGCATGGAGCCCCAGGCCGAGTGAGATTGACAGTTATTTTGTGTTTCTTCCATTTGTGAATAATCGCACCAACTGTTGTCACCTTCTCACCAAGCTGCTTGGCGGTGGTCTTGTAGCCCATTCCAGTCTTGTGTAGGTCTACAATCTTGTCCCTGACATCCTTGGAGAGCTCTTTGGTCTTGGCCATGGTGGAGAGTTTGGAATCTGATTGATTGATTGCATCTGTGGACAGGTTTATTTTATACAGGTAACAAGCTGAGATTAGGAGCACTCCCTTTAAGAGTGTGCTCCTAATCTCAGCTCGTTACCTGTATAAAAGACACCTGGGAGCCAGAAATCTTTCTGATTGAGAGGGGTCAAATACTTATTTCCCTCATTAAAATGCAAATCAATTTATAACATTTTTGACATATGTTTTTCTGGATTTTGTTGTTGTTATTCTATCTCTCACTGTTCAAATAAACCTACCATTAAAATTATAGATTGATAATTTCTTTGTCAGTGGGCAAACCTATAAAATCAGCAGGGGATCAAATACTTTTTTCCCTCACTGTATGTATGTATGTATGTAGCATAATGTATTTACAGTTTATTCATGTTTTCAAGTACTGGTGACAAATAATGCATTCCGATTATTGCATAGATTGTAATGGACACCTATGATGTGTGTAAAATACTTTTTTGAAGGTTGTATTGATTATAATGAGCTAATGCTAAGCTATTTGCCAGCTATGTGTGACGCCATGTTTGTTGATGTTATACAATGCATTCTGGGTGTCACGTAAAAGTCTGTCAGACCAATGATGTTATAATGAGGTGAAGGAATGGTTCACTCATTTTTCAAGTAAACTTCCGGAAGTGAATGAAGGGAAGTGAATGATCGTAGACGACACACCCCCTTCAACATGCATACTGCAAACAAACCAAACTCATCTTGTCTTCTCTTCTTATCTTTGGTTGACGTGAAAAAACTAACATGGTGGCACGCACAAACTACCCATCGTCGATTACTTTTGATTTGTATAAAGTATTTTACTCAATTATTTCGATCAATGGTGAGCTCACCGGTGATGTGATGAATTGTAAATAGTAATTGCTTAGCTAATTCATAGTGGTTTCTGTCAGCTGAGAGTTAGCTAAATATGACCTTGTGTTATGTCAATCTTTTCTCAGTTAGCGCTAGGAGTAATGTAGCCTACATTTTCTGGTTTGAATGATTGTGTTATGCTGTCATGACTTCTGTGAATGTCTGAATATATGCTTCCGCATTGTCTCCGTGCTGCTGTGCTGTTTGTTGCTACTTGGCTACCTGCCAAACTATTCACGTTTTACTTTTAATAAACGTTTAATCAATCTCTGTGTTCAACAAATTTACCAACTTTTTAGTTTTGTCCTCACTCATCTTTTTTCGTTAAACTTTTTCACCCCTGACGTTTTATCCCGAGACAGAAGAGTCATTTTCCTGTGCGTTTTAGCTGCCAATTTTACTTTATTTTCCATTTTTCCATCGCAACTTTTTTCCCTTATTCAACTTTTTCACTCCGGACGCTTTATCTGGACATGGTTCGTCAACATCTTCAAACAGCCGAAGCTAAGTAGTAACATTAACATGATGTCTTCTAATTGCAGTCGCTGTACTCATAATATACAGGAGAACGATCGCCTTACGGCGAGAATAGCTGTGCTACAAGCCCAGCTTCAGACGCAATCGTTAGGCAAGGGTAATTTCAGTGTAGGAAAGGAAGAAACAGCGTCTGTGCCACCAGTAAGTACAGACAGTAACGTTAGTATAAATCCCCCGCACAGTCCCCGCAGCCGGACAACTTTCTCATGGCTTCTGGAGGGGAAATACTGTTGGAATGCTCAACCGGTGTCGCTCATTCAGCCGACAGAAACCTTCAACCGGTTTTCCCCATTATGTAGCGAGTCGGAGTCTGAGTCTGAGTCTTCTCTTGTCTCTACTCCTCCCGTTACGGGGTCTGAGACGCCGAAGGCTCCCACCATTAGCTCTGACAAATTGAAAACCCTAGTCATTGGCGACTCCATTACCCGCAGTATTAGACTTAAAACGAATCACCCAGCGATCATACACTGTTTACCAGGGGGCAGGGCTACCGACGTTAAGGCTAATCTAAAGATGGTGCTGGCTAAAGCTAAAACTGGCGAGTGTAGAGAGTATAGAGATATTGTTATCCACGTCGGCACCAACGATGTTAGGATGAAACAGTCAGAGGTCACCAAGTGCAACATAGCTTCAGTGTGTAAATTAGCTAGAAAGATGTGTCGGCATCGAGTAATTGTCTCTGGCCCCCTCCCAGTTAGGGGAAGTGACGAGCTCTACAGCAGAGTCTCAGCACTCAATCGCTGGTTGAAAACTGTTTTCTGCCCCTCCCAAAAGATAACATTTGTGGATAATTGGCCCTCTTTCTGGGACTCACCCACAAACAGGACCAAGCCTGACCTGCTGAGGAGTGACGGACTCCATCCTAGCTGGAGGGGTGCTCTCCTCTTATCTACCAACATAGATAGGGCTCTAACTCCTCTAGCCCCACAGTGAAATAGGGTGCAGGCCAGGCAGCAGGCTGTTAGCCAACCTGCCAGCTTAGTGGAGTCTGCCAATAGCATAGTCAGTGTAGTCAGCTCAGCCATACCCATTGAGACTGTGTCTGTGCCTCGACCTAGGTTGGGCAAAACTAAACATGGCGGTGTTCACCCTAGCAATCTTATTAGGATAAAGACCTCCTCCATTCCTGCCATTATTGAAAGAGATCGTGATACCTCACATCTCAAAATAGGGTTACTTAATGTTAGATCCCTCACTTCAAAGGCAGTCATAGTCAATGAACTAATCACTGATCATAATCTTGATGTGATTGGCCTGACTGAAACATGGCTTAAGCCTGATGAATTTGCTGTGTTAAATGAGGCCTCACCTCCTGGTTACACTAGTGACCATATTCCCCGTGCATCCCGCAAGGGCGGAGGTGTTGCTAACATTTACGATAGCAAATTTCAATTTACAAAAAAAAAAATGGCGTTTTCATCTTTTGAGCTTCTAGTCATGAAATCTATGCAGCCTACTCAATCACTTTTTATAGCTACTGTTTACAGGCCTCCTGGGCCATATACAGCGTTCCTCTCTGAGTTTCCTGAATTCCTATCAGACCTTGTAGTCATAGCAGATCATATTCTAATTTTTGGTGATTTTAATATTCACATGGAGAAGTCCACAGACCCACTCCAAAAGTATTTCGGAGCCATCATCGACTCAGTGGGTTTTGTCCAACATGTCTCTGGACCTACTCACTGCCACAGTCATACTCTGGACCTAGTTTTGTCCCATGGAATAAATGTTGTAGATCTTAATGTTTTTCCACAAAATCCTGGACTATCGGACCACCATTTTATTACGTTTGCAATCGCAACAAATAATCTGCTCAGACCCCAACCAAGGAGCATCAAAAGTCGTGCTATAAATTCTCAGACAACACAAAAATTCCTTGATGCCCTTCCAGACTCCTTCTGCCTACCCAAGGACGTCAGAGGACAAAAATCAGTTAACCACTTAACTGAGGAACTCAATTTAACCTTGCGCAATACCCTAGATGCAGTTGCACCCCTAAAAACGAAAAACATTTGTCATAAGAAACTAGCTCCCTGGTATACAGAAAATACCCGAGCTTTGGAAGCAAGCTTCCAGGAAATTGGAACGGAAATGGCGCCACACCAAACTGGAAGTCTTCCGACTAGCTTGGAAAGACAGTACCGTGCAGTACCGAAGAGCCCTCACTGCTGCTCGATCATCCTACTTTTCCAACTTAATCGAGGAAAATAAGAATAATCCAAAATTTCTTTTTGATACTGTTGCAAAGCTAACTAAAAAGCAGCATTCCCCAAGAGAGGATGGCTTTCACTTCAGCAGTAATAAATTCATGAACTTCTTTGAGGAAAAGATCATGACCATTAGAAAGCAAATTACGGACTCCTCTTTGAATCTGCGTATTCCTCCAGGGCTTAGCTGTCCTGGATCTGCGCCAGATCTGCGAGGGCCTGGGATCGGGAGAGACACTTAAGTGTTTTAGTACTATATCTCTTGACACAATGATGAAAATAATCATGGCCTCTAAACCTTCAAGCTGCATACTGGATCCTATTCCTACTAAACTGCTGAAGGAGCTGCTTCCTGTGCTTGGCCCTCCTATGTTGAACATAATAAACAGCTCTCTATCCACCGGATGTGTACCAAACTCACTAAAAGTGGCAGTGATAAAGCCTCTCTTGAAAAAGCCAAACCTTGACCCGGAAATATAAAAAACTATCGGCCTATATCGAATCTTCCATTCCTCTCAAAAATTTTAGAAAAAGCTGTTGCGCAGCAACTCACTGCCTTTCTGAAGACAAACAATGTATACGAAATGCTTCAGTCTGGTTTTAGACCCCATCATAGCACTGAGACTGCACTTGTGAAGGTGGTAAATGACCTTTTAATGGCGTCAGACCGAGGCTCTGCATCTGTCCTCGTGCTACTAGACCTTAGTGCTGCCTTTGACACCATCGATCACCACATTATTTTGGAGAGACTGGAAACCCAAATTGGTCTACACGGACAAGTTCTGGCCTGGTTTAGATCTTACCTGTCGGAAAGATATCAGTTTGTCTCTGTGAATGGTCTGTCCTCCGACAAATCAACTGTACATTTCGGTGTTCCTCAAGGTTCCGTTTTAGGACCACTATTGTTTTCACTATATATTTTACCTCTTGGGGATGTTATTCGAAAACATAATGTTAACTTTCACTGCTATGCGGATGACACACAGCTGTACATTTCAATGAAACATGGTGAAGCCCCAAAATTGCCCTCGCTAGAAGCCTGTGTTTCAGACATAAGGAAGTGGATGGCTGAAAACTTTTTACTTTTAAACTCGGACAAAACAGAGATGCTTGTTCTAGGTCCCAAGAAACAAAGAGATCTTCTGTTAAATCTGACAATTCATCTTGATGGTTGTAAAGTCGTCTCAAATAAAACTGTGAAGGACCTCGGCGTTACTCTTGACCCTGATCTCTCTTTTGACGAACATATCAAGACTGTTTCAAGGACAGCTTTTTTCCATCTACGTAACATTGCAAAAATCAGAAATTTTCTGTCCAAAAATGATGCAGAAAAATTAATCCATGCATTTGTTACTTCTAGGTTAGACTACTGCAATGCTCTATTTTCCGGCTACCCGGATAAAGCACTAAATAAACTTCAGTTAGTGCTAAATACGGCTGCTAGAATCCTGACTAGAACCAAGAAATTTGATCATATTACTCCAGTGCTAGCTTCCCTACACTGGCTTCCTGTTAAGGCAAGGGCTGATTTCAAGGTTTTACTGTTAACCTATAAAGCGTTACATGGGCTTGCTCCTACCTATCTTTCCGAGTTGGTCCTGCCGTACATACCAATACGTACGCTACGGTCACAAGACGCAGGCCTCCTAATTGTCCCTAGAATTTCTAAGCAAACAGCGGGAGGCAGGGCTTTCTCCTATAGATCTCCATTTTTATGGAACAGTCTGCCTACCCATGTGAGAGACGCAGACTCGGGTCTCAACCTTTAAGTCTTTACTGAAGACTTATCTCTTCAGTAGGTCATATGATTGAGTGTAGTCTGGCCCAGGAGTGTGAAGGTGAACGGAAAGGCTCTGGAGCAACGAACAGCCCTTGCTGTCTCTGCCAGGCCGGTTCCCCTCTCCACTGGGGTTCTCTGCCTCTAACCCTGTTGCAGGGGCTGAGTCACTGGCTTGCTGGTGCTCTTTCATGCCGTCCCTGGGAGGGGTGCGTCACTTGAGTGGGTTGAGTTACTGACGTGATCTTCCTGTCTGGGTTGGCGCCCCCCTTGGTTTGTGCTGTGGTGGAGACCTCTGTGGGCTATACTCGGCCTTGTCTCAGGATTGTAAGTTGGTGGTTGAGGATATCCCTCTAGTGGTGCGGGGGCTGTGCTTTGGCAGAGTGGGTGGGGTTATATCCTTCCTGTTTGGCCCTGTCCGGGGTTTCTTCGGATGGGGCCACAGTGTCTCCGGACCGCTCCTGTCTCAGCCTCCAGTATTTATGCTGCAGTAGTTTATGTGTCGGGGGGCTGGGGTTAGTTGGTTATACCTGGAGTACTTCTCCTGTCTTATCCAGTGTCCTGTGTGAATTTAAGTATGCTCTCTCTAATTCTCTCGTTCTCTCTTTCTCTCTGAGAACCTGAGCCCTAGGACCATACGTCAGGACTACCGGGCATGATGACACCTTGCTGTCCCCAGTCCGCCTGGCCTTGCTGCTATTCCAGTTTCAACTGTTCTGCCTGCGGTTACGAAACCCCTACCTGTCCCAGACCTGCTGTTTTCAACTCTTAATGATCGGCTATGAAAAGCCAACTGAGAGACCTGAGCCCTAGGACCATACGTCGGGACTACCGGCCGTGGTGACTCCTTGCTGTCCCCAGTCCGCCTGGCCTTGCTGCTATTCCAGTTTCAACTGTTCTGCCTGCGGTTATGGAACCCCTACCTGTCCCAGACCTGCTGTTTTCAACTCTTAATGATCGGCTATGAAAAGCCAACTGAGATTTATTCCTGATTATTATTTGACCATGCTTGTCACTTATGAACATTTTTGAACATCTTGGCATGGTTCTGTTATAATCTTCACCCGGCACAGCCGGAAGAGGACTGGCCACCCCTCATAGCCTGGTTCCTCTCTAGGTTTCTTCCTAGGTTTTCGCCTTTCTAGGGAGTTTTTCCTAGCCACCGTGCTTCTACACCTGCATTACTAGCTGTTTGGGGTTTTAGGCTGGGTTTCTGTACAGCACTTCGAGATATTAGCTGATGTAAGAAGGGCTATATAAAATAAAATTGATTGATTAAGGACATAACTTTGTAAGGACTGCGTTTGTGCAAAACGTTTCTATGAAAAAACAGTGTGGCCAGCTCAAACGCTGACTGTTGCGTCAATCGAAACTGGATGCTCTAAATAAGCGTTCTAATCACACCGGTTTGAGCGTACGCTGCAGGGACCACTGTAGAATGATCACACCGTTTGTTAATACAGTGGGGAGAACAAGTATTTGATACACTGCTGATTTTGCAGGTTTTCCTACTTACAAAGCATGTAGAGGTCTGTAATTTTTATCATAGGTTCACTTCAACTGTGAGAGAAAGCTTGGTGGTCATGCAATAAAATGCAAATTAATTACTTAAAAATCATACAATGTGATTTTCTGGATTTTTGTTTTACAGTTGAAGTGTACCTATGATACAAATTACAGACCTCTACGTGCTTTGTAAGTAGGAAAACCTGCAAAATCGGCAGTGTATCAAATACTTGTTCTCCCCACTGTACATGTGAAAAGGTTAAATAGTCAAGTACTAATTTTTTTTTACATCGACCACTACCACAAAAATACTTTAAAAAAGCTAAAGCAAGCCCCACAACTTTACTTCATGTAAAGTTATCATCTAGTTATATTCTACTGAGACATTTACTTTATGTTCGTATTCTTATCTTTTCTTATTTCTTATTGTTGTTGCATTGTCGAGAAGGAACCTGCAAGTAAGCATTTCATTGGACGGCGTATACCATGTGTATCCCGTACATACGACTAATAAAACTAGAAATTTGTGAGAGGTATTGACGTGTTGAAAGTACCGAACTGTCTGTTCAAACAGCTAACACACATCTCAGACACCCATACATACCCCACAAGACATGACGCCAGGGGTCTCTTCACTGTCATCAAGTCCAGAACAGACTCTGTAAAATGCACAGTACTACATAGAGCCATGACTACATGGAACTCTTCCACATCAAGTAACTCAAGCGAGCAGTAAAATCTTATAAAACAACACCTCCTGACACAACGCGGACACACACACACACTGTAATGTTAGGTATTGTGGATTTTGTATTTTGTATGTGTAATAAAGTAATAATATCTTGTATGATGTTTTGTTCTATTTATGATGTAGGCCGTTGTGTTTTGTTGTAACTGTTTTAACCCTGTTTGGACCCCAGGAAGAGCTAATGGAGATCCTAATAAATACTCAATTGTACACTTTGCAACCAGGTCAACCCATAACAGTCCACTGCTAGTGTCATTTTCTCACGACATAACCAATACCATTTATTATGGATTGCAGATTACCGTTTAACCTCTTACCCAGTCACTGTTGGTAAAACACCCTGATTAAGGTAATTGAGAGGGTCACAGTCTTGTCTACAGCAGTCTGAGACAGCAGTTTAGATCCACCAGTGCAGGGCTAGCAAGGCTGTAATATTAGCTACACTCCCTGAGTCTATTTGGTACAGTGGTGTACACACACACATACTTTATATTAGTAGGTAAGCCAATTCATTTCCAAATTAAGGCCATAGACAGCCTACAAGGGTTCTTCAGATCTAGGCTGAGACAGGGACCTAGAGACAGATAACAGATACAGAGAGAAAAGTGTGGCTGTTCTGTGCTCATTAATGGCCACAGCCAGCATCACACTATCCATTTGAGAATTTAAAAAACACTGAAGTCTTCCAATTAAACCAGAGGAAACAAGCTCATGCCCTCGGTCATACCTGTGAATGACACAGAAACAATTTCAATGGTGCACCTTCCTTGTTCTTCCCAGGGAGGACATGTAAATCAGAGCGCTGGAAAATGGCCAATTATCCTTCAGACCATAGGGAGTCAAACCATGACTGTATGTCCTGAGACCAAGTCCTTTAATTCTCTGTGTCACAGCCGCAAACAAGTCTGTTGGACCCCTGGAAGAACAGGAAGTGAGATGAAAGCAGAGCGGGGGAGAGCAGAAATAACAGATAAAACCCTCTGACCCAACAGAAGTGTACAAAGGCTCAGTGGGAGAGCTAACATGCCAGGAGGCCGCAGCACAGCATTTGTTGTTCCAGCAGTTTGTGTGCTGCATGGAGGAGGGGGGCTCCATTCCCCCTCACATACGGACACAATGGCTGGGGAGTCAGAGGCATTACATGTCCACAGCACATAAAAAAAAAAATCCATTGTTGTTACCATCCGTCTCTCTCCATCTTCCCCCATCCCCCTTAGTTGCCTTGGAGACCAAGCCTCACATATCCTGACAAACAGTAAGCCAAGAAGTTTCCCCCCTGCTCCCCCCACAATACACAGGCACACACACACACACCATAGACTTACACTACCAGTCAAAAGTTTGGACACAACTACTCATTCAAGGGTTTTTCTATATTTTTACATTGTAGAATAATAGTGAAGACATCAAAACTATGAAATAACACATGGAATCATGTAGTAAACAAAAAAGTGTTAAACAAAACAAAATATATTTTATATGACATTCTTCGAATAGCCATCCTTTGCCTTGACAGCTTTGCACACTCTTGGCATTCTCTCAACCAGCTTCACCTGGAGTGCTTTTCCAACAGTCTTGAAGGAGTTCCCACATATGCTGAGCACTTGTTGGCCGCTTTTCCTTCACGCTGCGGTCCGACTCATCTCAAACCATCTCAATTGGGTTGAGGTCGGGGGATTGTGGAGGCCAGGTCATCTGATGCAGCACTCCATCACTCTCCTTCTTGGTAAAATAGCCCTTACACAGCCTGGAGGTGTGTTTTGGGTCATTGTCCTGTTGAAAAACAAATGATAGTCCCACTAAGCCCAAACCAGATGGGATGGCGTATCGCTGCAGAAGGCTGTGGTAGCCATGCTGGTTAAGTGTGCCTTGAATTTTAAATAAATCACAGACAGTGTCACCAGCAAAGCACCCCCAAACCATAACACCTCCTCCTCCATGCTTTACGGTGGGAAATATACATGCAGAGATCATCCGTTCACCCACACCGCGTCTCACAAAGACAAAGCGGTTGGAACCAAAAATCTCAAATTTGGACTCCAGACCAAAGGACAAATGTCCACCGGTCTAATGTCCATTGCTCGTGTTTCTTGGCACAAGCAGGTCTCTTCTTATTGGTGTCCTTTAGTAGTGGTTTCTTTGCAGCAATTCGACCATGAAGGCCTGATTTACACAGTCTCCTCTGAAAAGTTGATGTTGAGATGTGTCTGTTACTTGAACTCTGTGAAGCATTTATTTGGGCTGCAATATCACAGGCTGGTAACTCTAATGAACTTATCCTCTGCAGCAGAGGTAACTCTGGTCTTCCATTCCTGTGGCGGTCCTCATGAGAGCCAGTTTCATCATAGCGCTTGATGGTTTTTGTTTTTTTCCAGATTGACTGACCTTCATGTCTTAAAGTAATGATGGACTGAGTAGGTGTGTCCAAACTTTTGACTGGTACTGTATATAATTCACACACACACACTGGGAGGAGCACTTTTCACCTCTCCAATCTGTGACGGTTCAGTTCAAGGCCTCTCATATGGAGCTCTGTAGCAGTCAGCCTATGGAAGGGGGAACATGTGACTCACAAGAACCAGACCTCCTCCGTCCACC